>NW_022680357.1:13549785-13851830 GCF_004115265.2 Rhinolophus ferrumequinum | reverse complement strand
CTTCCTTTCCCCAACCATGTGAGGACATCTGCACATCAGGAAGAGTGCCCTCACCAGACACCAGCTCTGCCAGCCCCTTGATCTTGGACTTCCCAGACTGTACAAGTGTGAGAAAGTCAGGCCTATTGTTTAAGCCCCCGAGTCTACAGTACTTTGTTACAGCAGCCCAAAGGGATTAAGACGGTAACAGAGGGTTGGTTCTTCCTCCAACGTTTCTCCTTTCCAGTGTCCACCTTGGGAAAGGCACGCATGACAGTGCAAGAGCAGCCCTCACAGCCACGGGCACCCCTGTGCCAGTTACACTCCTGACTGGTACTGGAAAGGACAGGAAGTCAAATGGAATTATGTCCCTGAGAACATACAACTCAGAAAAACTTACAAAGGGATACTGGGTTGGCACACCAAAAAAAAAGAGGGAGGGAGAGAGGGAAGGAAGAAGAGAGCTTTGTTCGATTGAAAAGCGTAGAGAACACATAAGAGAACACAAGCTTGGAATCATAACACTTAATTTTGTATACTGATAAATAATAAGTACCGTTATAAAGCCAATGTCTATTGAGTGGCTAGTTTATCCCAGGCACCGGGCACTAAGCATATTCTATGCATTATATCATTTAATCCTCGTAACACTGTCACTACCCTTTTACAAATAAGGAGGGTGAAGCTCAGAGAGGTTAAGTCATTTGCTCAAAGTCACACAACTTCTAGTAAGTGGTAGAGGCAGAGGCGGATCCAAGGTATCTGATTGGCGGATTCAACAACAGAAAATCCTGATGGAATCTTCCATGAGAATAAAATGCCTGTACAGCTCCAGACAAATGTTTCACTTACAATACCTCTGGGGCCTCTGGAGAAGAAAATCCCACCTACAGAAGGAAGGGCTAGAGATTCCGGTTTTATGCAAGTCCCACGGGGTAAAAGGAAGGATGGTTCTGGGGAAACCACACAGGGGGAAACTGACAACCGCCACTGTCCTGGGAGGGAGGAAGGGCCTCCGCAGCGGAGAGGGGCCTGGCTGGGCACTGCCTGAGCTCGTGGACAGCTCAATCGTAATGAGACTGTGAAGGAAAGGCTCTCTTCCAACTGAGCTAAAGGAGAGGTAGACGCACTTTTAAAAGTCTGCCCAGAACCGCCACGCTGACACAGGAGGGCAAGGCATCTGGCTCTACTCTGCAAACCGAAGGAGAACGGGACATGCCACAGCAGTTGCTCCCTAAGGAAACATCTCTTTATCTCAGGTGCCTACAGCTGATGCTTTTGTGTCCCAAATATAATCAGGGGCCCAGCCTGTGCATTCAAAGAAACAGACTCCGGCACCCCAAAAGTCACTGAAAAGCAGACCCCCAGGCTTCAACCCAGAGTATCACAAGGCAGGGCTTTCGGCTCGGCAGGCCCAATGTCCCCACGTTTTAGTTAATACCTTGAAAAGCCCTCTTTGCCACCCCACATGGAAGTTCATCTTTAATACAACCTACCTGCCCTTATGCTAACAACCAATCACCATCGTGCCGTGATTGAAATAAAAAGGAGAAATGAAATGGATTTGTAATGAAATGATTTAGAGTGAAATAACACAGATTTCTACAAATAAGACAGAATGAGGTAGTCAGATGTGCACACATGACCGTCACCAACACAGAACGAGCAGATGTGTGACACAGAGATGCTCCCAAGAGGGTCACGGTTTTCCAGAATGGCGACTCCTTCCTGCCAACGCTCCAGACAACACAGAGTAGGATCTCCTCTGACATATGTAGCTCCGTTCCTGGAAACATCAGTAACCTATAAACAGAAGGTTCTAGATTCAGGTCATCATACATTTCTAACCCACATGAATGCCTGGCAGACGACTCAAATATAAAGCAGAATTTGGCAGGACATCTAACAAAACCGTCTCCCACCATGGGGGACTCCTCCCCCTCCTGTCATTAGGACCAACAAAACCACAGGTTCTGAAAGAAAACCAAGGCGCCAACTTGGCGCCCAGTGAGAACTTCTGTAGCAGGAGACCCCATTCCTGACCCCCCAGGTGTGCATCTCTCCGTTCCCCTAGAACAAACCCCGAACCATCTCTCTGACCTCACACAGCTGACATTTCCTTGACCCTCCCCCAATCATGTCTCTCAACCCTTGTCAAACAGACTAAGTTAACCCTCTGTTTCCACTTTTCAGCTGTCTGCACTCTCTTTGTCCCCCAAATTTCATATCATAAAAGTCCCAGAAACCAGCCAGGACAAGACCTGGCCTCTCCTTAAAGGGGAGGAAGGCTTGGGACCCTCTCAAAATAAGTCTTTCCCCCATAGAGACAGAACTTCTGTGCTAGGCACTTAACTAGACCTTTGAGATGCAATAGTCCTTGTCCCTTGGGAGGGGAATGATTAAGGTAATTCCTGATCAGACCAGGAGGTCTGCAGACTACAGTCTGCAGGTCAGCTCCATGTCAATGTCCCCTGCCGGCAAGCTAATGATAGTTTTAAATGGCTGAGGGGGAAAAAAATCAAAAGAGAATGTGTCACAACATGAAAATTACATGAAATTCAAATTGCAGAGCTCATAAATAAAGTTTTACTGGAATATAGCCACACTCGTCTGCTCACGTATTGTTTACGCCTTTCATGCTACAAGAAAAGAACTGAGTAATTGCTACAGCGACCGCATGGCCCAAAAAGCCGAAAATATTTACCATCTGGGTCTTTACAGTGCAAGTTTGCTAACCTCTGGTTCAGACACTGAACGACTGCTTTCGAGCACCGACAGTGCACCAGGCACGGAGGTGAGTGAGACAGAAGGTAACCAACAAGGAAATGCGCCTTCTCAAAAATTTTAAAAGCATGTCATTCAGAATCACGTGGACTTGCGAGCCCCTCTCAGCTCAGTGACCTTCAATGTGTTTCTGGACCTCAGTTTCCTCATCTGTAAAGCAAGGCTGTGGAAAATCCACCTCACACAGGTATGTGGAAGTCAAAGGGGGAACCATGTACAAATTTCTTGAACAGAGAAAGGGGGGTGAGCAAATAACATGTCCTTTGTGTCTCCCCTTTACTTCAGACGTATGCTGAAGACACAGGCGAGAATGAGTGAGCGAGGTCATCTCCTCCTTGTCTCAATGTTTTCTTGTTAGAAAACATCTTTCTTCTTCACGTGCCTACCTACATGAAAAATCCCCATCAGAGGAATATTAAAAGACCCTAACCAACAGTTAGAGGGAAGGCAAGACCGTGATCTCACAGCTAAATCATTCTAGGCCGCCTCTACACTGATCTAATATTGCCCTCCTCCAAAAATAATAATAATAACAATATGAAAGTTGGGAAGTGGAAAACTTCATCCTCTGGAGTTTTCAAAAACTAATTCGGTTGTAATCACAGAAGAGTGCAATGAGGATTCATGACACATTCCTCTTCCTTCCGGGCAGATGAATCTATAACTTGCATTTGATTTTAAATGTGATTCTCCTGCACCTTCAGCGGGTTTGATTGATAGAGCACATGAGGCCACTCAGTAAAATGATACAGTGGAGATCAAAGCATGAAAGATAATTTTCACTGAAATGTCTGTAGCCGACGGTGAGTTATAGGTCTTTGTCTCCCACTTTATGGAACACAATTTCATTTAAAGCCAAAATCTGTCACTTCAGCATTGTTTATCGAAATGCACCCTATACCATGGTCCCCCAAAGAACAGTGTCAAGTTGAAAGCCA
Source organism: Rhinolophus ferrumequinum (assembly GCF_004115265.2). Taxonomy (NCBI): domain Eukaryota; kingdom Metazoa; phylum Chordata; class Mammalia; order Chiroptera; family Rhinolophidae; genus Rhinolophus; species Rhinolophus ferrumequinum. The sequence continues at coordinate 13,848,129 of NW_022680357.1, read as the reverse complement.
GAAAATCAAATGGGTACAAACATCCCAGGACAAAATAAAGCAAGGAGAATGGCTTCCAATCTGCATAAATATTACCCATCAGTGATGCTTTTGGGACAAGAGACGACGCCATTCATCTGTAAGGTAAATACACGGTGTTGTCAGAAGTGTCTGACACAGCCCGAGAAAGCCAGCCAGTCCTGTCAGCGGCTCGTACGTCTCTATTCCATAACTTTGCTTTATTCATGGGTCCACAAAGAGAGTCACGACTGGGTTTTCATCTTCGCACAACTTTTTTTAACCTTGTTTGTTTGTGTGTATTGCATTCAGTCATACGTTCAATCCATCGTGATTAAGGATCCACCCTGAGGACCATACGAAGTTATCTAGAAGGCAGGGAGGGAGAATAATAGATCTGGACTCCAGCCCAGGTGCTCCCCCTTTCCGGCTGGGGGACCGTGAGGGAGCCCCTTCACCTTCCTGAACTTCGGTTTCCCCATTACACAGCAGAAAGGAAAGGAGACGGTGAACTTGGAAATCCTTGTACACTGCTGAGAGCTTCACAGATGAAAGCGCCGTTCCAGGCACTGCCACCGTCTTGGGAGCCTAAGTGCTCACTAATTCCAGGCAGTTGTGTCTACGGCTAAAGGTCGCTGGTCCCCGCAGAAACGTTTCGTGGAGAAGATGACCCTACTTAGGTGCCTCAATCCCTCTGGCACTGACGGCCTGCAGGACGTTGGGACAGTCACTTTTAAGTTCCCTGGGTCCTGCCAACGTCATCAGGATGCCGTGTTCTGGAACCTTCCGAGTCTCCAGCCTCATCGTTCGTCATACCCACTAGCTTTTCCTACACTTTGGTAGATGCTACCGTTGCATTTCGAACAAAGAGCCCCTTCCTCTTTGTGAAGGGAACCCCAATTTTTTAGGTAGCGAACAGTTACATGATTCTGGAGAAGCTACACCCCTCCGGAGCTTCAAGGAGTAAATCTTGATGGATCTAAAGCAATCGTAGCAATACTGGCTCCCTTTCTAGTGGTTACTTTGGAATAGGCACGTGACCGATTCTGCCCAATGAGCGTTCATGGAAAGTGTGCTGGGCGCTTTGAGGAAGTTTCTCCTTGCAGTTAAAAAGAGATACAAGGAAGACAGGTTTTTCCTTCTGGCCTTTGAACATTGCTGTGTGAGGAATGTGATGTCTGGAGCTGGGGCAGCCATGCTGTGATACTGAAAAGAAAGGATTGGGACAAAGGCCACACCCACAAATCAGAGCAGGAAGATGGCAGGAGCTCCGGGCTTCGATAATATCCCGGAACTACTGAGTAAAGCAACCCTAGACTTACCCTTCCTCCCAACGCCTTTGTATGCAAGATACTCATTCCTCAAATGGCCTGCTTCAGCCATTTGAGTTTGTCACCTGCTAACAAACACGTGCGGATTCGGAGTTATTTCCTTGCACGCATCCTTGCTGGCCTCAGTGGCAGGTGGCGGCTAGACTCAGGAGGGTCCTGGAGGACTTTTCAGGAACAGAGTTGCAAGGATCTGCCTTATCTCCGATCCCCGCTGCTAGGCCTCAGGTTTTCTGCACCCCGCCTCCGGCCACTCAGCTCCCCTTCATTTGGCTAACTCCCCTTCAGACTTCAGGTTTCAACGTACCAATCACTTCCTCAGCAAGGTCATCACTAACCAGCCCCCATCCAAGGTCAAGATACCCTGTGATTCACACATTCTCGTAGCCCCCATACTTGTTCTTCGGAGCACTTATCAGAATTTGTAATTATACATTTATTTGTTTGGCTATGATTACCGGCCAACTAGGTAAGCTCTCTGAGGGCGGGGGTCGCATTGTGTTTGCCACTCTACACTCAGTTCCTACAACAGAGCCAGGCACGGGACAGAAGCTTCAGTCAATATTTATTGAACACATGAATTAAGTGGTTAATTTCAGTCACACTGATTTCCTGCAAATACCCAAAAATTCTGCCTTGAGTGTCCTTCCAACCCCACATTGTGTACAGTCTTGGGAAACAGAAGCGAAACGGGACGGATTGTCCCTCTTCCCAAAGCCAGCAGACTGAGAGGTTTTGTGGGATACAGAATTGTCAGCGCTAAAACCAATGCAGTCCCAGGAAAACCAGGAGAGGTGGTCACCCTATATGTGACTGAGCATGTGACTGGGCTTGACCAATCAGATGATTTCTCCTGGACACCTGGGGCCTGTGGGGTTTCCATGCATTCTCTGCAGCGACAGCTGTGGCCTGCAGACCAGCCCGTGCCCGACACACGCCTTGGGTGGAGTTGCTATGGAGCAGCCCTCTGGGGCAACCTTTTTTGGGGGCGCTTCTCCTACCTAGGCTGCTCCTTCAGCACGTGCCTCAGAATATTCTCTTTTTCTCTTTAGAGTCAGTTTCTGGGATGAACAACTGAGAACAGAGACAGACAAGAAATCATCTTATTCTTTAAAGCCCCAGCACAAGTCCTGGGACAGAGTAAGTATTTGAGGGAGGTTTGATGAATGAATGAATGAGTGAGAATTCAAGGAATTCTCTGGGATATCGTAGCAGTCAGGACCGTGGCAGGAAACATATGGCACACTCAAATGGGGCAACTGAGAAGAGTGTAATAAAGGGACGTGGACAGAGGTGCAAGCAGGATTGAGGGAAACCAAAAAGGAATGGAGCAGCAGCCCAGAACTAGGAACAGTGAAGAGTCATCACTACCCCTAAGCCCGGAGGGGAAAGGAGAGGAAACCGGTATGGAACCCAAGGAGAGAGGCTCTGGCTGTTGGAGGGAGCTGCCTGGCAGGACCTGTGATCTTCAGAACAGAGGCAGCCGACCCCTGGCAACTCCACTGGGAGGAGCAGGAGGAATAAATACCCCAACTTCTCTCTCCTCCCAACTTCAGTATCCTATGAGGGTCCTCCATCGGCCAAAGCTAACCAGCCACAAGAGGATGAGGGAGCCCTCAGAGGTCAGCCTCCAGGGTGCAGGAGAGAGCGGGGTGGAGAGTGGGTCTCGACAGGCAAATGCAAAATACCCAGCTCGGGTACTGACCAGAGAGAGGACAGACGAAGACCACCTCCTCCACGCAGACTCTCCAGCCCAAGGGGCCAAGGCCCTCTGGAGAGTTAATCGCACCCGCAGCAGGCTTAGCCCCGTCCGGCATACCTCCTTCATCTGCACAGGTCTCCACCTTTATTTTGTTCATAAGGGAAACTGTTCCCCAAAGCCCAGAGTAATTACAGAGCCCAGAAATCTTGGGGCTTTCTGTCTTTGAAGCCAATGCAGGGCTCAAGAGAGCCAAGAAACCTTATCAATGCTAGAAATCTGGGCCCCAGGCAGACGACATGAGCAAGCTGCCCCATCAGACGTGCAGGCTCTCTTCCCTTCACCCCAAAAGCAGGAAACATGTCTATTATTCCCCGAGGCGAGCAGTGACCGTGAAAAATGCAGAGGCCTCCAATACCACAGACCCCCCCTTCATGCACAGAAAACAGAAACTCACTCATCTCTGCACAGGACCCCTGGCCTCAAGCTCCCCTTCTTCCCATCTTGTGCTCACTGAGCCCTCAGGAACTCAGTAATGGCTTGGGGATTTTTCCATGGTTCTGGGAGAGGGGGAAGGATATATAAGTGATAAAAATGTAACCATTGTATTGACGAGATATGCACGTGAAGTGCTGGACACATGCCTGACATGGACACTCAAGAAATGTTCGCCGTCAGTGTTTATTGTCGTCATTCTCATTACTACTGACCATGTATTTACTGTGGGCCAGGTACGTGAGGGACACTTCATCCTCACAGGAACTCTGTCTGAAGATCTGTGCCATTTTCTGCCCCTCGTCCCTTTTCTAAGAACTGTCCCCACCCCTCCCGATTAGAGTTACTGGACCCAGGGATGAAGACATCGCCCAAGCTGGGCCAAAGGTTCCTTCCTTGGGATTTTGGACCTCGGGACCAAGAGAACTGGACCCATCTCACTCCTGTCACTGAGCCAATAAGATGTAAAACTTGAGATCTGTCTCACGGAGAATGCTGCACTCCGCAAGAGATACCAAATAATTCTGGAGATGCACCCATCCTGGAAACACTTTTCCAAGGCCCCGCTGCCGTCCTGCCTTTCGTGGCTTCTTGTTCTATGACCTGCTCCAGTAACTTCCCGCGACATCTCCCTCCTTCGCACTTAAGATCCATTGTGTTGGGCTTCTGGCACTTGCAACCAACAAGCGTCCCAAGTAACACAAACCTTTGAGACAGGTATTACTAACGCTGCTTTCCAGGTGAGAACGTCAAGTCATCTTCCCAGATCATTGCTGTTTTTGTGAAAAAAATAAAATAAAATAAAAGGGTTATATACGTTCCAGGCAGCATGTCACTTCCGAAGCTAGAGAGAACAGGAGGAAATTTAAAATGTCTTTCTCCAGCGCAGATCCCCCCATTCTCTTCCGCCGGCCCACCCTGGGCTCCACCAACGCTGCGGAGAAAAACCGTAAGAGGCTAACTCCGTGCTTTTGGTCCAGATCATCACGAGCAGAAGCGGGGTGGGGGGAGGTGGCCCCGCTAATGTAGAATGATGGGAGAAATCGGGAGAAATTAGGGAAGCATAAATTCTGGAGCATGTGTTCCAGCCCCATTAGACGTAAGCACATAAGGATTTCAAATCAAGGAGCAGCCACATACATGCCCCTGGATTATTTAAGAGACAAGGCGCATCCGAAATTAGCATATAGATCAGAGGCACGCAGTGAGGGCTATCCGCGCTGGAGAACAGTTGTTTTTCTGAAGAGAACTTGACATCACTCCAAAATCGTGTTCGGGAAATGTGAACTGTAAATCCCATGGACCCCACCCAAGGCCTGGTTTGGGTGCCCAACTATTGTGTCTCCTTGGGACAAGACACCCCAGCTCTCCAAACCTTCATTTCGCTACCGTAAAATGGGTGTTTCAGGACCCCCTCTTCCCACCTCCCAGGCCAGAGGGGAGGATAAAAAGGGACGTGGTGAGCAAATGCTTTCTAAACTGTAGAGAGCCCAGCAAACGGGAGACAGTGTTAATCTCGTCTTATAGACTTATTTATACTCCGCTTTGTTACAAAAGAGGATTTAGGGTAGATGTCAGCAAGGCTCTTTATTTTATTTGGAATTGCAAGACAGAAATAAATAAGAATCCTTGTTTGCTGTGGGGACACAAATACAATTTCCATGAGGACACAAATATAACTACTTTATCTAATAAATCCTTTGCTCAGACTTGGTGGAAAGATAAATTCCCCCTCGGTCTCATGAGCTTTCAGTTACTCAGACATTCTAAACTCCCTGAACAAAAGTGCTATAGAGTGCCTACTATGTGCAGGACGCAGCACAATGCCTGGCACTGAAACACACATCACACACACCACCATCTCCACCAGCCCATATGCAGCACATGCAAAACACACCCTTTGCCAGTAGGAAAAACAAAAACTGGGGGAGGTCAAAGGGTCTTACTGCAAACTGGCCCCCAGCCCTATGGTTTCCATATTGGAGACTTCGGTTAAGCTTTCTCTGAGCCCCAATTTCCTCACATGGAAACTGGAGATCAACCGTCCTCAAAGGTTCACAGGATGATTGGAACTATTAAAAGTTAAGGACACAGTAGGGTACTGATAGGTTTTCCACAAATGGTACTTACTGTTATTTTTCATCACTGCACGTTTTAAAGTGCCCATTCTTAAAGCACTTCAGACACACCCTTTTTTAGGCAACAAACAGCATTACTTTATTGTTTTTCATCAATACGAGTTCTCGTAGTATTCAGAACAGACATCACAATGATAAGCACTTGCTTCTGTGCCTCTTTCTAAAAAACGTATAGTTCTTACATGTGACATTTAATGTAGTACTTTGTGTCACCCTGCAAAAAATAAATTTGAATTGAAGAAGCAGAAACATGGGGAGAGCCTTTGTTTGGGCTTAATTCGTACTCGAGCACAATAAAATCCTGTCCCAGAAGCTAGAGTCATAAAACTAAAAGTCAGGAAGGAAAAGAATGGCCAATTAAGCGCTGAAACTGAAAATTCTTTCTTTGTCGCTGTTTCTTTCATTAAGGCCTAACGAGTAGTCAGGCATGGAGGCTTAGATGTGCCACTCTAGTTAACGGTTGGTTACAAATTTGTACCATAAATTCATTTTTCCTTCCAGTGTCTTAAATCTCAGGCTCTGGGTGCTAATAAGTGGACAAAGCTCTCAGGCCCAGGGCAATCTCTCTCTCTCCATCCAGTCTCCCTCTCACCCCCGCCTCCTCCACCTGCCATAACTATTTGTAAGGGCTCTTCATTGCATTCTCAGAAACCGAACTCTAGCTAAATGAATCAATGGAAACAGAGCAGAGCCGAGAGCTAAAGATCAGAGAGACTCCAAAGTCCATCATTTGGATGGACTAGAACTAGAAGTTCAGGTCTAGTTTGGGCTTTGAAGTTGCATGGAACAATAGCAAGATGTAACTGAAAGAGTCTGGCTAACATACGACCTCACTTCTCATCCAATTTCACAGACTATGAAAGACATTATCTATTAACATTTGCAAACAGCATTGATATAAAAGCCTTGCTATTTTAAAAATGGAATGTTCCTATTCTTACACTATGTGACCTAGGCAGATTCTAATACATTCTGGGCTTCAGTGTTTTCCTCTCTCAAATGGAGCATGGACAATATATCCTGCTTGCCTTTGGGGGAAAGTCAGATTACCTTATTCGGGAAAGTACAGAGAAAGGTATAAAACACTATTATTTTCCAAAAAAATTCCAGTACATACATCCAGGAGCATTGAACAAGGGCTCTAGATTTAGACTGATGGATTCAGATTCCAGCAACACTACTTACTGGCTGTGTGACCTTGGACAAGTCGCCTAACCTCTCTGGCCCTCGGTTTCCTCATCTGTAATCAATTCTATGTATAGGACAGTTGTCGAAAATAAGGGATATATAAAATGCTCAGTGCAGTATCTGACAGAGCACAAACACTCAAAACATGTGTTGTATGGTTGCTGTTGGTACTATTTATATTGTCGATACCACAATAAATGTGGCTGATGCTATAATAGATGTTGTTCATGTTGAACTTCATATTCTATCCCCAACACAACTTCCTCTGGCCGATGTAGGAAAACTCCATCCCACAACCCACCAGCCCCCTTAGCAGACCCAGCTAGACAGCTTGTAAAGGAAATCACTTCTTCCCCAATCAGGACAACTTCAAGGAAGAAAAATAAAACACAACCAGCCCAGCTTCAACTGCCATTCAGGAAAGTTTCCCAATTACTACAACACTTCTACACATCAAATATGGATTACTTTAATTGCCCCATAAGAACACACTGTTGAAACATTTGACTTACCCAGAACTAATTGTCTGTCAAAAAGATATTTTGCAGCCAAGCAAATCGCTTAATTGGACATCTAATTTAACTGAAACCTTTTTTTTTCCTGCTTATTTCACGCTTTCTTCCCTTGTTTTTGCCAGATTGTGAATGCTGGGCAATGCTTTATCTGGGCACTAACATAATCTATCTTGTTTTTTTTTCCCCATTGTAAAAGTAACGCATGTTCATTATAGAGAGCTTAAAAAAAATTTTAAATGCAAAAGGAAAAAATAAAAACAACTGCCCCTAGACTCACTGCCCAGAGAAAGACTATCAAAATTTTAGCAAATTTCCTTCCCAGTTGTTTACTATAATAGATTATTCTACATAGTTAACAAACAAAAAACATATATTCAATTTTGTAGCATGAGCTTTTCGCTTTATATTTTAAGTTGAATATTTCCACTTGCCATTCCAAGATCTTCAGGACATTTTTAGAAATAGCGGAATATTTCCAATGACAACCGGCTTAACCTCCCACCTAATGTTGGACCTCTTGATTGTTTATGAATAAATTCAGGCTCATGTTTTAGTTATATAGTTTCCTTTGAAAAGATACTCTGTATTAGAAGGCAATTCTCCATGCTGTCTCTCAAATTTCTGCACATGTTGTGTCAGCTTTTGTTCCCAACTACCTTTGCTAGGATGTGTGTACAGCTCACAGTTAGAAGACAGAGGTAATGGAGCAGATGGCAGATTCGTTTCCTGACCAGGACTGTAAAGATGATGCCTGTCTCCAGGGCAAAGGCTGGGCAGCCCCTGGACAAAAACACTGGGATCCCTCAGCGGTGGTACAAACCCACTGTGGGCACAGCATCCACTTTGGTCCACCTCCCTGTCAGCTTGGAGGGCTTGGAGGATCCAGGGAACGGACGCAGACATGAATCACAAGCTTCCTGCTGTGCTTTATCACGAAGAATAGTCTTGTGTCGCTGACCCAGGAGTCTAGTGTCTTCTGCCCACATTCATGAAACTGGGGCAGATAACTGGCTAGCTTGCATGTGGGATGACATCCCAGACCCTTCGTAGTTCTTTATACTCGAGAGGTGAACTTGATGGGTCAGAGGGCGTGAACAATACTCTTAATATCTACTTCCAATTAGCTCTCCAAGCTTAACTGTCAATCATTGCCTGAAATTTGTCTTGCCTTCAGGAGTGGATACTACACCCTTCTCAGTACTCAAAGGAGACCGCTATTACCCAGAGGCAAATTTACCATGAAGGTAAGGAAGCTTAGGCTTCCAGACCTTTCTCGTGCACGGGTCCCTTTACGTGCTGGACCTGGGGAGGGCTCTAGGTGGGAAGGCAAAGCCAGGTTGCAAGAATAAAGCACCTCTACGTTCACGTTTCTGATCAATTACCTATGAAAATCTCAGAAGGATGGAAGGTAAATACTCATAACGTCCAGAAATCTGTTTTGATTTCTCATTCCAACAAACAGCCCAACAAATTTTGTGCTTACTTCTACTTTCCTACTTTTGTATTCTTTTTCTTAAAGCGAGATCTCCAAATTGTATGAGCTTCAGTCCCCACAAAACCTGGATGCAGTTCTGCCAAATGACAGATTCTGCATGACATCTACAGGGAAATCCTGGTTATTTCTGAGCAGCTGAGATTTTCTGATCCCAAGACAAGCTTGATTTTGAATATCCCATTGTCTACCATTAAAGACCCTACTAAGAGCTGTGAAAGCTCCAGGCTAGATGGATTTGGGAAGAGTGAGTTAGCAGGGATGTCCTACAACAATTACACTAACAGGAAGAACAAAAGGTAAGTCTGTATGCAGATGTCTTGGCCCTCAAGCTCAGGAGCCTTCAGATAACTGCCAAGTCTCCAGCCATAAATGGCCAGTGAAGAGAATTCAAACCCATCCTGTTTGCTTACAGAGTCCAACTCAATGAAGCTACTACATCCTTAATTGATAAAAAACAGGATTTTGTTTTTTTTTCAATAGTCAAAGTGATCTACACTTGGCTACGTAATGGCAAAAGTAATAGCTAACATTCATCTCCGGCATCGATGTTACACCCTTGACACAGGTTTCCTATTTTAATACTCACAGTTGAAACAGCTATTCTGGCTCCAATTTCATGGGAGAGGATGAGGAACGAGGCGGAGAGGTTACAACACTTACCCAAGGTCACACAGCCAGTGAGCAGGAAGTCCTAATCCGGTCCCTCTGATTTTAAAGTCTGTGGTCTTTCCTCTACCCCTCCCTCTGTGAACTCAGGGACCACTTCCTACATAGGCCATTGCTTGAATCCGGGGTGGGCAAGGCTACGCCCCAGTAACAAACAGCCCCTGAATTGCAGGAAGCGAAAACAACTAAGTTTCCTTTCTCACGCACACTCCGTGTTCATTATAAGTCACATGGAGCGGTGCCCAGTGCTGACTCACGCCCAGACGCAGGCAGAGAAAGCAGCCGCTACCTGAAGCAGAGAAAAGAGTGGCGGCTCAGATCCCGCCTCCTAAAGCTTCCACCTGAAAACTGATGGAGGTGATGTTGGATCTGCCGGCAGTTTCTGAGTGCGGGCCGGGATCCTGTCTCTTGAAGCCGGAGAATGGAAACACGGACCAGGGAGAGGCAAACAGTTTTAAAAAGAGGATAGTTTATTAGAGGCAGGAGAAGAGGTTGCAGCTCCCGAGTGGGAGGGGGTCCCGAATGGGGGTGGCCCCGTGACTGAGGCAAAAGCTCTTACTTTTATACCTTCCCTTGCCTGCTTGGGGGAGGGGAGCTGTTTGAAGAAGGGAACCTGTTTGCAGAAGGGAACTGGCGCCTTCTAATGAAATTCGTCTACCAGGTTTGTTCCGCTTGCCCATCCTAAAGGAATTAGCAAAGTAACCCACTCTTTATCTATCAGATCTGCTCCGTTTGTCAGGCCAAAAGGAATTTTATGATTAACCTCAAGGCCTTGTTACATTATGTCTTGGAGCGAAGGAGTGACCTCAAAACCTGAAGTTCCAGGACACGACTGTCATTTGTTTATCCCACCAGGGACCTCCCTGTCCACTTAGGGACATGCCAACTCTCCTGTATCAAAATGACAACCATCGCTTCTATGCTGATGGCATCGGTCAAAGCAAGCCCGGTGTCATGCCCACCTTTGGTGGGAGTAAGGACCCCACGTGTGCCCAGAAGACAGAGAACTGGAAACACTTGAACAGCATCAGTGACGACCCTGGGGCTGAAACGACTTTATCTCATTTGATTCCCATCAGGATAACATCAGACGCCTGAGTATCTGATCACCCCGACCCCTCACAGAGGTGGGAAGGGGAAACCCATAACTTACCTGTAACTGTCCAGAAAGACTTATCTTAAAAGTCTGGGTTTGGAGCGTTTTCCTTCAAAATGTTTCCCATTTGTCAGACCCTGTTGGTCCAGCAGATCGTTCTGTCAAGACTTCTCAAACCCCACGCTAAGATTTATCTCTCCATGATCCCCAAATTCCTCCTTCAGAAGAAAAATGATTCTAGAAATACCTCCAGCCTCATTTCCTGCAGCATGACCCATCCCGACCCGCCCACCTTCCCCTGGTCAGGGCAAACCAGGCTGAATCCTGAATACAAAAGACGCCAGTACCCCAAGCTACCGGGTCACAGAAGGCAGGGGCTGCCCTAATCAATATCCCCACTATCAGTTATTAAAAACTATGCCTGGTACGTTATCCCACTGTTCCCTTGTTCACGCCATCAGCCGCGAGTGCCAGAGTGCACAGAGTATTGTAGTTACCAGCACGGCTCTGCAGCAAGAGGGCTCCAGCTCAAACCCAACTCCCCGACTTATTAGCTAGATGACTGCTCGGTGCCTCAGTTTCCCCATCATGAAAAGGGAGGAACCTAATAGCTCTCTACTTCAGTGGGCTGAGAGGATTGAGTGAGTTCATGGATGTGAGTCACTCAGACCTCGGCTGCCTCCTTACAACGTGCTGCGTTCACGTGTTGTTAGTGTCACCATGGGCCAGGTATTGATGGAAAACACAGCAGTGAGCGGGACAGAGAAGGCCCTGTCCTCATGGAGCTTCCGTTCTAGGGAAGGAGCGGCTTTCCTAGGAGGCAACCCCTGACCCGGCCGGGCCTGATGCTCACTCTGCATCCTGGAACGTTCCCACTTCCTGAGCTTCTCTCGCTTGTGCACAAAAGTATCCTGACTAATAAAGACCCCAAAGCCGAAGCTCTTTCTGCTCCTTCAGCCTCTGCTTGGCCGAGGGTCTGTTAGTTTGCACCGACCACCACCAGTGCGGCAAACCTGGTAAGGCCCGTGGATAGTCAAACCAGACTTTACACAGTTAGAAACTATAAGCAGTGAATTATAACGAGCGTGAAATGGAAGCGTGATCTGGGTCATTACACAAGAGAGCAATAAAATCTGTCTTGGTGCCTACAGGTTTTGCGGAAACCATGACTACGTGTTAAAAAAAATTTTTTTTGACAAAGAATAATTTATGAAGTAAATTAGATTTCCTCGTGTTTTATCTAGTTAATCCAACCCTGAATATAAGAAGGATCACTTCTTAATTGCCAGTTAATTTCATCAATACAACGCATTTGACTTGCTCTTTAGAGGCCCCTCCACATTCAGACGATGTCTGCCAGCCTGACAGGCAAAGAACCAGGAAGCCACGAGACGTGGTGAGGGTTGGTGACACATGCGTGATCTGGGGGCTGACAGGCCGAGTTTTCAGTCCTGGCTCCATTACGTGTTAGTCCAATGCCTTAGTTTGGATCTCCCCAGAAACAGACCCTGAGACGACAATGCGGTGCAAGCAGTTGCTTTGGGACACGGCAGAGGAAGTGACACAGGTGAGGGACGGCAGCCAACTAAGTATCAATTACCAGTTTGGGAAACCGGAGCTTGGTCCTGATGGGAAACCCTGGGAGACACTGCGGAACACACTGGTGAACGCTTCACGACTGACCCTCCAGCAAAACATAAGAAGTCCTGTCACGTTTGCCCATTTCCATGGTGTAAATACTCTCACTGCGGCTGGTTTCAACCAACATGATGTCACTGGGCCAGACGATGGGGAAAGATAGACACAGCCGGCCGCTGCACACCCCGAGCGTGCCTCAGGTACCTCAGCCAGCCAGGGTGACAGAGCTGGGGAGCCCTCCACCGACACCCATCAGTCCTTGATAGAGGGACTCTCCTGGGGTGGCGGGTGACTTCCCCCAGCACTCCCATGCCGTCTGGGTGGGTATGGGAGACTTGCAAGGAGAGGAAGTCCTCAGGCAGAAACGCAAATGCATCTGGATGGGCCACTGGACGCTTAGGAGGGAAAGGTTAGGAGAGATGGGGCAGCGCTGAAAACATCTGCTCGCCTGTGTAACTGTGACACAGCCGCTCCACCTCTCGTGCTTCGTCTGTACCATGAGGAATCATTAACTTTCAACAAATATTTATGGAGCACTGCCTAGGTGGCAGGTGCTACTGGGGCCACGGGGGATACGATCGTGGGCAACACCCAGAAAGTCACGGGTCCAGGGCTTACATTGCAGTGGGGACAACAGCCTCTCACCATGAAACCACGAAGCGACACAGATCGCTTCAGAGAGGATAGAGAGGGTGACGTGAGGCAGATGGTCTTGGAGGAAGGGGTGCGGACGGGAAAATCTTCGGGAACGGTGACATTCGGGGTGAGACCCACCGTATGAGAATGCGTGTGCCTTGCGAAGATCTGGGGAACAGCATCCCGGGCAGAGGGAACTGCAAATGCAAAAGCCCTGAGGTGGGAAACAGCTGGGCTCCTTCACAGAAGAGGCGACGGAGGCGAGTCAGTCAGGAGGTAACGGGGGACGGGCTCAGAGGCGTGTGCGGTGCCAGGTCAGCCTTCAGAAGGAACCTGGATAATGACACAATCTGGAAGATTTGCTGAGAGGATGAAATGAGCTCCCAGGTGTTTAACAGGCATGACCCCTTTTATTAACCCAGGAAAGAGTCACATCTCTTATTTTTCCAATTAATTTCATGCCTTCCCACTATACTCCCAGAGGAGGAAAAAAGTCCAGTGTCTCCCCCTAGATTTCCCTTCCCACGGCACAAAAATGCTGAAGATTTAGTTAATCCAAAGGTCACTTCCAGACTCCAGGCCGAGAGAAGCCTGGAAGCGGATCCATTCACGGGCAGCCCCATTTTCATCTCCCCTCAGCCCCAAGGCGGCCCCAGGTGTTGCTGTGAAAGCCAGTTCACTGGTCGGGACGTCTGCTTATGCAGTGACGATGCCCACATCGCCCAGTCCCCAGCAGGGCACGGGGACCCTCCTCCACACTCTCGCTCCCAGCTCCAGCTCTTTGAACTTACACGCAACCCCTCGGAGCTGTCATACGTCCCCCTCTCCTGCCTTCCGGATCCTGCCCTGCAGCCCGGAGCTGGGGCCATCCCAGTCTATTCCTAGTCTAGTGTTAAGCTGGCTCAACAGCTGGGACAGCCCTTCTCCTTTGGGGTAACTTTATTTCTGGAGTTTCATTTCCCTTCTCTGCCATTAGACATTAGTTGGGAATCTTCCCATCCATCCAAACAGATCTCCGAACCTCCTAAAGAAGGGACTGGGACAGGAATGAGTAATACTTGAGTTTAATGACAATTTATTAAGTGCTTACTCCATGCCTGGGCTTCTGTCGAGCAACATAAATACATAGTCATAGAAATACATTCTTTTAAGCAGCACGATATCACCCCATTTTACAGATGAGAACACTGAGGCACAGGGAGATTAAAACTGATGCCCAGGATCACATGCAAATAAGTAACAGAAGCATGATTTGTCGCTAACCAGTCGGATAAGAGAGCCCAAGCTTTAAGCACTACATAGCCTCTGACCTGCCTCTTAGTAGAATATTATTTGAGTCCCTATGCAACTCGATGCATCTACTCCCCAGAAATCCCTTTGGGCACCAGAGATCTTGAAATGGCAGGCTTGCTCAGGTCAGGAAAGCTTTGGCTCCCCGCTAGTCCCAGAACAACTGGCAAAACAAAGAGGGTCAACGCAAGTGACTGACCAGAAGATAACAGGCAATCTTGGGCACACTTTCACCAAACGTGCAACTCCAATGAAGGAAAATCAATTCCTTACAGTTTCTCTGGTTTGTAAAGTCTTGGCCGAGACTGTCTATTATGACACTGAGTCCTTGCACAACCCAGAAAAGACAGTTTTCTTGACGTCAGTGGGACCCAGTCACAAAGGGCCAGCCACTTTTTGTTGATACAATGAGAAATTCTTTGCATTGTCCTTGTGAATTTGAAGTTAAAAAGACTGGCTCAATCGGTTGCATGAACCATGCTGGAAGGCCTTGGTAATTCCTTCCATTTTTCACTTTCTTTCTGATAATTCCCCGTTTGGGAGAATGTCTGGGTCTACACTGTTCCCTGCTTAGGGAAATTCGATCACTGGGCTCCCCTTCTCCCCCCAAAAGCCGGCTGTGAAGTGGCTCCCTGCACAAAGAGCCTCCGCCACGGCTGAGCTATGGGTCAGCACCCGCAGTGCCGTGGGAGGACAGACACCTCAGTGGCTGATTCCCTTAGCCACTGAGCCTCCATGTTCCATCTGTGAAACTGTACTCATCATGCCCATTATTTTCTACATTTTGTGAGGCGCTCACATCTTGGGGCCTTCTGGACCCAGGGAAGGACTGCCCCCCACCTCACCCCACCTCCAGCCAGCTAAATCTTAGAGACAGCAAAACAGTCTGGCTTTGAGCAGGTCTTTGATGCGCAAAGCAACCACCCCCAGTCCACAGCCTCACCCACCTCCTTTGGTCAGGCTCCTGCATCCTACGGGGCTGGGACACTGGTCCTCTGCCCTAAGTCACACCAGGGCAGGTACCAGACAACAGGGACCACGTATACCCCAGAGCTTTCCTGATCATTCAAACTCTCGAATCCTCTGCTTGCTCGGTGTAGCTACCCTGCCTCGCACATGAGAACCACATTAAATGCTTGGGCCCACGTTTCCCCTTTGCTCCTTCCACCTCCTGAATGACCCTGGCACCTCACCACGCGGCTCTGCATGCATGGGACACCCTCTCCTCTTGGGAACTGGAAGGAACAAACTACCTTTCCAATGGCAGTCACCCCCTGATATGAGTTCCACGACGCCAGCTTACTGTATTATTTGCTTCTGAGCAGCTCAGAGTGCCTAAGACACATGTGTCTCTAAGATGCTACCAGGAGAGGTGAGATTAGGTACCGTGGGAAATGTGATGGCCTCAGAAGGTCACAGTTCTTACCCAACTCTGCCATTCAAGGGCTGGGTCATCTTGGCAGGTCCTTCCATCTTTCTGGTCCTTAGTACCTTCTTCTCCAATCGGGGGACAATAGTGCCTGTCCTACCTACTCCACAGAGCTGTTGTGAGAACCACGTGAGATCAAGATGTGCAAGCTCTTCGCCAATTTTGAAAGACCATCAGTAGTAAAAATACACTAGGTGTGAGCTGCTAGGAGGCAGTATAGCATGGTGTCAGAGAGCTGAAGCTTGGGTTCCAACATAACCTCAGGCAACTTAACTTCTCTAAGTCTCAGTTTCCCCACCTGTAAAATGGGTATAATATTTATACCTTCCTCACTGAGTTAATTTGCAGATAAGATGAAGCATGTTTACCAGCAACAGAGTGCAGGGTTAGGTCTGTTAGGTCTCTGGACCATCCCCCCCAGGAAGGACAGAGTAGCTAAAGATCTGGAGAAGGGATTTGCCCCCACGCTCCCTTCCAGAATAAGATCTCCAGCCACTGCCACCCCTGGAGCTCAGTCTCCATGGTACCTGACACGTGGTCAGTGCTCAGCAAACATGACAAGGAACAAGTTGTCAAGGTCTCCCCTGCAGCCTCCCTTCCTACCAATGAGCAGAATCATGATTTGACCCCTCTGCCTTCTATACTGGTATTAAAATCTGTTTCCAGGGCCTGTGGCCTCGGAGAACTCCATCTGTCTGACGTCTGTTGGGTACTTCAAACTCAATTTGTCCCAAAATGAATTTACCCTGCTGCCCATATAATTTTACTGCTAAGTCTGTGTTCCCTTTATCACACATTGAGACACTTTTCAGGCATCTGCTAGAGTCAGGTCGTCTCACGTCCCACTGGCCAAAGACAGTCTCAAGGTCAACTCCACAAAGGGTGGGACGGATACTACACCCCCCACATGAAAGCACGTGGCCTCACCGAGCAGTGAGGAAAAGAGGGGGAGACTGAATATTTACTGAATAATCTAATCTTCCATGAAGCTCAAATACTTCACACACAAAAAAGCCACCATGAGACATAGCTTCTATCTCATCTATTTCATAGGTGAGTGAGGAGGGAGGATGAGTGACGAGGCCTTTTTAAGGATTTTGTACACACTTACTTTTGGAGGTCTCTGCAGACAGCATTTCAAATGTATTACAAATTTGCCTACATCCTACATTAAATGGATCTTTTGCTATCAAATATTTTTGAGAAAATTTCTAAATTTTGCTTCTGAAATTATTTGGCAATAAGGGACTTATTTAAATTTAGATTGGATGTGATTTCTTGGCAATCTGCATACTCAGAAGCTCTTGAAAGTGGGAAATTCTAATCTACCAGCATTTCAGATGTAATGAAATCTCAACGAACACTAAATTTAACAATTAGCAATATTGACAAAGTAGCACAGTTTGTAGGAAATGTTTTAAATGCTCATTAATGTCAACTTTGCTCTTTTTGCATTTTTGGAGCCAATGATTTTCTCCGGGGTCTCATTTCCGTAGACCCTTAGCCCTTTGAAAAACTCGCAGATCCCAGACAGCCTTTCCCTAATGAATTAAAAACACACTTTGGCTGGACTCTGCCGTCAACAAGTTATTTAGTGAGGGCCCGTTACAGGCTGGCTGCTGTGTTCGGTGCTGGGGACGTCCCAGGGAGCAGCCCACAGATGCCGTCCCTGCCCTCATGGAGCCCTGTGGAGCAATCAGACCTTACGCAGTAAACACAGTAATGGGTATATGATCAGAAACCAGGACCAGGGGTCTGTAGGGACAGACATGGTTTGATACACTGGGTGCTGTGGAAGGCTTCCAGAAGACGTGCCTGGGCTCTGAAGGATGAATGGGAGTTAAATGGACAAGGCATGTGGACTAAGGTGATTCCACAGAGGAAGCAGCACCTGCAA
This sequence comes from Rhinolophus ferrumequinum, assembly GCF_004115265.2. Classification (NCBI taxonomy): domain Eukaryota; kingdom Metazoa; phylum Chordata; class Mammalia; order Chiroptera; family Rhinolophidae; genus Rhinolophus; species Rhinolophus ferrumequinum. The sequence goes on along the minus strand of NW_022680357.1, from coordinate 13,830,622 downwards.
GGGCCCTGTGGCCTTGTGCCACACCCAACGAGTGAAGAGAAGCGGGATATGAGGCCGAAGAGACGGGCAGGATCCTGACCGTGTGGGACTTTGTAAAGCACACTGAGAATTTTGGTCTTTATCTTAAAGTCAATGCAAAGCCATTGGAAGGCAGCTAACACTTGATTAACTAAACACTTCAGTTAGCTAGCTCTGTCTCTGCACTTGCCTTTAGGGAGAGGGAGCCTAGAAGTCAAAACAAGAGATGATGCAATTTCGTTTAAAAGGTTTCCAGGGTCAGCCTCAGTCAGTCCATCTCTGGACCCATCGCACACACGATATTAATCGTTCCTGTTAATCGTTCATCATGTGCCAGGCATTATGATGAGACACACTTTATATACATTACCATATTTAATCCCACAACAAGATTTAGGTACTATCACTGTCCCCATTTCACAGATAAGGAAACTGAGGTTCAGACAGGTGAGTGGCATAGCTAGTAAGTGGCAGAGCCAGGACTCAAACCCACATGACTCCCTCCAAAGGCCATTCTCCTTTCCCTAAGCCATGCTGCTCCGCCTCAGGTTCTGGGAGCGGAGACAACTAGGAGACAACTTTCAGAATTTGAAGAACCAGATCCTACAAGCTCCTTAATCACCAAAGAAAGCCTGGGGAGAGGAGGAGGTGTTTGCAGGAAGTCACAGGAGGAAAGAACATTTTACACAGTGGAACAGCATGGAGGAGTGAACCCACACGGGATACCTGTACATCTGGCAGTGGTGGGCTCACAGAGCAGGAGGAGACGTAAAGAGAGGTGGGCCAGGTCACAGTGGGTCCTAGACGTGCATTAAATAAAACCACAGCGACACGGCCTTCAGGGGCAGTAAGGTAAGCCACAGACGCAGTTATATAAAACCATCATTTTCTCAAGATGCAGCGCACAGCAAGATGCTTTATCAAACCTACGCTTGCATTTAGAGCTCGAAAATGGTGCATTGTAGTCAATCGACTTCGATTTAGGGGAGAGACAGACACAAAGGGAAAGAAACTTGACCCTCTTTTTAATAACTGCGCCCAGGAAAAAGAGTTGGCTAGCCAGGTACAGTCTCTGAGAGGCCACATCAGCAGCGGCAAGGGGGACAATGGGACAAAGAGGACATCAGCTGGAATAACAAGTAACACCTTCAACAAGCCAGAGGAGTCATTTCTTTTCTTCTGCGTTGACTCTGGGCTCTGGAGAAATGCCACGGCAATTTATAGAACAGTTGAACGTAGACAGTGCCTAGATATTATTTCTGTCAGTTCATTTCAGTTCATTTGGTAAAAATTTTGCACTTGCAAATTGACATAGTTTAATAATAACTGTCAATGTCAATGCTAAATGCCACCATGATGGCACAAACACCCTTCGGGGCGTGGGCGGGGGGCGTGCAGTGGGGGCTGACTTCCTCGTCTCCTGTCCTTTCACTGTTATTAATAACGACAGTGATAATTCACATTCTTAGAGCTTTGTGATTTCAGAGCTTTGGGCTTTCCGAGAACTCACACCCCCTTTCCTTCGTTTGCTCCCTCCACAACGGGCAGTGCCTGTTTTGGCCCCTCTGAGAACCTGAAGTCTGACACGGTCCGGGGTCAGAAAAGGGCATACACTTCAGGGGTCTGTGTACAACGGGAACCACAAGCCAAGATGCCTGCAGAACACGGGCAGGGAACACAAAAGAAGAAAGAGGAAGAAATGAAAGGCAACAGAGAATGGTGGGGTCTGTGGCAAACTGGAGTGCACGCCCCATTGAATGGTGGTGGGGCCGGCTGCTTCTTATCTTGTCACCACCAACTATGTCCAGGTGGAAATACGGGCCCAGGGCTGCCAGACCTTCCAATACACTAAGCGAAGCTAAAAGGCCAGATGAGATGGAAATCTCCCAATTATTAAATGACTGCGACCAGATTCTTTAAAACACTACACCCGGCCCCAACAGAGAGGGCACAGCACCCACAAAACAGCTCCAATCATCCTTGGATCAGCAGATACCCTGGAAAGGTGACACGGGCCTGGCCAATCCAGGGCAGGCGAGTGGCCCAGGAGGCGTGAGACTCCAGCCAGGAGCCCACCGCCATTCAGCCGCCACCCACCCAATCTCCCCCACTGACCCAGCCATTGGTACCAGCTGCGCCGAAGATGTAGCTGAATGTCTTTACTGACTACCAGGCACGTTCTCAGCCACCACCTTCCAAGACCCTCGCGAGAACCGTGAGAGGCATACAGGCCACTTCCCCCATTCTCCTAGTGAGGAACTCAGTGGTTTGCCCCAGGTCACAGAGCCGAAAAAGAGACAGAGCCAGGATTCGAACCCTGGCCTCTGGCTTTCATTCCTCGGCTCTTGAACACACCTGAGCCCATCTGGATGGAGAACAGGTATGTGGACATCGCTGTGCTCGCCAGGAAGGACAGCCGAGGGCAGGGGAACACTCGAGCGCCTGTCCCTGCCCAGTGGGTCCTATTTGACTCACTGTGTCTTCACCCAAACAAACCAGCCTGTACACCCCACCCTTTACCGGGGCGCTTCCTGCCCACAATGCGCCTTCCTCAGACCTCCAACCTTCTTCTTCCTCAAAGCGACATCAGAGGCCGGCCTCTCCCCTGAACGCCGCCTCTATTCTTGCCTCCCTCTCTGACCTTGGCCTCTGGTTCCTGACAGCCTGAGGCCTCGGACCTGGACCCAACACCTGCTTCAGGATCCACGCTCTCCAGGTGTATATTCTGGCGAGTTCCCCTCCTACGTTATCAAAGCATTAGGCCTCCTGGCAAGACTGGCAGCTCCACACACACAGGGCAGGGCTGGGTTAAGGAGCTGTGTTAGGGCTGTGCCCCCTCCCCCAAATTCAGAGGGTGAAGCCCTAACCACCGCTGTGACGGGGCTGCTGGAGATCAGGGTTAGATGAGGTAGGAGAGTGGGGCCTCGGGTGGGCTTCCGGCCTTGCACGCAGACAGAGAGACAGAGACATCTCGCCCACGTGAGGGCACAGCTCGCTGGCGGCGATGCACACGACAGGCCAGTCCTCGCCAGGAACGGGATCAGAGGCACCTTGACCTTGGACTTCCAGCCTCCAGAACGGGGAGAGACCAGGGTCTGTTGTGTAAGCCGCCCAGTCTGTGGTATTTTGTTACGGCAGCCCGAGCAGACTAGGACAGCTGCTTTTCGTTCTGGAATGATCTGAGCCCGGAACTGTGCCCTGATCTACACTTTGTTCAGCGCGTCATCAGGCTGGTGGGAAAGTCTCAGGCCACAGAGGTGCAGTGAGGGGAGTCGGGGAAAGGCGGGAAGGGAGGCCCAGACAGGGGCTGTCTGGAAACAGCCTCCTGACCGTCGCCGAGAGCTCTGGGAGCAGCTGGCCACGCCTCCCCGCACACTCTGCACCTGCTCCTGTCCCCACAGCTCCCGATGCGACAGCCGCCCAGCCCTCTGCCAGCTCTTCCCTCAGACATTAGCAAGGTGGCGACCATTCCGCAGCCCCCTCCAGGACAGCCAGATGGCACTGCCAACAGCACAGGGAGCCAGAACTCCACCCACCGGCGCCCGAGGACTGTCTGAGCTCAGCCTGTTCCACAAATCAGGCCCTCAGCAGAGCAATGCTGAGCTTCCCTGCCAGCGGGCTGGCATGTGACAGCCACCCGATCTCAGAGGGCCCAGAACACGAAAGACAGGCTGTGCTGCGGTGTGAGGACACACAGGCCGGCTCGCTCTTCCACCCACATCTCCCACAACCAGGCCTGAAAGGGGCCCCTGCAGAGTCCGTGGGAAGAGCCCAAGGGAAGAGCCTCACTGAGAAAGCAGGGGCGAGGAGACCGGTACGCGAAGATTGGTTTATTGTCACTCATGTTTTGTGCTTGGGTAACCTGGGTCCAGAAAGTGAGTTTTCTGACCTGCCCCTCATCTTTCTGGATTTGCATGGGATCTTTTTAAGAGTAGTTCACATGGAAAGAAAAGGCAGCTTTGGAGTGACCGGTTAGCACAGTTGGTTAGAGCGTGGTGCTAATAACACCAAGGTTGCCGGTTCAATCCCAGCATGGGCCACTGTGAGCTGCGCCCTCCTTTAAAAAAAAGGGGGGGTGGGGGGCGGACAGGTGGCTCAATTGGTTAGAGTATGAGCTCTGGGCAACAGGGTTTCCAGTTCGATTCCCACATGGGCCAGCGGGCTGCACCCTCCGAAACTAGAATGAAGACAACGAGCTGCCACTGAGCTCCCAGGGTGGCCAGATGGCTCCGTTGGTTGGAGCGCGTGCTCTCAACTACAAAGTTGCCGGTTCAATTCCCGCATGGGGTGGTGGGCTGCGCCCCCTGCAACTAAGATTGAAAAACGGCAACTGGACCTGGAGCTGAGCTGTGCCCTCCACGACTAAGATTGAAAGGACAACAACTTGACTTGGAAAAAGTCCTGGAAGTACACAGTGTTCCCCAATAAAGTCCTGTTCCCCTTCCCCAAAAAATCTTAAAAAAAAATAAAACAAAGAAAAATCAGCTTTGCAGCCATGGAGCTGTGACCATTTTTATGTAGTTGATGGAGATTTGCAAGGTCTATGAGACAGGGCACTTGCCTAGGTGCAGGTTTAAGGTGCATGCGTGTTGATGTGACGCCCTCGTCCATCGCGCCACGATCACCACCACAGCTTCGCTAACCTCCCTCACGTTATTTAACTCAACAACTGGCTGGGCCTTTCTCAGGACACGTGCTGAAGTGGCTACGGCTTCCAGACGAGCCCTCAGTCTTAAATTTCCTTTCTTTTTGAGCCAACGCCACGCCGGCACTTCTGTCAGATCAACGTTCGTACGAAGACAGTTGGGGTCACAGGTTGAGAAGTGAAGACAACTCAGAAGCTGGTTGGGACCGTCTCACAACCACGACTCACTGCCGATCTTCTCGGTTGGTGGTGTTCTCAGAATTCTGTGCTTTGATGTGGTTCTTAAACCAGTTCCACCCTCACGACCTCATTACCTCCCAAGGCTGTACCTCCAAATACTATCACATTGCGGGGTTAGGATTTCAACGTATGAATGGGGGGGAACACAAACATTCAGTCTCTAGCAGATCCGAGACTTTGGAGGAGGGGTCCAGGGGCCCCACCAGGGAATCCAGTGTGGGCTTCAGAGCCAGACAGTCCTGCACATTTGGAGACTGCAGGGTTGTGGGGGTGAACCGACCGTCCTGGATTCAAATCCCCGCTTCATCACTTATTGGCCATGAGATCTTGGGCAAGCCACTCAACCTTTCAGCCTCAGTTTCTTCAACTGCAAAATGGAGATAAAACTCCCTGAGTGTTTGTGAGAATACAGTACGTATTCTGCTAATGGTGCCAACCCAGGAAAACAGAGTAAATTCCAGACTCTTTCCCTGCTTCAGAAACTGACCTCTAGGGAAAAAACAAATATTGGTCTTGCCTAGCCATTTACAGACTACTGCCTTTTCTCATAACCTGACGCGATGCAGGAACATCCGATGAAGAAGCCGGCGGGTACCAAACTGTCAATTACAAGATATAACAATTATTAATCATTGCAAGTCCAGCCTGTTCCAGGGAAGCCAGACGTGCGTGGACACGCTGGGCCTGCGAGCCAGGCTCCTAGATCCCGGGCCTTCCGCTACGGCTGACGCTAGGACTCTATCTCCTGGGAAAAGGAGTTTGATACAAGAAAGAACTTTCATTATCTTTGCCCTGAAGCACCAGCAACTGCCTACAAAGAGCAGAGCAAGGAAGAATGGCAGTGAGAAATGCATTATTGTGTCGTCTCCTCGGTGGGTAGTCCATTTAAAAGTGGACGGAGTCGGAGAAGTGTTTCTTTATTTGGTCCCTCTATTTCCATGAACTCAGAGATGAACAGGTAACCGACCTTCACCGCCATCCATCAATCAGCCGCCTTCTGCCAGGTGGGCCACAGGCTGTGTTGGACCAAGTTCAAGTACACGGCCACGTCTCCACCAGTTCTCTGGCAACCAGGAGGAGCTGGGGGCATGGACAAGTCTGTTGGGAGGGGTGTTCTCTCCGCCCCACGACCCTGCAGTTCTCCAAGTCTGTGACGCCTTTACTCTAGAATTGGATGTCACACATTTGTTCATTTCTGTCTGTATTTAACGAGTCTTACCATGTGCTGGGACACTTAAATGTGCCATCGGCTGAGCATAGGAGATTCAAAAGTGACAAAGACAGCATGATCCTTGCCCTCAAAGAACTTGTTCTAATATAGGGGTTCTCAACTTTGACACCTTGGCACACTTGACATTTGGGCTCAAGTAGTTCTTTGTCATTGGGGTCTGTCCTGTGCATCACAGGAAGCCTAGCAGCACCCCTGGACTCTCCCCACTAGATGCCAGGAGAACATCCCCTCAGCTGTGACAACGAAAAATGTCTCTAAACATGGCCAAACATCCCCTGAGGGTCAAAGTCCCCCCACCTTCTCACAGTGAAGAACCACTGTTGTGACGGGTGAGGCAGCAGAGCGGAAAGACTGCAGCTTTGAAGCTGGATGGGCCTGGGTTCTCCCACCTTATTTGCTGTGTGACCTGGGGGGAATTACTTACTTCCCTGAGCATAGTTTCCTTATTTGCAAATTATGGGTAGTAATCATACTTTTGAGAGGTTGTTAGAACTAAGGATCAAATGTATAAAGCACTGAGGCAGACATTGTCAATAGCCACCCAAAAGCCATTCTCCCCACCCCAATTCTTCTTGCTAACAGAACCCCAGCTCTGTTCAAGGATTCAGATCTCAGGAACGTTGGCTCAGGCCCTTGGAGGGGGTGGGGGAAGCATGTGACCCAGCACTAGCCAATGAGGGATAAGGGGCATCTGACGGAGGGGGCCCTCTAGGAAAGATCTTCCTCTCTGATAAGAAGAAGAGGTTGATAAAGAATGTGATTAGTCTTAAATATGTTCACAAATTCTTCGATACTCCTCCCATCAAAAGCTGGAGCCTAAATCCCCTCCTCTTGTGTGGGCTGAATGTTGACCCATTTGAAACGAACAGGAGGCAGCAGAAGTGACAACGTGTGATTAGAGCGTGAAAGGCCAGCGCCTCCAGCCCAGTCTGGCCTTCAGATGAAGGCAGCCCCGGCCAACATCTTGACTGAAACCTCACGAGACACCCTGAGCCAGAACCACCCAGCTGAGCTGCAGCGGAATTCCCGGCCACAGATAATAGGTGTCGTTGTTTTAAGCTGCTACGTTTTGGAGTCATTTGGGTAACAAATACAAGAAGAAACTCTCTGAACCCCACAGACCCCATCACCTCCCAATCCTGCCTTTGGGCCTCGTCAGAGGAGGACAGGTTGGAGCCACGGCGGCCAACTTGAGACCATGACAGGGAGGCCAGGATTCTCAGGGATGCTAACCACAGCCACGGAAGCAACCCCAAAGCCACCCCTTCCAGACAGCTTGTTAGAGCAGAAAAATGCCCCCTATTTGCTTAAACCATGGTTTCCTGTAGCTCCATGCCTTGAACACAGCAAGTTCTAGGAAGACAGTTATTATCTACGATGCTGTTTTTGCTATAACTTCCCGAGGCTCTTCCCATGAAGCCCAACCCCTCGTCCTGAACTGGGGGGCCTGGGGGGGTAACAGGTGATGAGCTTTGAAGCTGCCTCTCTCATCCCCTGTCCTGAGAGCTGACATTCCCGGCCAGGCCCAGCCGCACATGCTCTTAGCCATCCTGGCCGCCATGACAAAATGCCACAGACTCGGTGGCTTAAACAACTGGGATTTATTTCCTCACGGTTCTGGAGGCTGGCGGTGAGATCAGGACGCCAGCATGAACGCGTTCTGGGAAGAGCTTTCTTCCTGACTTGTAGGCAGCCACTTGCTTTGCTAGGTGCTCACATGGCAGAGAGAAAGGGAGACCCCAGAGGTGTCTCCTATGGACACTAATCCCGTCACGGGACCCACCTTCATGCCCACATCTACACATAACCACCTCCCAAAGGCCCCTCTGCAAATACCCTCACACTGGGGTCGGCTTAGGGCTTTCACAGGTGAATCTGGGGAGAACACAATTCAGTGTGGCTCATGCCAACTGCAGAAACTTCAATCTGGAGGCATAAGAACAACAGAGGTAAAGTTTTCTATGTATCACTGCTGGGACTCCTTCTAATTAATAATGACTCCAGCGTGGGCTCTGCAGCCCTGCTTCCGGGGTTCAAAGGCTGGGTCAGCCACCCACTCACCACTGCTAACCGGGGGCGACTTCACCTCTAATACGGGGATGTCAGTTGAAGTTGCCAAGTAGAGAGAGTGCTTAGGATGGTGCCTGGAGGATCGAAAGTGCTCATTGGCACAGCAGCTATTTCTACTGCTGTGGACGTTACCAGGGTTTTCATTGTTACCTTTTACTAAGGAAAGAGGGAGGCCGGCAACCAGCCTGTGGCACTGCTGATCCTGCGGGGAGTGACCCAGAGAACTGACAGAAACTCAGGGATCTGGGAAACAGCAATGGCGTTGGGCCTCTAACCTGTTTCTACTCCAGCTTGGATGCCCCATCTACACGGCGGCAGTAGGGAACACCGCCTTAAAACGTCAGAGAACGTGCAGGAAGCTTGAAAATGTCCGGGACACCTGTAGTGTTCCCTTCTCAGGCTCATGTACTGTTCCCTTCCCACCTGGGATGATGAGCAGGAACTTCAGGTATGAGAATGGACTATGTCAAAGCTTTTCAGGGCAACGAAGACTATCTTCAGGGGAAAGATGAAAAAGCTGCCTAAGAAATAAAACTCAGCCTACACTTTAAAAGCAAGACATTGAGTAAGTGGGCGCTCGGCAGGAAGGGTTCTGCTGGCCGATATCTGGAGGCTCAGTGTGACAAACGCTGCAGGTGAATATACAGTAGCCATGTGCCCCTTCTTCCTCATAAACCGGACTCCAGTTTTCTGAAGGAACTGGGGCTCTCTCTGTTTCAAGAGAAGCGGGGCCCTCCCCGCTTTCGAGGGAAGGACCTTGCTCAGTCTTAGCCATGGACAGTAAACTGTGGTGCTGGCTAAACCTAGACCACCACCTGGTGTTGGGTGGCCCAGGCGCTGAAAAGGGCTTTTCTGTTTTTTAAGTGGCTGGAAAAGATCAAAAGTATAATATTTCCTAACACATAAAAATTATATGAATGTCCAACACTCTCCATAGACAGGCCCCCTCCTTTACATATTACCTAGGGCTGCTCCACACTGAACAGAAGAGGTGACTGCTGCAGACAGCATGGACACAAGGCCACGGTATTTACTATCTGGCTCTTCACAGGAAAAGGTCCCTGGTTCAAGCCAGAGGCTCTCAAACTTAGCGTCCATCAGAATCACCTGGAAGGCTTATCCGAACAGACTGGGGGCCCTACCCCAGAATTTCTGACAGTCGGTCTGGGGGGGCCCCAAGAATTTGATTTGTATTTATAATGCGTTCCCCGGGGATACTGATGATGTGGGTCTGGGGACCACACTTTGAGAACAGCAAGTGTAAGCCAATTATGGTGACTTCATTTTCCTTGCCAGCGATTGGCTTAGAAAGCAGCATGTGATGCAGTTCTGGCCAATGAGATTCAAGGGGAAGTCATTGGGGGTTTCTAGGAAAGAGAGCAAAAGGGACAGGTAGAAGGGCTGGGCTCTCATGTCCCCTTCCTGTATCATCTTATGACCCTGAGCGGGCATCCCTGAGGACAGGAGCCACCTGCTATGGGTGGGAAACGGAGCAGAAAGGTGGAAAGAAACTGGATTCATCGTTACACAGCTAAGCCACTAAAAGAACCAACCACAGGGCCACCTTCTGCGAAACACTTAGCTGCCATTCTTGTCCAGGCCACTTCCAGCTGGGTTCCCAGTGATTCGGAGCCAAGCCCGTCCTAGGTGGTACCCCTACTCTGCACAGCCCCACGCTAGGTTCCAGCTCCCCCCCTCACCGCGGTGAGGACACCACCAATCCCGGACCGGGAGGGCTGGGGTCAGGCATAGGGGCCACACGCCCCACCATCCCACAGGAGACAGGGCAGATCTGGGGGAGAAGAAAGCATTCGTTGGGGAGCCATAAAATTCCAGATTGAAGCCTGAATTCCACCACTCAGCAACGGTGCGAGCGGGACGCCATTCACCCCGTTCTCCGGGATGTAACTTACACCTGCATGGGTGACGGAGGCAGCCCGGTCTGCGGAGCTGGGCAAGAGCGCTTCCTCTGGGACCACTATTAACCACTGCAGCCAGGACTTCGGGAACACTCGTCCGGCCCCAGACACTGCTAAACCCTTTAGCTATATCATCTCATTTGATCCTCACAACCACCGTCATTTCTCCCATCTTACAGCTCGAGAAACTGCGGCCTTGTAGGTAATGCAGCTTGTCCAAGGTCATACAAGGTGGAAGTGCAGAGACAGGATTACAACTCAGATCCGACCAGCTCAAGAACCCACGTGTTTGAGTTCTACGTGAAAGGACCGGAATGTGTCCTAGGGCCCTGGACACACATCAGGGGCCCGGGAAACATCACAGCCTGTGAGTGTCTCACACAGGGTCTCGTTCCTCTCTCATCACCCACCACTCAGCCCAGAAAAGGAGGCAGAGCATTGACTCCATGTTTGAAAGCTGGCCGGCTCTGGCCAGTCAGCCAGAGTGAAGCTGACACGAGCATCAAGGGAACCAGTGCGAGGTAACTCACGATGCGGACCATGAGACAGTGCCCCCCGAGAACCGGGGACCATGAGACAGTGCCCCCCGAGAACCGGGGACCATGAGACAGTGCCCCCCGAGAACCGGGGACCATGAGACAGTGCCCCCCGAGAACCGGGGACCATGAGACAGTGCCCCCCGAGAACCGGCGACCATGAGACAGTGCCCCCCGAGAACCGGGGACCATGAGACAGTGCCCCCCGAGAACCGGGGACCATGAGACAGTGCCCCCCGAGAACCGGCGACCATGAGACAGTGCCCCCCGAGAACCGGGGACCATGAGACAGTGCCCCCCGAGAACCGGGGACCATGAGACAGTGCCCCCCGAGAACGCCGGCGGCGGGTGACTGCGGGCCGTGCCCAGCGTCTCAGCAGCCTGCGTTCCCGGGCTGCAGCCTGCTCGTACCTGCCAGTTTCCATGCCTGGCTGAGCATCTCTCACCACCCCCTCTGGCTTCCAGGTGTCTAATCAGCTCTGCTGAGTCCGCCCTGGAGAACTGGGCGGTTTGCCTTGCCCCTCTGGAGGGCAGGCGGAGGCAGCAGAACGGGCAGCATTTCTGGAGCCGTCACAACTCCTGGCTGAAACCAAACATGACAGATTTACCATTGGGCAGGCTGTTCCATTTATTATTTAACGCTCGCAATAAATATTTGCATGACCCAGCACTGGAGGGAACGCTCTGTGATAACTCACTGCGTTTCCCTGCCAAACACCACCGCCATTGGGTTCCAAAGCTGCGCAGAGAATATTTTATGCTATTCTAAGGAGCCAGGCGGCGTTCCTCTGGTAGAAAACGTTTTCCAGCCCGTCTCCAAACAGGGGAAGGGGAGCAAGGAGACTGTATTCCAAGAAGCGACTAGATGAGGAGGAGGTTGGAGAGGACAGCTAACACTTACTTAGCCCTCCTGTGTGCCAGGCTCTATGCTAAGTGCTTCACATTCATTCATCCAGCCCACATCTCTTGAGGGTCAAGCTGCCACACTCAGCAAATAAAACACAGGACGCCCAGTTAAATTTGAAATTCAGATACACAATGAATAATTTTTAGTACAAGTGTGTCTCGTGCAATCTGGAAAATTATTTGATGTTTATCTAAAATTCACACTTAATTGGGCCCCCCGTTTTCCTCTAACCCTAATTAAGGCAATGCCTGACTGTAACTGAATAGCAAAGGGGGGTCTATTTTCAATTGGGGGGGTCAGGGAAAGGCCTCTAAGAAGGTGACACTTGAGTAGATATGTCAATGAAGGAGACATCCATGACCAAAGGGGAATCGAGTTCCAGGCAGAGAGTAGTAGAGTCCATGCAAAGGCCCTGGGGCTGGGGGAAAGTAGAGCATTTGATGAATAGAGGGAAGGCCATGCCACGTGAGTGAAGAAAGGGGAAGTGACAAGAGGAGAACATTCTGATGGTCATCATAAAGAATCTGGATGTTATTCTGAGTCAAAAGGAAGCCATTGGAGGGCTTTTCAGCCAGAAGTGGCCAGATCGGGTCCGACTCTTGCTGCCTGGATTTATGAATCCAGCTCAGACACAGAGGACCTGACATTGGCAGGAAAGAAAAAGAGGAGAAACAAGGAGAAATGGCTTTAGAAGAGAGCTGGTCAGGTCTCGCAGGAAACGCTCACAAACCAGCCGCCCTCCACAGAAACCACGTTTTCCAAGTTGTGCTCCCAGCCAGGCAGCTGGAAGGAGAGGGACCCGGCGGTGACAACGCTGTCAATTTCCATTCTGCTTTTGCCAAATACAGACAAGGACATTTCAAAGACTTTTAAAAATAACTTCCAAACAACTCAAGGATGGAAAGAAAAAAGAGAAAGAAAAGTTACAGTCAACCTGCTCGCGAATAGTGATAATGACAATACAAATAACTGTAAAAAAACAACTGTGTATTCACACGTTCTGTCATTTGCTCTTTAGTGCCCTAGGAAGCAGGCAGGGCAGATCACGGTATCCCCATTTCACAGAGAAGGAAACTGAGCGTCGGGTCCGACAGGCAGGAAAGGGCCAGGTTTGAAGGGATGTTTGTATGGCCCCAAAGCCTGGGCTCCCCAAAGCTCTCTGGAGACTTGCTATGGACTGAATTTTGTGCCTCCCCGCCCCACCCAAATTCATATGCTGAAGTCCTAACGTCAGTGTGACTGTATCTGGAGAAAGGGTGCTCAGGAGGTAATGAAGGTTAAATGAGGTCACAAAGGTGGGGCCCTACTTGGATAGGGCTGCGTCCTTAGAAGATGAAGAAAGAGATACCTCCCCTCGCCCTGAATCCTGTGGGGACACAGCAGGAAGGCAGCCCTCTGCAAGCCAGGCAGAGTCCTCACTAGAACCTGACTACCCTGACGCTCTGAGTTCAGACCCCCCGTCTCTAGAACTAGAAGCAATCGATGTTGGCTGTTTAAGTCCCCATCTCCCCACTCGGTCCGTGGTGTTTTGTTACGACAGCCCAGGCTGACTGAGAGCTGAGGTGAACCCAACCACTGCCCAGCTCTCGGCCGACCAGTGGGCCCAGCTTTGCCAACTAAGAGCCCTTCCCCCTCGACCTGCCTTCTGAGCTTCCACCCTTCGTCCCCTGCAGGACCCACATGCTTCCGTGGATGCCAACCACTAAGTCCTGGCAGTACAAGGACTCCTCCTCTGGAGGAGGCGGGCACAGAGGCAGAGTGCAAGGAGCGCAGCTCTGGTGTCAGAACACCTGAGTTCCAGTCCCAGCTCCATCACTAATTGCTGGGTGGCCTTGGCAAAGATCTGAACCTCAGTTCCCCTTCTGAGCAATGGGGTAACACAACCCAGGCCACGAGGATCACTGTGGAATGCCACATATAAAATAAAATGCCAGCTGTAAATAAGCTGCCAGGTAGAAAACCAAACCAGTACAGCGCCTGCCCATAGCGCCTAAGAAGTACTAGCGCTTGGTAATAATAATCACAGCAATGACAACACTCAAATCGTGGGACAGTGTCCATTCTTTCAACAAATTTTGACTCGATGCCTATTGCACGCTGGGCACCTGGGGATACGACAGGACACAAGATCCACGATTCCACCTTCATGAAAATTGTGATGGAAGAAACAGACACTGTATAATGAAACACCTGTGTGAAACACCAAACATACTAAGTGTTAAGTGTTGAAGAGTGCTGTAACGGCAGGAGGTTTCTGTGAGAGAATCAGCTACTTCGGCCTCAGAGGCCTCAAAGGTATTTAGCTGACACCCGGGGGTGTGAAGGAGCCTCCCCCGCACAGAAAGCAGCCCAGGCCAAGGGAGGGAGGCTGGAGAGAACTGGTTTGTACTGGGGGGAAGACAAAAGGCCAGATCGACTGGAGGAGGCCAGGAGGGAGACGCAGTTAGAGAAAGCAGCCAGGCCCAGAGTCTGATAACCTTTTCCCAGTTATTCTGAAATCCAAGGGAAGCAGGCGCTGAAGCGAAGAACGGACTACGCCGGGGAGCACAGAGCAGGAGCTCAAACAACACGAGCTCCCTTCCCGACCCACAAACAGCCGGAATAAAGAAAAGCAGGCCCTGTTTTGAAACTTTGGGTTTGGTTTTGCCTCGCAACTGTTTCTTTACAAAATGATCACGGACGGGTGGGGAAGGTGAAGTGAGAGAACATGGTCAAAATCAAACAAGCCGGAAGCGCCTGGCTGGGAGTCTTCTCTCCTGATCTTTGTAGGAATGGCCATATCGGTGGAACTGCAGGAGACAGAAGTCAGCAGAGCCTGGAATTCTTTCTGCAACCAGGACGCAGCAGCCAGGCAGATAGTGAAGCTGCCCCCACCCCACCTGCATCCACGCCGCCCGTCTGAGAACAGAATCTGCCAGCCTCCTCCTGACACAGACTGACGCCTCATAGCCAGTGTAGACTGAAGCCATCGGCCTGGGCCACTTGGATGCCAGGAAAGCAAAATATATTGCTGTTGGCAAACAGCTAAACAAATCTGGCAATTTGGTGAGGACAGAGCCACAGCCTGACTCTATGACAATTAATCCAGCATGAATTTGGGTGTGACTCAGGCCCTTCTCGAACTTTTAAAATTCATTACATTTTTTTCAAGATTCATTACATTTTATTTATGCAATCACTAACCACACAGAACTTACAGTAGACTCTAAGAAGTATGTATGACAAAGTTATAAAATATAAGTTGAAAATTGGGACTATAGGGGAAAAAATAAGAATAAGAGGTAAAGACAGGAATAGAGCAGAATAGAAGGTAAAATAAAGATACATAGGCCAGAAGGTTATTAAACTGGATCTGAAAAGTGGCTCTGAGTTCCCTGGTGGCCAAGTCAAAAAGGACAGTAGAAGCTATACTCCTGGTCCACAGGAGAAAGACACTCGACTCTCTGGAACCAGTATTGCCCTGCCATGAGACCCCAGGTAAGTGATTTAACCTCTTCTTGCACTCAGTTTCCTCATTTCCAAAAGGGATGAGAAACTCCTGAATCTTGGTGACTCCTTCTTTAGGTAATAAAAAAAAAAAATTTAAAAAAACCCCAAAACTTAATTAAAAAAACAAGAATGGCTAATCTTCCAGCCTAGACTCCAAAATAAGATTCCCAAACTCCAAAGTCTTTAAGGGCCAGTCAGTAACAACAACGAGAGAAGCAGTCTGGGCAGAACACAATAAGGAGGGGTAGGGATTGTGGTGAACTGCAGAGCCTGGGCGCTCTCTAAAGGGGGCAGCTGTTTCTCATCTCCAGCTGATCACTGCCTCCTACAGAAATGTGGGCCCATGTTCTGATTTTTACGAAGAGCTCAAAATCAGAGTTTTTAACGTAAACTCTTCTAACTTTTAAATTTTTCTTTTAATTCAAATTTATTTTCTTAAGACAATGCACAAGTCAAACATAGCCCCATCTGAAAGCCAATTTGTAGAAAGAAACAGCAAGCCCCTTTAGTGCCTTACACACAGATTTTTCAGGTTAAATTGCAATCCGCAGATGCTATCTTCTCCCAGCTAAGCATCTCAAAGAAGCATTTCCCAACAAAGGTATGATTCATTCCGAATCCCATTCCACACGCGTTGTTGAGTCCCCACCATATTTTAGGGACAGTGAAGGGTACACCAGTGTGATAAACAAGTCTTCGCCAAGAAGCCAGAGGCGCCTGGCGGTGTATGCCATCAGGATGCTGGATGGCTCCCAGGGAGGCTTCAAGGTTTGGTGATGTGTGCAGAAATCAGCCTCCCCAGCACCACCTTCAAGGCCGACGGCTGGATTTATTACTCCTGGGAAACAGAAAAGACCCATCCCTCTCCAAGTCATTTTTTCTCCGTCCAGCCCCCTGGACGAGCTTCGCAGAGCCCTGCCATTCCGTTCACTGCCAGTTCAGTTCAGCAAGACACAGGTACTCAGAGCTGGAGGTGTCAAGACAGAATATGGGACCACTGGTCCGCATTCCGCGTAAGTCTGAGATACGAGAGGCAACGGCACGTATCCTAGAGAATATGTGAATTCCCAAAGAAGCCACGTGATATCATGGAAAGTTAGTTAACCTGACCTGTGTTCAAGCTAAGAGTTCTCCCCTCCATTAGCTATGTTATCTTGGGCAAGTCACCTACAAAAGAGAATATTAAAAAAAAAAAAAAAAAAAAAAACAGGGCTATAACGTCACCTAACTTACAGTTTGTTGTGGTGTCGTGTGGTGGCTTTTGGTGACTCCAGTTGTTCAAAGCTGAGTAGAGAGCTGCAGCCAGAACAAAGAGCAAAAAGGAGTTCAGTCGTACGGATGGGGCAGCCCGAGCGACTCCGGTTCGATCTGCAGCCCCAGCCCCACCACTTCGCGTCGTCTTGCCCGTTCGGTTCTGCAGGGCTGCAGGGCGGCTGTTTCTCCTTCTCGGGTTCCAGCTCGTTGGAGGTCAGGAGAGGACGCCACCGCGGGTTGACCGTCCCGACCGGGCCTTGGCATGCACGCTCCACCCTCTCTTTCTGCACTAGCCGCTGTTTCGAGGACGCAGCCCTGAGAGAGGAAGGTGTCAGGAGACCGACCGCCTGCAGGTACATGTGACTGAACCCGGCTCTGGCCTCTGAATAAACTGTTAAGGTTCTGGCGGGCGAGTCTGGAGACCTCCTCGCCTTGCAGTGACCAAGACAAGCCTTGCAGGTAAGTTCCTTTGCTTGTTAACACCGCCACCTGCCATTCTGGAGCGACCAGCCTTTGCTCTCCAGGTCCGAAGTGTGTGTCAAATTTTACCCGCGAAACTGCGAGCTCCCAGCTCCGCCTTCTCAGCCCCAGGAAGCCGCCTCATCTCCCTCAACTGAGGCAGAAGCCCCGCCTCTTCCTGTTTCCAAAGCCCTACTACCGAATCTTCCTGTCCAAAGGGCCGTCAGCTCTCAAGTCATTGGTGGAGCACATGTGATTGTCAGCCACTGCACCCAATGACTGACCAAGTTGGTTCCAGTAGCTTCCGGAGGGCTCTTTTATCTCTCAAGTCTCTCTGATTTTGTTACAAGTGACAGAAGCCCAATGTGTTGGAAAGATACTGAAGGATCTTTAGTTATTATTATTGTTACAGATAATATTGTTAAATATAATAACAATAGTTTTAGTAGTATATTATTAGATGATTATCATTAGCTATAACTGTTATAATATTATAATATTGTTATTATAATATAATATTATTGTGGTTACCAGGGAATGAAATACAGAGATGTTGGTCAAAGGGTACAAACTTCCAGTTAAAAGATGAATATATTTTGAGGATCTAATAATGTACAACATGATTATTGTTAATTATACTATATTAAATATTTGAAAGTTGCTAAAAGAGTAGATCTTAAATGTTCTCACAATAAAAAATTAATCATTATGTGACATGATGGATGTGTTAACTAACAATATAGTGGTAATCATTTTGCAATATACAAGCATACTAAATCAACAAGTTATAGTGTTAAACATCAACAAGGTAACACTTAAATTTAGTGGTATATTTCAATTAAATCTCAATAAAGCTGGGGAAAATACTATGTCTAATTATTTTAGTATTATTACAAAATTTAATAACATTATTGTTGCCGTTATTATTAGGAGGAAGAGGAGGAAGAAGGAAAAGAAACATTTATGAAACATTTAATACTTCCCAAGTTATTCCTGGCACTTTGCATGTATCTCTATTCCTCACCACCACCCTATGAGGTACGTATTCTACTTTATCCTATTTTATAGAAGACAAAAACTGCTGTGACACAACTAGGATTTTAACTGCTGGTCTGGCTTCAGAGGTTGCACCCATCACTGTTAAACTATAATCAAAGGAAGCATAACCAGAAGAGCAGAGGTGTACAAGTGTAACTGAAACCAAGCGCTTGAATTCCAACAGGAATTTATTGCTCTTCATCTTTGCCTCTGTCAACTTTTTCCTTCTCACAGAAGATGAGCTTCCCTCCTGTGGCAGGAGAGGAGGCTCCCTACAATCCCCAGCCTCATGTCTCACAGCCTCCACCACAGAGGACTGACATTCTCTCTGCTTCCGAGTTCAAAACCCCAGGGAAGGGCTCTGATTGGCCCAGCTTGTGTCATGTGCCAAACTCTGGACCAATCACATGTGGCCAGGGGGCCACAGTACAATAGTTTCAGGGCTTTGGTGTCAAATCAATGAATGGCAGGTGGAGGCAGGACCTCACTAGGGGGTGGAAGAGGCAGGGAAGGGAAAGGGGATGAAAGCCATTTTCATGAGAAAGGAGGCATGCTGGGGACATTAGCATTTATTTCACCCTGAGAACAAGGGAAATTTGCCAGAAAGCCTCACTGGGAAGAAGCCGGTTGGCTCTTGCAGCTGTGGCCCTTCTGACATTTCCAGATGCTGGACATCATTTCTTCAAAAGTGCACGTGCAGCTTTAATGAGGGACTAAGGAGAACAATGTTCCCGGACACCCATGAAGAGGAATCCTGCTCTGCCTCCCTGTGTCTTCAAAGGGGGTTTTTGAAGACATATCCTGGGCATTTAGCAAATGCCCCAGAATAGCTCCTCTGAAGGACTCCTGTCCTCTGTTACATCTCACAGCTGCAGTTTGGGCAATTCACAATCGACATTCACTTCCACATCATCCTATCTGTCTTCTTCCTCCCCCACCCCAATCCTGATTTACATTTCAAGACCCCCCGGGTGGTGGGGCAAGAAAGCTGGCTCAATAACCAGTCAGAACTGGGTTTGAATCTTGGGTTTGCTCCTTGGCAGCAGGGCTGTCTTGCGAAAACTATTCGACAGGTCTAGAACCCATTCCCCCTGCCCCCGATACCTGGAAACAAGAATACCTTCCTGGTAAAGCAGTTGAGAGAATGAGAAATAATGTGGAGAAAGTCCCGTCAGTCAGGATAAAATGACTGGGCTGCAGTGTCAAATAAGACCCCAAATATCAGTAGCTTTGTGCCACGAAGGTTGTTTTGGCCCTCATTCCAAGTTCCCGGCCACATGAGAGGAAGTCTTTTATGGTAGGCCATCATAAGGCCAAGTCACCAAGAGATGCTAACACCAGCAGAAGTGACAGATGGACACACATATAAAGCATCTTGCTGCCACTGAGTCCCTAGTCCCTGGTCCATGCCACAACTCCCTCCATTCCGTAAGCCACTAAGTTCCCGCTGTGCTTAAGTGTGTGTGCTTCAGTCACTTATAAGTAACTGAAGGAGATGCACCCAATCGGATTAGCCATAGGAGTGCCAGCGGTCCCCTTGCTGAGTGCTTAGTATGTACTAGGCACTAGGGATCATGTTTTCTGAGCATGTCCCAGGCACTGTTCTAGACCCCTCAGGTACGCCCATTTCTGCCCAGGGTCAGCTTCACTCCCACTGGGCTGAGGCAACCTTCACACCTGCCTGTTGAGTCCGTGATGAAGACCCTATTTCTAAATTAGGAAACTGAGGCCCAGAGAGGTTAAGTCACATGCAGTCTTAGTTTGGGCTCCCCCAGAAGCAGACATGAGGCAAGAAATCAAGTACAAGGAGTTGATTTGGGAGATGCAGAAAATACATACAGAGAAGTGGGGACATGAGCTAGGGAAGAGAAAGCAGCCAACAAAGACTATTTTCCAGACAGCTCGGGCTGTGGGCCACTGGAGCTTTATCCTGTGAGGGAACAGTGGGGTCAGCATTATCCCCACCAAGGGCCAGGGAGCCGGGGTATTTCTTTACACACCTGTCAGTCACTGGTGGAGGGAAGCTCTCAGGAGCATTAATCCCTGACATGTCCAGCCGTCCCTCTGCAAGGGCAGAGGAGCATTCCACAGCTTTAAAAAAAAAAAACCCTCCGACAAGGAGAGGGAGATATACCAGCAGCTGGAATTTGGCCAACACTTACTGATATAGTGGTGTGGGGGTAAATGTTTAACAACTGGCTGTCCAGACTGGGGGAGGGGGGCAGGGAGGGAGAAAGGAAGGAGAGAGAAAAGAAAGAGACAGAGAGAAAGGAGAGAGAGAAAGGAAAGGGGAAAGAGGAGGAGGGAGGGAAAGAGAGAGGAAGGATAGAGGGAAAGCCTTGATTTGTGACGTTTGCTTATTCCACGGTGTAAATACCCCCACTATGTCCAATTTCAAGCTACCGTCTTGCAAAATTTCTGAATATTTTGGAATATTCCCGAAAATTTAACAGCTGGCTCTTGCGAGCTGGTACTAGCCAATTCCGGCACACAACTAAGCCAGAAGGCAAGAAACGTGTCTGCCACGTCACGTGCCAAGGCACACAACTGGAGTAATTCCATGCAGCAGGTATGACTCCGAAATCCACGGTCTTTACATTCTACCATGGTGGGTATTATTCATCCTTATTCCTTCTCAGCCTGGGACTGCACAAAGATTGTGGTGATAAACAGGCATTGGGGAAAAGAAAGGAGAAGCTCATGCTGAAAAGAGAGGGACCGGGCTAGTCATTGACAGAGACCTTCCAAAGCATCCATTCTGACCCCACACTGAATGCTGGGCTCCTCCTGACAGCATCCTTGCCCCGTGATCATCCATCAGCTACTTGCACATCTCCCAGGATGGGGAGCTCACCACTTCTCCAACAGACTATCTGCCTCTGAAGGGTCCCATATCACCAGACCTAGACGGGATTCAAACAGCCAACTGCCTGTTTAGGAGGAGTCATGTCACTGCGTCCAGGGCAATGGATGGCCTCGGTGCCGGAGGAAGGCACTTGAAGAATGTGCACGCCGCTAGATCAGATACACGGAGTAGATGAAGTGCCTGGTCCCAGACCAACTTAAGCAATGGCTCCTTTTGTCAAAACCACTCACCAAAAGGGAGACTATTACATGATAAATGCTGGCCTGGGTCAGAGCAATGAAGCATCGCGTGCAGGGTTCTGTCTCCGACAGGGCTCGGTGACTTCCCCCAGGCTGAAAGATTAAGACAGAGCCCTAACTTTCCTGTGTATTAGAATCACCAGGAAGCTTCCTGGGCCCCAGGCCCAGAGATTCCTATTCAGTAGGTCTGGGGCAGGGCCTGAGACTCTGCATTTCTCAGGTGGTGCTGATGCTGGGGGACTTTGGGGGTGTACGACCTGTGCTCAGAAGGGTCCCGTGCTTGCTTTAATGCTCTGCTGTTGTCATCTTTAAGTTCTTAATCATTTTTTAGCAAGAGAGCGTATATTTTCATTTTGCACTGAGCTCCACCAATTATACAGCCGGTCCTGGTTGCTGGTCCCCAAACCATACTTCAGCAGCATTGAATTAAGGACATCCGCCAAGCAGACAAGCTTCTCCTAAGTGGAAATGGGAATGTAGTTCGAACGGTTCAGCTTACATTTACTGAGCACCTACTATGTGCCGGGCACCGGGCTTGGTCCTGGGGAGGGATAGAGTACAATGGTTACAGAGCTTGCAAGGGCTACCCTCGGGAGTTCACAGAGAACAGAGGATCTTATACTTCATTCATTCAACCCGTTTGTGCCTGGCAGTGTGCTGGGGCTGTAGTGCTCAACAAAAGGCCAAGCTCTGCTCTGGGCAAACTTGAACCCTCCTGAGGGAGAAGGACTCTTCCACCCCCATTGAAAACTGCGAAAAAAGCTGAACCGAGTTAACAACAACAACAAAAAGACACTTAATGCATCAGAACAGAGACATTCAAAAGTCCTTTAAGTTAGCAGGATGGACCTGTAAGCCATAAAGACATCCATGAAGAGACTGTCAATAGAAGTTTTAGTACCAAGAGCCGCCTGCCATTTTGGACGCTCACCCAGCCCTCCCAAGCAGAGAGGCGGGACTCTTTGCAGACCCTGGTTTACAGTTGAGGAAACTGAGGCTCAGAGATAAAAGTGACAGGCCTGAGGTTACACTGCTAGTAAGTGCTGGGGCTCAGGGCTGCCTGACCCCCAAATCCACACTCATCAGTGTTAGTTTACACAGTTTAACATCTGGAGCTGTCTCCAGAAAGAAGGGGAGACTTGGGGAGGTGGTGAGTCCCCCATGCTGGGAGTATTCCTGCAAAGGCTCCACACACACACACACACACACACACACACACACACAGACACACACACACACACACGCCCCTGGCAGGCAATCCTGGAGAGAATCCTGAGCATCAGATGCCTGGACGGAGGTAGAGTCCTCACCGGAGCTGGGAGTCCATGTAGCATCGTGGCTGACGGAGGGACACCAGATTGACGAAAGTCACATCCTGACCTCGTCACTCCTTAGCTGCGTGACTCACTCAGACAAGTCACTTGGTCTCCAGGAGTGACCACACTCCAAGCACCTGACTTGCAGGCTCCACTCAGCTCTAACCTCCAGAAGACTGTAAAGTTAAGACATCCAGTACCTACCTCGCCAAGAGTCATCTTTGAAAGACAGAAGGATTCGCGGGGCAAAGCTCTTCATGTCAGTGGACCCTGCGAAGCACATCCCATAACCGTCTGCTTCTCTGCACTTTGACTGCCACCACCCTGGTCCACGCCACCATCACACCTCTTCTGGATTAACCCAGTGGCCTCTCAGCTGGTCATCCTGTCTGAGCACTTACTCCCCTACAGCAGAGATCTGCAAACTATGGCCCTCGGGCCAAGTCCGACCAGGCACTGTACTTTATTTTTGGGGGGGTCAATAAAGTTTTATTAGAACAAAGCCACATCTATTCATGTATGTACCATCCAGGGCTGTTTTTGCACCACAATGGCAGAGCTGAGTGGTTGCCATAGAGACTATACACGGTGCGTGCGTGATGCCTAAAGTATTTGCCGTGTGGCCTTTTGCAGGAAGTCTTCCGATCTCTGCTCTGCTGTCCTATCTCTCCTCGGCCTCCACAGTCATCTTTCTGAAGTGGCAATCAGATCATTTTCCTCCCCTGCTTAAAGCCCTCCAGTGGCTTCCAGGGGACATGGGAACATCTCAATTCTGTATGCCATCTGGCAAAGCCCTATGTGACCTCGTCCCTGTTTACTTCACTGCTCTTCTCTCTCCACTCCCACCAAACTGTCCGGTTTCCTTCTTCTTGACCCCTGACCCCACCCCCGCCATGCTTATGCCTTCCCTGGGGCCTCTGCATGTCCCCTCAGTCTGGAATCCTCTTCCTCGGCTCTTCAGATAGTTGGCTCCTTCTTATGACATAGGGTCTCGGGTTTCAATGGCATCTTCTCGGAAAGGCCTTCCCTAAATCCCGCCCAACCTGGGTGCCCCCAGTCACCATCCCATCACCCAGTTCTATTGTCCTCTTGGCATTTACCACTATCTACAATGGTCCCATGTATCCGTGTGTTTCCTTGACCAATGGCTGACTTCCTACTAGAGTAGAAAGTTCCCCGAGAGGGAGGAATTTTTTTTTTTTTTTTTTTGATACACTACATGCCCAGGCCCTAGACTACTGCCTGGCACATAACAGGGACTCTCTACATTCTTGTTGAGTGAACAAATGATTCTGTCACCCCCGCCCCCGCCGCCCCCCGAAGACGAAAGAAGAGACTAAAATTACAGCAGGTATGGCTTAGACCAGATGCACACGCACCAATGCTTCCTCCCCCAAAGGGATGAGACCTGACAAAAGCTATCATAAGAGACTCAGGAACCATTTTCCAACTAAATTAGGAAAAACTATAGCACCCAGTGCTGGTAACATTGTAAGTATCGCTGTAGACAGCTACAAACCCTTTGGAAAGCAGTAAGATAATATGTGTCAAAAGCCGAAAAAAATGTTCATTCAATAGACCTGGTATTCCCACTCTTGAGGATTTAAAGAAATAATTCAAGAGTAGCAAAGGGGTTTTTTTTTTTTTTTGCATAAAGGTGTTTAGTATATTATCTGGAAAAAAACTGGACCAAGCTAACTGTCCAGCAATTGGTGTACACAGCCTATAACCACAATCATTATGAAAACTCAGTGGAGCTACACAGAAAAAGGATTATGATAAATGAAAGAAATCAAATAAAAATGAGAATCTATATTATGGCTCCAAGTAGGAAAACGACTTATGAACGAGGACTAGAAGAGAGCAAGAAACCATGGAAATACCTACTACGTGAGGTGGAGACTGCTGGCTGCTCATCAAATGTGGATCGTCCATCACCCCGGACACACAGCTAACCAGATTTCCCAGCAGTCCCCACACCTAACGGGGCCAATCGCCTGAGTTCAGATTGGTGGAGTGGGAATGGAAGTGATGTGCCACTCCCTGCTCTGGCCCATAAAATCCTACCACGCATGTTTCACCACGCTGTGTCTCTAAGGTGACCTCAGAAGCCCCATGTTGGAGATGGCAGAGACTCTGTGAGCCTGTGCCCCAAACAACTGTGTGTAACAGACCTCTCTCCCGTTCACCTAAACCACCCTTAACTGTAACATGAGTTGGAAAGGAACTTCTGTCGTACATGTGCTGTTCAGTCTGGGCCTGTTTGTTACAGCAGCTTAGCTGACCCTGACTAATACCCTGAAACAGTGTCTGGTGGTTAAGCGTCAGACAGACTTGAGTTTAAGTCCCAGGAACACCACTTACTGCCTGTGTGACTGTGGTAGTTAACTGCTCTGAGCTTCAGTTTCCCCATCAGTTTGTTTTGAGAAGCAAATGAGAAAATTACTACGAAGTCCTTAGTATGGTACCTAAGATGAAGAA
Source organism: Rhinolophus ferrumequinum (assembly GCF_004115265.2). Classification (NCBI taxonomy): domain Eukaryota; kingdom Metazoa; phylum Chordata; class Mammalia; order Chiroptera; family Rhinolophidae; genus Rhinolophus; species Rhinolophus ferrumequinum. Next base: position 13,805,914 of record NW_022680357.1, on the reverse strand, counting down.
GGGGCTTGGTCAGGGGTCCCAAGTGTTCCTGAAGCCAGCTGCATCCTGCCCTTCCATGGATCCTGGAGTTGTCTGCCTAAGCTAGCTCGAGCTGGGTTTCTAACCCTTGCAAACAAGAGTGCAAACTAATACAACACTGCTCCAAACGTTCATGTCCCTCTCCCCACCCACTACCCAGGCAGAGGTGGTCCAGCCGGGCAAACCCCAGAGCGAGGCTAGCTCACCCGTAGGCAGGCTTCAGATAGCTCCAGAGGGCAGTAACTGACCCACTGTCCTCTGCACCTGAGTGGCAGAGCCAGGTCCTGAAACTACGAAGACCCCAAAGCAGCCTTTCTCGAGATGTGGCCCTGCCTGGTGTCCACTCAGGTCAGGCTATGCTGTCTTCCTGGACAGAGAAGTCACAGATGAGCAGGCAGTGGTCAGCAGGCTATGCCCAGGCTGAGAACATTTCTCAGGCTAGATGGTGTCTCTGGAAGGCCCTCGAAGCCAGCAGAGGCCAAGTCATGCCCAAGAGGCCCAATATGGTGGGGATGGTCCAGAGTCCCGATAAACAGGGTATTCCAGTGCCCTCCCTTTGCCAGCTGGCCACCACTCAAGCAGCCCAGAGCAGCAGGTGGGCAGGGCCATCCCAGGCAGGGGTACTGAGCCCGAAGTGGGGCTCACAGGCTCCATCACACACTCACACCCAGGACCCCACACACAAATGCATGCACACACACAGCTGCACTCACCCGTCACACACAATAGACAACAGGGCCACGGTATGGCAGAGAGGAACCCCTGGAGTCTGATCCCACATTTTTCTGCATGTGTCAGGGAGACGAAGGTATTTGACAAAACCCTTGAGTCACATCCCCCACAGGGTCCCTGCCTGCCTACAGACCCCACCAAACCAGCCCCATGGCCCCTCAGGCCCTTCCTCACTGGGTCCCCAAAGATCGATCACTTGTTCCTGCAATTGCAGAAAGATCTAGATCTGAAACAGCATGACACTGATGGCCAGGTTTCCTAAAAGCAGAGCCAGCGACAGGGACCTGGGGGCGCGTGGGTTTTTAAGGGAGGGCTTTCGGGGGAAAGGACGTGAGGGCCACAGGGAGCAGATGGTGAAAGAGCCGAGTGACAATGTGGTCTGTAACGTCTGGCCTCAGCCTGATGCCACCCCGTGACGCAGGGGCCAGCAATTCCTCCTGCTGAATCCGTGAGTCATCGGGCCATGGCACCCCTCCCGGGTGACGCGGCTCCCGCCCGCCAGGCTGTAAAATATGGGCACAGCCACACCAGTGAGATCAGCCGAATGTCAACCCCACCTCTGCCAAGGGATTACACCGTGAATCAAACTGTGCAGCCGCTGCTCCGTGAGTACCATTTCACAGGACTCTCACAAGCGCCTCTAATGCCACCATTATCCCCACTTTACTGCAAAACAGCCTAGGGATCAGGGACATTAGGCAGCTCGCCCAAAGTCACACGGTCCAGTAAATAACAGGGGCAGGACTTGCACTCACACCTGTCTGGCTCCAAAGCCAGGAAAAACTTTCCTCTCCACCTCACGGGCTTGAAAGAGATGAAAGAAGAAAGCAGGCAGAAGCCCAGCTTCCAAGGAACACGAGGGTCTCTCGGTGGTGCTAGGATCATGATTTTCTCATGTTCCGAGCGGAATGAAAGGGACAGGAATCAAGCGAGGTGTGATCCCCTGTCATGTTGGGAGACGCTCTTTTCAGAGAAATGTACATTTCGCGGAATCAACCTGCTCTGCAGCCTCAGAAAGCGGATGAAGACATGCAGCCCGATGCCCGTTACGAGAGACAGTGGACATTAAACTGAATCATCTGAGGCAATTAGGTCGTCAACATTCAATATTAACGATCCATTTCAGGCCCGAGGAAGCACGCCATGTGCTCTGTTGTCAAAAGACGGACGAGAACTGAGATGGAGTCCCCGCCCCTCCTGCTAAGGATGGTGACAGGACTCGTGTCCCCTATCCAGGGCTCGGCAAACTTCCTCCCGATAGACAGTGAGTGTCTTGTGGGCCACACAATCTCTCCTGCAACTGTTTGGCTTGTGCCCACATGGCCCCCACCTGCGGGCCACATCCCCTTGGTCTCTGGCAGGCTCCCCCTCCCTGCCCATCCCCTGGGCCTTGACCTCTCTGCTGTCCCTCACATCCTGGAGGCACAGTCCCTCTCTGGGGCCTTTGCAGTCACCGCCCCCGCCACCTGGCAGCTCTTCCTGATCTCTGCGTAACTGGCCCTTCTCTCCCTCAGGTCTCAGCTCCAATGTCACCTCCTCAGAGTGGCCTTCCCTGACACCAATCACCCTCTACCACTCTACTCTGTTTCTGTCCAGCATAGGCTAGATGCTCAGTTAATACTTGTTGAATGAATTAATGACTCCCCTCACCAAGATGAAACTTCACAAAGCATCCACTGGACGAGCGGTCAGCAAACCTTTTCTAGAACAGGCCAGAGAGTAACTACTGTAGGCTTTGCCATGACTGCTCACCTCTGCCATTGCAGGGCGAAAGCAGGCATGGGCAATCTGTAAATACATGGGCACAGCTACGTTCCCATGACTCTATTTACAAACACAAGTGGCAGACCAGTTTGGCCCGCGGGCCACACTTTGCAAACCCCTGCACTCGACCCATGAGTCTTAGTCTTCATATGTGAACAGTTCTTTGCCACCATTACTGACTATCAATCATCACTTAGGTGAGGCATTCCTGAAACTGTGAGAGGGAAGAAGGCAACAAAATGTTTTCTCCCCATTTCTGCCCACGCCAGCCCATGAAAAGGAAGCAAGAGCGGCCTGTCCCAAGTCTGACCACTCAGCAGCTACCAGCCACCTCTCCCTCTTGGCTCAAAGACAGTAACAGTATGGAAATACTGCACCTGGCAGCTCCCTGCCTCTCGCCAGCCGCTTCCCTTGCAGAGACTAGACATTCTCAGGAGGCATGGATTCTGCACAGATGTGAGGACCTCTAGTTCCAAGGCATTCATCTATTTTACAAAATCTTCAGATTCCAAAAGCAACTGCAAGATGGGCTGCTGTTTCATCCACAGAGAGGAACAGTGAAAAACGCCACTCATCTGAAAGGATATGCAAATCGGGGGCATTTTAAACAACCCCAGGCGTATACAGTACAGCAGAAGGGAGGTAGTGACCATATTTTGGGACCCAACCACGATCCCACTATTGCATCCTGAAGCACACACATCTGCTCCCACAGAGAAGGGGACAGAGAGAGGGTTATATCATCCTTTCCCCGACCCTACCAAGTTCCAGGGTCAGAAAGGAGCCTCCTGGCCCGAGCACACAGTAGGCCCACAGGAACATTAGTCTCTCCCCTCCTCTAGGCATGTCAAGATTAAGGTCATGGTCATCGAGCTAATGGGAAGATGAAGCCAAAAGTGGTAGGTGGCTCTGACCAGGCCCTGTCAAGTTTTAAAGGGGGTGGACCTGACTTCTATTGGGACGACTTGTTCCCAATAGAAAAAGCAGCTTCCTGGGTCACGAGGGCGATCCATGGCACAGAGGTACGGCTCGGGTCTGGCCAGGCCCAGGCGACTCTGCAGTTGGCCCACCACCTTCCCCGGAATTGACACCCGGGACTGTGACACAGAAGTGCTCTTTCTGTTGGGCCTGCAAATTGGGCTGATGTGAGACTCGACGAGCTGGGTGACGGAAGCAGAACAAATCGACAGAAGTCGAAAACCAGTTTCCCCAACGCTGCTCACAGTTCATTGTCGTCACGTCCACTTTTGTGGATGTGTGCCCAGCATCTGCCCCTGCCTCTGCCTCGGGCAGAGCAGTGACTGAGCAAACAGCCTCGGCCCTGATGGAAATATCTGCCAGTTTCTAGCAAAGTGGTCTTTCAGAGCTGATCTGAGAGCTGGCACCGAGCCTTGATGGAGGAAAGAACAAGGTGAACACACAAAGGGACGCAGAGCCAGAGGACGAAGACAGACCCTGGACCCGGGCCAGCATACAGCCAGACACTCTGGACTTCTCAGTAACGTGATCCGTGACATGCCCCATTTTGCTTAAGCTAGTTGGAGTTGGGTTTCTATTAGTTGAAACCGAAAGAGCCTTGGCTGACACATAAGTAGAAATACACTTTGCTGGGAGGCTCTCAGTCCTGTCTATTCATGTAACAGGCATTTATGGAGTGCTGTTCCAGTTACCTAACATTGCAGTTACCTAGCAAGTTACCCCAAAACTTAGAGGCCCAATACAACCATGTATCATATTCACAGATTCTGTGGATCCGGATTTTGAGGAGAACTCAGCTGGGCAGTACTTACTTGGGGTCTCTGAAGTGGCGGCAGTCCGATGTCGACTGGCGCTGCAGTCACCGGAAGGTTTGGCCAGGCCTCGGGGGGTCCATTCCCTAGATGCCTCACGCTCGTGGCTGGCAGGCTGGACTGGCTGTTGGCCAGAGGCCACAGGTCCTCTCCACGGGACGGCCGGAGCATCGGCTGGAGCGTTCTCAAGCCAGGCGGCTGGCTTCCCCCCAAGCCAAGGTGGGAAGCGCAAAGCTTTTTATGACTCGGCCTAAGAGGTGGCACACGCTCACTCACTCCTGTCATATTCTTTCCATCGGTCACATAGGGCCAGCCTGACTGAGTGTGGACCACTGGGGACCACCTTGAGGCTGGTATTTGTCACAAGCACCCACCCTGTTCAAGGGACTGGAAATACAGATGAGTGAGACACAGTTCTCACCCCTAATAAACACTCAGCCCAGACTAGGGGGAATGCAACCATGCAGACTTTGTCCCCCAAATCCTTCCCAACTCCGCTCCAGCTTTTCAGGAAAGGGGAATCCTGCCTATTAAGGAACTGAATTTAAGTGTTTAGTCACCTCGCTCTTGGGTTCCAGAAACAATGCTGATGGAACAATTAAAAGGTCCTCCATCACCTACACCCCCCCCCATGACCCAACCCTCCCCCGCATGCGTGGCTACCCATCACTGTGCCTTTGCTAACTTTATTACAGCTTCCGCCCACATCTCCTGCACACGACATTCATTTTCTAAACCCCTGAATTACCCCCAGACAACATGGCATGTAACCGCATTGTCCCATTTTGTACAGCAGGGGCAGTAGGGCCTCGCGGTCAAGAACTCTCGGACCTCGGTTCAAATCCCAGCGCTTGCCATTTAGTAGCTGCAAGATCTTTAAGTCTCAGTTTCCTCCTCTATAAAATGGGTCTGAAAGACGATGCACTCTTAAGGTCACGACGCTCCAGGAGCTCGTGCATGAAATTGCTCAGCACAGCGCCTGGCACACGGTAACGACTTGGGGAACGCTGGCCTCTGCTGCTGGTGCGCTTCACTCGGGAGGGCAATCATCCACTCACTGGTTTCATGAATCTCCTTTCCTCACTGTCAGACCATTAGCGTTAAGCACAAGCGCTGCCTCTTCCCTCTGCCTTTGTCTTGCAGCCGGCGCCTCCCCACCTACGCACACGTGGTCATGCCCACCTTCAGCCCTTCCCCTGCCCCCACGTCCAACAATCCTTGCTGGTTGGTTGGTAAAATTCAAAACAAGAAAACCCAGAAAAGAAGACTAAGGCAAAGGCAGCATCTTAGAATGACACCTCCCTGACACCTCTCTGGTGTCTGCAGTGACATCCCTTTAATCAGCAAAAATGCGCAAGCAACCGAGTCCTCCAAAACCTTACCATTTTAGACCTTTTAAAAAAATTGCTCAGGGAAAACAAATCTGCCTCATGTAACTTTTGCCCCATTCAAAATCCCCTAGCAACGTTAACACGTATCCCTCAGAGGGGGATCAGAGTTCTATCCAGAAAAACGAAGAAAACTACAGATAACTTCCAAATGGACGGAAAATACATCAGCTTTTTTGCAGGAACAGAGAGAGCCCTTTAGAAGTCCCAGCCACATCCAAGGTGACCGGTACCCAGCGATGGCGGAAGGCTGCCACTTAATGGCAGCCTCTGGAACTGGATGGAATGTGTTGACATTTAGTTGTATCTTTCACAAGCTTTTAACCTTTATCCCATGTCAATAAAAAAGCCCTATTAACATTTAAAAGGGATGTTCCTAGGTGTCCACTTGGAATAACAGTAAGGAAACACTCCAAGAAACATATTATGTATCTCATCTGTCCCAGACCTCCAAGAGTTTACTTCCTTCCACAGTAAAAAAAAGCAAACTGGTGAAAAAATAAACGGCCCACGGATGACGAGCTGGAATACACAGCAACTTTTCAGGTGGCCACCAAGAGGCCGGGAACCCTAAGGCTGACCTTCTGCAGGGGAAGCTGCACCCCACAAACCCTTCTGCCCCATTTTTCCTCTCTCCACTCTGTATCCTTCCAGGCTTGGCTCGAAGGTCACACCCAGGAAGCTTCCGGAAGCCCTCAGCTGGGATCAGACCTCTGTCCGGTGTCCCCATGGCCACTGGAGCGTCTTCCACCAGGAGGCCCTCAGCTCCCTTGTCCACTTACTGGCTGGTTTCCCACCCAACGATGGGTCACACGTTCTGTGAAGGCGGGCACCGTGAGGACCTCAATGCCTTCACTCATTCACTCACCCACTCCTGACAGAATGCTCACGACACGCCAAGGAACAAGTGTCTTCTACCCATCTTCATATCCCCAGTGCCTGCCACACGTGGTACTCAGTAAATGCTGGATGGATGTGTCCCCTCCTACAATATGTCTTAATTGTTTCCTTCGTGTCAGAGCTGAATTAATGCAGCGCGAAGCTGTGAATTCCTGTGGATCCCTCCTGCAAACCGGCAGCCTTCAAGCCTTACCCGTCCTATGTACCCATTGTGCAGGGGCCAAAAGCATGTGGTCTTTTTAAAAAGCGAGTTTGCAGCTAATGTTAACAACTGAAAGACTGCACACAAGACGCTGTCTTTCTGGCTTCTCTAGAAACACGAGCACACACTCCTGCAGCGCCCCAGAGAGCTCGAGCTGAGAAGCTGGCTTCTGCATACTCTGCCCCAAGCGCCGCCAGCCCGTTTCACCACCACAGAGGCTAAAAGACAGCCACCGTGTAAGCCCGCGCCTTTGCTGGGGACTTTCTCGTCCCAGCCCTTCACACATCGCCACTTGCGATCCTGGCATTATGCCAATATCATCCAAGGAATACGTCTGACTGGAGCTACAACACAAATGAACGGGTAATTTTATTGATTTTACCTCCTAACATACCCTCCTGGTGGCAGGTACACGTCGTACGGTGTCCAGCAGGGACCTTGGATGCAAAGGGACGTGAAGGGAGAAGGGAACTCCAACAGGTACTTCCCAGCGAGGGGGCCGAAACCCCCGCTGACTGGAATTCTTCCTGCCAATGACTGCTAACGAGAGGGATGACATGCTCACACCACCAGCACAGCTTAAATACCTCTTTGACAAAAATAATAATAATAAATTATCTTCAACTCAGAAAATAAATTGTGCTCAGCAGAGTGACAGACAGGAGGGTCCATTCAATGCATTGCACCAAGGGGCCAGACGGGGGAGGCCACGCCGGCCGACAGAGGTGCCGGGGCACAGAGCGGGTGCTGAAATCAGATGCAGGCTTCCGCGCCAGCGGCGGCCGGGCCCCCGGCTGTGGCCTGTCCCCGAGTGAGCCTTCACTGCCCCTCCTCCTCCTCACGTCCGCCTTGTCTTCTGTTTCTTGGCCTGTCTCTTTGCATCTTCGGGGCCGCTATTGTCAGATGCTGTCTGGCCAAGAGACCGGACGCCCTGCAGTCGACTTGTCAACTGCAACAGCAAGGGAATGAGCTAGAAAGAGAGGGAGAGGGTGAGAGAGAGGGAGATCAGGGGACTTCTGCCACGTACCAGCACACTTCCTTCTTCAGGCCTAGTCACCACCTACTACGTGCTAATGGGTGACCTCAGTTCAAAATGAAGCAGGCCTTTGCGCTAGAGAGGGTCAGCAGACAGGCTGGCTCTCTCTGGGAGCAACGCATACTTAGAAGGATCCCAGGCTTAAGGATCAGGAGAGATGTTACAAGACGTGTATGGCCTTGAAGAGAGGCTTTGGGGGTCGCCCCTTGAGACCTTTACGGTCCCTTCGAACCCTAAAATGTTATTTCTGTAACACTGGACATCCTTCTCTGTTACTTCCCAGCTGTGAGGGACCCCTCTCGCTGACAGATCCGCTTTCTCGCGAGGTCTCTGGATTCCCTACCTTATCATGGTTGTAGCCGGCCAACAGGACAAGTAGCGTCAGAGGCAGGGCGATGTAGGAACCCTGTGCGATGTCTTGCTCAGGCAGTTTCCTCTGCAAACACAAGAGCACGGTCCCTTACCGACCATCCTCTGCCCCACAGCCGTGACCCACCAGCTGTGTGAATCAGCTACCCCCAGACACCAGGTCATCCCACACGATCCAAACTCTTTATCCAAATAAGGAACAGAGGCAACTCGGATCAATTTGCAGATCCACCCCCTGCTATCCAAACTCATTTCTTGCTCCCTGAAACTCAGGAACAGTCCATTGAGAGGTATTCCTTACCCTGTGGACTTTCTCTATCTCAACTGAGGAAACCAAGCGCTGTGGAGAGCGGGGAGTCCCTGTGGTGGAGAAGTAAACGGATCTCGCTTTGTTGAGTCCCCGCTACACACAGGGGCCTCCTCCTGCAAGGACACCTCGAGAAGCCACTGTTCGAGGCTCAGGCACGTGGCGGTAAATGAGCCAGTCCTAGAGACGACACCTAGGGCGATGGAGCAGCTGCGACTTCCCAGCGGCCATTCGCCCTTTCTTCCAATAGAACCCTCAACTTTCACCTGAGCCAATCAGAATACAGATCACACGTCCGTTCTTCTCTGCAGACTGATTGATACAAGATCCAATAAGGTCCCCATGTTGCAATTGGCTGATAACTGAGTAGGTTTCCTTTAATCTACAGGTATCCCGTCCCTATGTTTTTGGTTTCTTTCTCTTACAACTTGTCCAACAAGTCAGGTCCAGGTTGTTTTCTTGCGGTTTCCCACAAACTACATTTTGCGGTGTCCATTACCTGGCTCCTGCGTCCTCTATGTATGCCCTGTAAATTGGCAGCTGGCTCTAGAAGTTTGGGCGGGTATCATGTGCCTCCCGGAGGACCACAATGCCACCAATCATTATAGAAGGGCGCAGTGGTGACCTTCATCTACAAAAGTCATACCTGAGCCACTGACCTAAACAATTCTACCCTCTCATCGCCAGTCTCCTCCTTTCCTGACAGGGAACAGAGCGCATGGGGGCTCGGACAAGTAGAAACATATCCGGGGAAATCCAGAATACAAAAATCCAGATGCTAAAGGGACCCAAGGCCAAGGGCCCGTTAATCAGCTGGGCTCCCTCCATCCAGTACCCGGGGCACAGGCGGTGGGAATGTTCCTTCTCCCGCCAGCCCTGCCCGTGGGTTTTTACAAAACGCTCCCTCTTCTTACCGTGGGATTGAAAATCAAGGTGATGTGCTTATGGTAGCCCAGCGCGGTGAAGGAAACTTGAGGCAAGACGTAGTCGTACTGGGATCTGGGGAGTGTGGAGTCCAGGAGCACAACGTAACTCTGAGCACAAGAAAGAAGGGATTTTTATAAAGCGCAGTTCAGGCGAAGCAAATGAAAACTAAAATTTAACGTACGGTTGTGATGGAGAGGACTTTATGGTCCTAACAAATTTGCCATCTTTACACCCCCAAACAGGGTCACTCAGCTAGTAAGGTACCAAGCAGGCTTGCAACCCGGGTGAGCCCGAGCTATTTCCACAGCGCTGCCTAAAGAAATAGGGGAGCATCCAGAGAAATGGGGAAAAGCCCCCAGATTCCATCACAACCTATCTCACTGCTGTATAGCCATTTCATATGCAGAAAGGCCATAGCATGTCACCCCCGTGGCAGGTGGTCGCTAGCCAGGAGACGGAATGGCACACCACAGGCTCACAGCTGACACCCTCAGGCTCAGGCCCCCAGAAAGGAACAAATTCTCTGCAAAGGTTGCTCCCATCATGCCAACTACAATAGTTTTGCTCTGTCCAATTTGAATTGATAATAAACATTCTGGATCAGTAAATGCTGCCTGACGTTAGGGCCTTGGTTAAATCAATTATGGTATTTCCTATACTGCGGACTACTGTGCAACCATTAAAAATCATGTTATAAATGATTTAATGAGGAGGAAAACATTGGTGACATAGTCTTCATTGAAAAGCACAGACTCCAAAATAATGCACAAGTCTCAGCTTTTAATCATTAAAATAAACACACCTGCATATTTATACGTATACACATATGTGCACACGCCTTGAAAAAAGACCAACAAGATACCTCTGAGGATGTTAACAGTGGTTATTTCTGGATGATGAGGTTATGTCTGATTCCGCCCCCCCGACTCACGTGCCATGAAAATGTATTTATGATTTCTGTAAACAGAAAAACACTAAGAAAAATAATCCCTACAGAGCCCAACCTCCTTTGATTTAGAAAGGACCATGTCAACCATTTCTGCAGAGTGGTACTCAGGGAGAAAATGAGAGACTTGTACTTCTGTGAACTAAAAATGGAATTAAAACAGAGACAGAAATGAGAACGGCGCCACGGCCATTACCTGGCCATCTCTGAGCAGAGGCGGGAAGTGGAAGAAGAGGGACTGGCCGAGGGAAACCGTCTGAATCGGGTTGTCGAGGTTTTCACTTTTGTAAAGCTTTACCTGGAGAGGAGAAACAGGGCAGGATGGGCTTTTGAATGAAAACACGATGAGCCTTTCATTTCAGAAAGGATCTCTGTGAACACGGGTATTTGAAGGAGAAACTATCCTGCGCTGACAGGCCACATATGTAATGCATCCCTTAGTCATTCAAAACTCCAGTTACGTAACATGCGAAGAAATGTACGACGTGAAATAGATTCTGATGACATACGTTAATGCTGAAAATAGTAATAATAGTCAGTATAACGATCACATAAAAAAGAATAGCTTCTAACATATACATATATATGCCTGGCGGGCAGCAGGGGCCTTAGATATATTGTCACCAATCCTGGCTACTCAACAGGCATCGTGATTATCCTTAAGGAGACTCCGAGAGCCTGTGTCACCTCAGGTTGCATAATTTATACATGGTGGAGCCTAGAACTCAAGCCATGTCACTGACGGTCTCACCCTCCATCACTGCCTCTCCATACGCTGTAACCTGAACTCTACAGGTATTTGTTAAACTCCAAATGCATTCTTCCCGTTTTGTATTGGTTCCCCAGGCTGCTTCTAGAAAGTTTAGTGCTTTGTTTCTGGCCTTTCTTTGTATCTGGTCCGGGTCTGCTGCCCACTCTCACACCGTGTGATGGGGCCTGAGAAGAGGAAGGGACAGTGCTGGCTGAGGCTAGAGGCTGTGGGGGCTCCACCCTGCACCTGCCACAGGACAACGCCACAGCCACCCCTCCCAGGGTGCACACTGACACGTTTCTACATTACCACACAAGTCAAGACAAGTTTTCTGAAAACAAAGTCACAGGAAATACTGGATGCCTCTGGGTCACATCCAAGACCACATATGTGTTCTTTAGGCCTCTACAGGGTTCTAAATAAATTTGAATTCATTGCCTACATTTAGAAATCAGGTGATTTCAAATAACTCTAACTTCCAGCTTGAAAACTAGAAAGTGATGTCAACCCTGGGCCAACACAGCAACAAGCAGAGGGAGTAGAGTGGCACCGTCGCCTCCCATCTGCCCCCCTTGCCCCTCTTGGATGGGGCATGGCTTCCCCAGTTCACCCCACACCCACCCACCCTCCTCACTCTCTGGACTTACCTGTCTGGCCCCCAGAGGCAACATGTTTGAAACTCCTGGACTGAAGGGCAGCGAAGAGGTGAGTTAAAACCTAAGCGCACGTTCTCACCCAAGTCTAACACTGTAAGATTGTGAGTCCCTCTGCAAAGTACACTCCCGTGGCAATTCATTAACACCTTTCAAAGGATCGCAGGGCAGTGTGTAAACATGGCTTCATTAATCGCAGACACGGACACATTGGTAGAGCTTGAAGAGACCTTATGTCACTGAGTCCAACTCCCTGGCTTTACAGAGGAGGGAAATGAGGTCCCCGGGAATGAAGTGACTGCCCAGAGTGGCAAGGTGATCACGGTGACAGGAGAGAGCCCAAACCTTCTGAGTTCTGCCCACTGCCCCCCACCTCCCACATACAGAATTTAAAGAGGTATGAGGCACTCTGCCTTAAAATTGTCTTTCCGTTTGAGATTCCACAGTGTATTGATCATTCATTAGGCTTCTACTACAATACTTCCAAAGATACACACTGCTGGCAAAACGATGATCTGAAACCATCTCTCTCCAGCAATCAGCAAACATTCCCCCAGATACCTGCTGGGATGGAAGTTCCTTCGATCTCAACTTCCCCCGTCTCAGCATCTCCACCTTTAATACCCTACAGCAAGCACTAGACAGGCCTGCATATCCTGCTCCCCCTCGTCTCAAAGCCGAAAAGAACACGATTATTTTCATCTTAAAAAACTGGCCTTACCCATAATGTAGGAAGATACTCGGAAGAAGTGATCACATTTCCACTCAGATCGAATTGATTAATCTGCCGGAAAACTATAATGTTCACATCGTCGATGTCGTTATTCCCAACCTAGAAGGACATAAGGAAATGTTCTAAAAAGAGGTAAGGAATGCTGGTATTGAGGAAGCTGGAGACAGACTTCTCCGCGGTCCTAGGGGCTCTTCTATAACAAACTTCACTTCCTATATAAAGGGAGCAAAGTCTGCAGCAGAAAGAGCTTAAGTCCAAGGTCACAAACCGACAGTAAGTAGGTAGGCTACACCTGGCCCCCACACACATTTTGTTCGATAAGCACAGTATGTGTTTTCAAAGTTAAAAAAAAAAAGTCACCATTTTTTTAAATTGCATATACCAAAAAAAATGCCAGATCTTCCAGCTTCTCTTGAAAAGAGAGAAAGCTGTTCTTGCCTGGTGGCAATCAGCAGCTGAGTCACATCTGCCCCCGCTGGGTGGGAGTGTGCTCGCCTGTTTGTCACCTGTCCATACCTGCCGGGCCGCAGTCCACACGACTGCTTGTGATCCTGGCCTAAGTCACCACGGCAAGGAAATAAGAACTTGTAAGATGCAGCCATCGCAGCCATTTAAAATGCCAGATGCCATAAAGACGTCAAGAAAATCCACCTGCTGGGCCAAATAGCCCGAAGTGGCCTCCCGCCTCCCTCCCTGACTCCTCACAACCGTCACACCTAGTGCCACCTCGGAAAGCCGGAAGGCCGCCAAGGGGCAGTCCCGCTGGTCCCACCTGAGCCCTGCAGTCTAGCAAATGACAGTAATTCTATGGGAGAAAAGCTTCACTTTAAATGATGCCAGGGCCACTTCCTGTGACCTGGAGGGCTGCCTCTGTAGGGATCAATTAGCTAAGTCACTATGTGAATATCAAAAGACCCTGCCCACCCAGTGGAACACACAGGGTCCGCTGCGTATAAGGAAACTGGGTGGCCTGCTACCAAGGGAGCCCACGGTCTCGTTATTACATTCCCTTGATTGGAAATGCTGCTTGTGCCTGAAAAGCCTTAACTTGATCAGAGCTTTCAGGGGAAGTGGGGAAACAAGAGCTCACATTTCTTCTCTGGATGCGTGACAGCCATGCTGTTCATCAAAAACGCCACAGAAGATGCCGCTTGGGAAGACGACGCTATTCTAGGAGGACCCTTAATTAGGGCTTAAAGTGCCCACCCCGCCCCCACCACAGATGAAAGGCAGCCAGCCAGAGGAGCACGACAGCATTTCTGAGCAGGGAGGCAATCACACCCCCATGCTGGTTGCACTGACGAATTTCATGCCTTACCGAAATGACCCGGTGGTGGGGGAGGGCCCGTTCTATGTGGTCGTTGCCTTCGGCCTTGAGCTGAACGTGGTACACACACCCCGGCTGCAAAGGAAACCCAGGCGTCACTTCTCCAGAAAGAGGCTTGTCACAGGCAACCTGATCTGAGCCTGTGCTGACTGCAGGTCCCCAGAGGACGCGGGCTTTTCTGCCCCACCTGAGTTCCCGGTCTGCGGCCTGTCAACCTTCTAAGAGTTCCTTTAAAAAGCACCCTGATAAAACATATATCTGATGGTCTGCGATTCCTCCCAGCGCCATTCACTTTCCTCTACCCAAGAAAAATTCAATGTGGTTCCTTAATTCAAAACAGCAAGCGTAATATGCTCTTATTCTGATAAAATTCTTCTTTAATGGCTGTCCACCCCTCCCCTCTATACATATATGTGCATCCAGGGATATCTGGAATGACAGTTCCAAATGCTTACCACGGATATTATTTCTGAGAAATAGGATTTCAGGATTTTTCCTTGTTTTCAAAAAAATATATATATTTTTTCTTCTTTATACTTTTTATTCTATTGCTCAAATTTTAGGCCTGTATCATGTTCACCAAAAAAAAAAAAAAAAAAAAATCATTCTGAAAAAACGTTTATGTGACACTGCACTCATGAAGGACATATATACATTTACTCCGATAATTTTTGGCAGATAGCCGTATTTTGTTCTAAGAAAGCCAGCACAGGATGACACTCATCCAAGAAATGGAAGTAAATTGCCTTGAAGAAATGCACTTTGCTGTTTGTTTTTTACACTGCTATACGGGCTAGCAGCAAAGTAGATAATGAGGGGTATGAGTTCAAAAGAGAATCTCTAGAGACTAGGCCGCAAATCAGATAAAATGCAGCTTAAAAGTAAGGCTTTAGCACAAATGAACTCACTGTAAACTTCTGAATTATTTTTTTTCTTACACAGTTATTAAAAGATCGGTATCTTTAATGCAGAGGATAAAGGTGTCTTACATTAGCTGGGTGAAAAATAAAACTTTTACAACTACCAATTTCTGTCACTGACAGCACAGCTGGCCCAAGGACACATCAGGACCTAGAGGCCTAAGCCAAGTTCAAAGGTGTCCATATGCATCGAAGAGGGGACAGCCCTGAGATTGCAACCGTTTCTTTTGAAATCAGCATGGATAACATGGTTCTGGTCTCAGACCTAAAATAATGTGTGCTGTGATGGTCTCTGCATGCAGACAGGGCAGTGTCAGAAATGACATCCACTCTGCATTAAACAGCGGCACGTCCAGGTGCTGGCTTTAGGGTGGGTTTTTTTCCCCCTTTCCAAATTTTGTCCTTTTGACCATGTTGCGTTTGTGCAGCCAACAAAGGACGAAACTGCAAAGGCTGGGCTTGCACTGAACACGTGAGACGGAGAAGCTGGTTCTAAGGACACTGGACATGAGTGTTCTTGTCTTTTGGACAAATAAAAATTGAGGAGAAACGCACCATGGATCCAAAACCAAATGTTACAATTTAGCAGCCAAAAGGACAAAGAAGTTGGTTGTCTGGCCCACAAAGAAGTGATTTCGTTTTTGATTTTTTTTAATTAGTTGTGAACATCTAAAGATCGGGAGTTTCTTATTGGCGCATTCATTCCTTTGCTCACGCATCAGACACTAAGTGTATGCTGTACAAGTCACAGAGAGAGCGTGGGTTGGAAGGTACTGCTGGACTGGGCCACTCGGATTTGGGGTTGGGTCCCCAGCCTTTCAGATTCACAAACCATATATTCTCAGTCGACCCCAGAGATAGTCATGCGTCTGTTGGCCACAGACTAATGTTTGCCCAGATCATGGGAGCTGAGATGCCAGTCTGCCATTTTACTTAGATACTCTGGGGTGATGCCACCAAACGCCAACCCAATGTATCAGCTAGACAAAAGGACGTGGAGGGTTCCTGAACCTCCCCGCCCTCCCAGCCCAGTCCATTCCCAGCAGTTTTGGGGGCAGCACAGGACACCTCTGAACGTTTTCATATCTACGGTATGAAAACACCCCCTAACGAAACATGGTCCAGGCCTCACCAGCAATCCACGTAACCTGAACTTGCCCTCTTCATCGGTCACGGTGTCCTCTCCATAAATGCCGCAGTCGTTCTGCCCCACCGCTTCCACGCCAACACCCTGCTCTGGTTCTCCGTTTAAAGAAGAAACTGTGCCATAGCAACTAGAGTGACAAGAGGAGAAACGCAACATGACATTCTCGTGGTTTTCTGAAGCACACAAAGGATTTCAGGTGAAGTGTCCTGCATTTACCAACAATTTACGGTGCACAGCAGCTCAGGGGAGAGCTGTGCCCCAGTGACCCAAGCAATTCAGGCGTAGCAGTGTCACCTGCAAATGGAGCCAGGCTCATGCCAGCCAGACAGGAGGATGGCACCAATTTCTCTCTCCTACATTTTAAGGGACGTTCCAGGAAATTGTAATTTTAAAAGGCTAAGCTTTATTCCATTTTACTTTATTTTAGCTACACTTTACTTTAAATAATGAAACATTCAATAAAATGAAAATAAATCACTTTCTCTTTGATTCCATGCATTCAGCTGAAAATGGTCCGTTTTTCTAAACCTACTCCTTCTGATAAATCTTCATGTCAAATACTTTTGTGTATGCGTATAAATGTATAAGTGTGTCTTTGTATATAAATTCATATATACACACATATATATAATATATATCTATGACATATATATATATACACACACACACAGAGGGTGCCCAAAAATGTATACACATTTTAAGAAAAGGAAAACACAGTATTAAAATTATGCTGATGGTAACCGCTTTGAGCATCTCTTATAACTGCAGAAGTCAAACATGACTTGTATTCACCTTTTGTTAGCGGTATATACTGAGTAATGCAATTTTAATAGTTTTTTCCTTTCTTAAAATTTGTATACATTTTTTGGCTTTTCTTGGCACCCTGTCTCTCTCTATATATGTATTTATACACACAAAAACACACCAGCATTTGCATAAACCATCTCTACAAGTATTCAGAAACACTCGAAAACGTGGGTAGCTGGGAGACAAGGATAAAAGGGAAATTTTACGTAATATACTCTTCAACATTTCGAAGTTTTACTCAAGTGAATGCATTTCCTCCTTTTAAAAATTTACTTCACGTTTCCAACTTTTCCAAAAAATAAAAATTTTAAGCAATTGCATAGCCTGTCGTGGGCCACTCTCAAAAGAGAAACGTTGGGACCGAATCAGTAGTTTGAGATGTTAGAAGAAGAGGATAGCAGTCTCTTCTCCTCTCTTATCTCCTTGCCTCCCCAATAAAATCAGTGCGGAGGCCGGGGTGAGCGTCTGGACAACAGGAGCGTGAGAGGGACTCCGCAGGCTGGGCCTGGACGAGAGGGCAGCGGCCGCTCACCTGTAGGCCGTCCGGTACCCAGTGATGGTGATCTTCAAGTTCTGACCCTCCTGCACCTCGATCATTTGGGAGGACGGTTCAAACCGGAATTCTTTCATCATGGGTTTGAAGTAATACTGGCCAGGGCTCTGCCGAGACAACCACAAACTGAACCTCTGCGGCCACATCTAGGTCTGGCTTAAAAGGGGGCAACTAAAGTCGTAATGGACCAGAATTGTGCCACAGAGCTCCAGGGCTCCCCAGAGAGAAATGGCACCCCTAACGCCACGGTGACTAGTTACAGTAACAGCAGCGACACATCTAACAAGAGCAGTGTCATCGTCATGCACCTTCAGTAACTCTGAGGTAGAAAGCATATTTGATTTTTAGAAATGATGAAACGGAGGCTCAGAGAGGTCAAGTAACTTGCCTGAGATGACACAGCAAGTCAGTAGCTAAGGGAAGACTTGACCTTGGGGGTGCATCACTGCACAGAGTGTGATCTTTCAGATACACCTGTCTGCGACACCCATACGCCCCTCACTTTATTCCCGGGATGGACAAGATGGCCGATGAACGAGCACTTCCTGAGTCCCCACCACCCGGACCACATCTGGAATGAAAAACTCATGTTATCCTCCACCAGGCAGAGCGTGCCTTATAGAAGAAGCGCCAGCTAACCGCCGAACAAGACTCGGCACTATGAATGACAGGCTCCTGAAGCAAAGCAAAGGGACGCCTGAGCCCAGGGTCATTAATTACATTGTCTTTGTGACCAGTAGGTGACCAGAACACAAGTGTGTGCAGAAGGGAACACATATCAGCGGCCTTAAGTTCTGGTTACATTTGGGCCCCTGAGAAACTTCAAACGCTCCACGCCGGTGTGCTGTTCGCACGTTGTCAAGCAACGCAGCAGTCATGCATGGCCGTCCCTGCTCCCTCGTGGGGAGGACAGGCAGTGACGGGACACCTTACCAGGTTTGAGAACGTCAGAATGCCATTGTCCTGAGTCAAGAGGTTGGAACGAAACACGCCGCCGCTGAGGGATAGGAGGACCCCAGGGAGGGGCTGGTCATCTTCAGCTTTTATCTGGGGGCAAGAAAGGGACGCAGGGCAAGTTTAACTCCCGTTAGCCATGAAGACAGTAGTTCACAAGTCAAGAGGTAATTCTTATGGTTTTTCTTCTGGTTATTCACTGGGGGGAACCAAAGGTCCGTTCTCCATCCCCATGGGTAACGGATGTTCCCAGTTTGGTGTGTAGCATTCCAGAACAGTTTCGATAGCCACGCAAAGCTTATAAACATCACAGCTATTGCTGAAGGACTGGCAGGTGCCCTGGGGGGGGGGGGGGGTGAGACACAGTGGCCCCCTACAGACTGCACTCGCTTTCTCTCCTCAACCACGCATCCTGACTCTCCTATGGCATCAGTCCCCTGACAGAAGACCTGCCTCACTGGGTCTTAACAGTTGCATATTATTCTAGAGCAGAGGCTGGCAACTCATCTTTGTGACAGAAAAGGAGAGACAATCCAAAGGTCTCTGAACGTGTATATCCTTATGCATTTACGTTTTTCTCTTTTCCTGAATGATTAATTCCTAGCAGTAGAACTGATGGGTATGTGTACTTTAAATTAAGAAATATGCCCCAATTGCCCTCCAAAGTGGCTGTCACCCTTGATAGCTCCACAAATCATCCCGTCGTGAGAAAATACATGCTCTCCACAACATGCATACTGTCTTAACTACCCGAATCTAACCCAAAAGCCAGTGTTTTGATGGTAACTTCCTTTGTGTTTCCTCAGTCAGTACGGAAACTGAGCATTTCGTCTATGTCTGTGAGTCACTTGCATCACTTCTGTGAACTGCTTTTTCATATCCTTTGTTCATCTTTTCTCTGTTGGGTTTTTTCTTATCAATTTTAGAGGTTCCTTATAAACTGGGGATGTTACTTCTGGTATAAACATTCATTCCGAGTTCGACTATTTTTCAATGAGGTATAAAATGTATTCTGTAACACAGAATTTTCATTTTTCCTCCATGTTGAAAATGTTCACACTCCAGGATCTCCAGGCTCACTCTGTGCACCTCACAGCCTGCTTCTTCCCAAGAAGGGGCGACAGACATGAAACACCACTGGAGGAACCCTTCCATTCGACACAGAACAGACTTCGGGAGGAAGGTGTAAACCACTTCCCCAAAGGTGTGCGAACAAGCTCAAGTAAGAGACCTCCCAGTTATGCTGAGGGAAAGGAGCCAGACAAAAAAAAAGAGGACGTCCTGCGTGATTCCATTTCGCTAAAACTCTAGAAAATGGAAACTCATCTATAGTAATGACAGAAAGCAGATCAGGTCGGCAGTGTGGGGTGGGCGGCATGGATTACCATGGGGTACGAGGAAACTTTTGGGGGGACAGGGACAGATGTGTTTACTATTTTGATTGTGGTGTTTCCGTCGGTGTGGAGAGTCTCGTGCAGTTTATTGTATGTCAATTACACCCCAATAAAACGGGTTTTTGAAAACACAGCGTTACCTCAAAGCTCACGCCTGCCAGGGCGTAAGCCTTAAAGTCTCCTATGGTTCCTTCCACCGCAGTCAAGACGTAGCCCTCCTTCTGTGAGGACACAGTGTATTCCAGGTCACTGTGCAGGGGCCCAACGCTGGATGAAAGAGAGCAAACGCTAAAGATGGCTTCACTTCAGACCCTGGAGGAGGCATCGCCTACCCCAACGGAACCTGGGCTCCCCATTGGTCCCAAGCGAACGTTTCTTAACCACGGACGTACCTGTAGGCGCCTTTGTCATCAGTAAACACTGTGATCAGGGGCGAGCTTGCCCCCTTTTCGCTGATGACAATCTCGACTCCTTCCAACTCTGGGTGGACCTGGCCTTCGAGGAATAAGCCTGCTCTGCCATGGATTTCAATCAGCTTGCCCGGGCAGCTTTCTAAAACAGAAGAAGTGAACGGAAAAGGACGACTTAGCTGCAGACAGAAGGGAGCCTTCTGGTTGGGGGCTTCTCCTGAACGAAGGGCCTGGAACTGAGATATTTGATGCTAACCTCCAAATGAGGCTGTTGAACACGTGAGAAACCCCAATAAAAAGAAGTAGTTCAAGCCTTCCTGCACCCTTGAAAGGCCTTGTTTAACCGCCAACAAGGTGGGCAGGTAAAGCTAGCAAAAGGCTGGGTTTTCGCTACTCCTCTCCCTCAGTTCCCACGAGGCCACAGACAAGGACAGACTGCTAAGAGGTCAGGCAGAAGACCGCCCCAAAGACGCTGCTGCTGGAAAGCCAGGCTCTTCAATACACTCTCCTTCCAGACACAAATCACATAAATGCCCAGGATTTAATGAACCAGTAATGCTAGAAAACACTACCGGTAGCCAAAAGCAAATACTCCTCAAGCAATCACTTCTACTTACGCAGCCCTAAAAAGACCCACCCATTACCCCTACCGAAAAATACACTCACGAACAATTCACACACAGAACGGCCACTGCTCCCATTCCAGCAATGACAGTTTTGCTTTTCACCCACCTCTGGTGTTAACCCGGTAATGTCAAGAAAACCCAAGTCCTTTTCCGAACAGACCACCCCCTTCTAATAGCAAAAGTTCCTTTCACTGACTTCATTCACTCGCTCATTCATTCATCAAATAGTGACATCTACGTGCCAGAGGGGATTTAAGGTTCCTTACAAAGATGGTTTCACTGCAACCACCACACAGACTAAATGTTTAAACGCAGGCGAAGGAATAACTAACTGCAAAGGGTGCCGTGGGATCTCTGAGCCGACATCTACCTCCGCTGACGGTGGCCTCCATGGAAGGTGGATAAAAGAGCAGCTCTTTAGATGAAGGCGTGACCGTGATTTTCTCCCCAGACCTGAAATAATGAAAACACTTCAATTCGGTGGGTTCTGCCCCTCCGTTACGAAGAACATCAGAACACAAGACACTGCAGAGAGAAGCCCAAGAGAGCTCACCGGGCCCAGTAGGAGAAGTCGTAAGAGAAAGGGCCTTGTAACTCATCCACCATCTCCTGGACGGGCGGCTTGGTCCTTCCTTCTCCACCCGCTTCTTTGCCGTTCTTCTCCCGCTCCTGCCTGCGGCTCTCAATCTCGGCCAGCTGCTGCTCCCTCCGCAGCTCCTGCACAGACTTCAGGGGGCCTAAGACCAAGGCGGGTTCACTGTCAATGGAAGACCTGGAGGAAAGGAAGCAGCAGCCCAGAGGATGTGGTCACTTGGCCCTGTCGTCAGTAGGAATCTGACACGTCTGCCAGTGGTCACCCGTAAGTGAAAAAACCAAACACCCCGTAACGCCCCCAAACGGCACAGTCTCCTGCTGTTTTGAATAAACTAAGAGTTTTTGAAAAATAAAGACTGAACTTCTGCGTGATGGCAGCAGTAGCTGGAGACCTGGACTGGAATGAAATACCACTGGCCTTGCGACTGTTGAAAACTTGCCAGACTGCCCGAGGATGTGGCACTCTCTGCACGCCACCATCCGTGTCTTTCATTCAGCCTTTACCGGGGGCATCCTCTGCCAGAGAAGCAGGCACTGGGATACAGAGAAAACAGCACAGACACATTCCCTAACCCTGGGGAATCCACGTTCCAGTGGGAAGAGGCATACGATAAAAGGAAAACTGATGTCAGATGATAGAGAAATGAAGAGTAAACAAACGTGAAAGAAGAGAGTGCTGGGAGCATGGGGGCACTGTTTTTAGGGGGTCAGGCAAGGCCTTTCTGAGCAGGGGACCCTGAGCAAAGACCTGAAGGGAGGAGGCAGGCATGCAGCTCTCTGGGTGAGCAGTCTCAGGCAAGGGGAGGGCAAGTGCAAAGTCCTTGGAGTCTTGCCGGTGGGGGAAGAGGGGGCTCCCTCGGCACACTCAAGGGACAGCAAGGAGACCGAGGCACCTGGGCCAAGGGACCCAGGCAGGGATCAGATCAGTCAGGGGGTCTCCGGGGAAGCAGGTGTCAAACTAGGGCTTCGGAGCTGTGGATCTTGGTGGGACCCTGGGTTTCCCTGTGAGAGGAATGGAAAACCCGTGGAGTTTTAAGTAGAGGAATAATATGATCTCTGGTAAAAGGATCACTCGTGGCTTAGCGTGGGTGGCCCCTACCAGCCTACCTCTCCTGGATGCCCCCCAATCCCAACAAGGTCACATTCAAAGCACTTATCACCCTTGTAATTTTACAGTTCTGAGAGTGATTCTTGGACTGTTGTCTGCCTCCCCCATGAGACTGTACGTACGTTCCACGGGGGCAGGAGCTGTGGGCTACGCCCAGTCACACTGAAGGCTCTCAGTAAATGTTTTCTGAAAGAATGGATGGGTGAAAAGGTGGTGGACAGAATGGTGGAGACATAGCTGGAAAATCAACTTCCACTAGGGTTAGGACAGAGAAAGTTACTCAGGTTTCCATTCTATTTGACAAAGGTGGTCGGTCATGTTGCCAAAACTCTTTCCTTTCTCAACAAAATGAGGGTGTCAGGGGCCCCTCACTACACGGCAAACATTCCTCTCAAAGGTGACATTCACATAAATCCGACCCGCCGTGAGAGACAGTCTTTGATGTCCTTTCTATCTCATGACCTTTCTTATATCAGGTGTCATCTCCATTTCCCCAGCCTTTGAGAAAAGGTCTCAGAAAAATAGGCAATCTTTTTGTATTTGCTAAAACGCTTGAAATACAATGAATAAACCAGAGATTTTTTACTTCCCAAGCAAAGACAGGAAGTGTAACAAGTTCAAAGAGAAATGGAAAGACACTGAAACGAGCTGTCAGAAGGCTCTGCCTCACCCACAGTTAATTCTTAAATCATAAAAGGAAAGGATCAAGGCCGTTGTAAATTTATGGCTACGTCACGTAAGTGTGAGAGAGAAGGCCATTTGTATACACACCTAGAGATAAGGAATCAAAAATCATTTTCAGAGAGCCTGCTGGAGAAGCTCCCAGACCTCACCCACCCCCGACCCACGCTCGGCCCACCACGGAACGCTACTCTTACTTGATAGTCACAGTGACATCCATCATTTTGTCAGTGGTGATAGTTCCAAGGACATGGTGGCGAATGGCTGTCAACGTCAAGATACTGGGTGAAGACCTATAAATCAAAGACGTGGAAAGAAAACACTAGTGGTATCACCTAGTCGTTCTGAAGGGATCAAAAGCAACACCCTATCTGGGCAACCTTCCTGACTCGGAAATATACTACGTGACATTGATCTTAGTTTGGCACGAAATAACTCCTGAAATACGTACCAGTGTTTCTGGGGAAAAAAATAAACTAATCCTCCTCTCCAAAACATTACATCTCCAAGTCCCAGTGACACTCCACAAACATTTGCAAAAATCGAAAAATGGTGGGCTTGAGCTTGAGAATTCCCATCAGGGAGGGCGGGAGGAAGATTTACCAAAGATTCTATTTAAGAAAGGTCAAAACCACAGCCTTCCATCCTGGGTTTACGAAATTTTAGGGAAAAAGATCCTACCTCCACTTCCTCAATAATTTACTCAAGTACCTTAAAATCCTAATCTAGACACTCTTTTTAACACCTAACTTCTTCCAGAAAAAAACACAAAAAATTCCACCAGCTCTCAGAAATGACGGCAGAGAGGCACACTCGCTCCCCACAGAAGGCGCATAACCCCAGAGCAGTGAGCACCCAGCTTACGTGTCATAGGTGTAGAACGCTTGCTCAAACCGGTGGCAGGACCGTGGGGTCACCTTGTACACGCCTGCAGCCAGGAAAGCAAAAGAGATTCTCAGAGAAGGGTGTCTACCATGCGAAGCGATTGCAACATTTGAAGTGCAAAGGCACCACATCACCTAAAGACCAGAGCACATCACGGGTGTGTGACAACGGGACCAGAAACGCCTTTTCCGCTGCCCATGCCGGCGTCTCCCCCATGACCCAATCCATCCAATGGTCCACTCGCAAGCTCAGGATTTTCATTTCCGGAATGTAACAACTCACACTGTCGTGTGATCTGCCCAAGACATGCTAACAGATGCTTGCAGAAGAAGTACCTTCTACCGCAACTCAGACTGAGAATTTTCTACTTGAGGACTCTATTAAAGATCCAAAAGACAATCACAGCCTGAAATTCCTATAAATATCCCCAACAAGGGGCATGGAGCAGGGGAAGGCCCCCCAAATTATGAAATAGTCACAGAAAACATTTCCGTGCCATTACCTTACGCAGAGAAACATTCCATTAGGAGCACGTGCCGTCATTTGCCAGAGGAAGACAGTCAATTTCAGGACAGAGCAAAGCCTTTCAATGAATTCCCCCAAAGGCCAATTAACCAACATTCTGCCCGTACTTCCTACAAAACCCCGACCTCTGCTGTTTTCATCAACTGAGTAGGCCCAGTGCACTTTTTAATACTGGGTTTCTCCATTCGTTTTGTTCTCTTGACAAATGTTAACAGAGCACCAGCACCTACTACAAGCCATGTATGGTGCGAGGGATTGGGACATAGTGGGGAACAAAACAGACACAGCTCCTAGCCTCCTGGGGATTACCATCTAGAGAGAAAGAGAGAAGCCTGTGACAGCCACAAGCAGACCAGCTGTGCTAAGTGCAGCCCAGGCAATGAACTGAGTGCTGTGGGCAAGAGCATGACAGGGAGATCTAACCGACACTGGAAGGCCATCCTCCCCCCGGGGAAATAATACTTGAACCAGGAAGTGATGGGTAGGAAGGCACAGCTGGGTGAGGCGGTGGGGCGTAAGGGACAGCACTCAGGCAGAGAACAGCATCTGAACCACAGACTTGCTACTTGCTTCCCCAACAGCTGTCCTTCCTTCCTCACTATCAGACCCGGGTTTATGTTTAAGGTGGCAGTGTGTTCAGCCTCAGCAACATATCCCACTGTCCCAGCCTCCCTTGCAGCTAGAAGCGACCATGTGACATGTGTCTGGCCAATAAGACGTAAAAGGGGTTTACATTTGCCTGCCCCTCTCCTGGTCTTCCTGCCTTAAACATAACAAATTTTTGGAGGGAATGGTGGCTTTCTTGAAAACACAAGGGAAACAATACAAGGGAAAGGGCTAAAAGAATCATAAAGATACCATCTCTAACATCTACCAGCTGCTGAACCCATGCTTGTAGCCACATGCTGGCAGACTTTGTTACTGAGCCAAATTAACCACTACTTCTTAAGGATATTGTTGTACAGATTTTGTTACTTGCAGCCAAAGGCATCCTAACTTCCACACAGAAGGACAGAGCGATCA
This sequence comes from Rhinolophus ferrumequinum, assembly GCF_004115265.2. Taxonomy (NCBI): domain Eukaryota; kingdom Metazoa; phylum Chordata; class Mammalia; order Chiroptera; family Rhinolophidae; genus Rhinolophus; species Rhinolophus ferrumequinum. Next base: position 13,780,444 of record NW_022680357.1, on the reverse strand, counting down.
GAGTGGAGAAAAGGGCAAACAGGGCTAGATTATACAGGAGTTCAAGGTCAGCTTAGGATTTTGTATTTTATCTTGAAAAGTACAATGAGATACCACTTTACACTCAAAAGTCAAAAACACTGACAATAAATGTTGCTGAAGATGCAGAAAAACAGGAACCCTCATGCTTTGCTAATGGGAATATGAAATGGTACATACAGACTCTTCAGAAAATAATTTGGCAGTTTCTTAAAAAAATTAAACATAAATTTACCATATGATCTATTAGGTTGGTACAAAAGTAATTGCGGGGCCGGCCCGGTGGCTCAGGCAGTTGGAGCTCCATGATCCTAACTCCAAAGGCTGCCGGTTCAATTCCCACATGGGCCACTGGGCTCTCAACCACAAGGTTGCCGGTTCAACTCCTCGAGTCCCACAAGGGATGGTGGACTCTGCCCCCTGAAACTAAGATTGAACACGGCACCTTGAGCTGAGCTGCCTCCCTGATGGCCCCATTGGTTGGAGCGCAGGCTCTCAACCACAAGGTTGCCAGTTCGATTTCTCGAGTCCCACATGGATAGTGGGCAGCGCTCCCTGCAACTAAGATTGAACATGGCATCTTGAGCTGAGCTGCCGCTGAGCTCCTGGATGGCTCAGTTGGTTGGAGCACGTCCTCTCAACCACAAGGTTGCCAGTTCGACTCCCACAAGGGATGGTGGGCTGTGCCCCCTGCAACTAGCAACGGCAACTGGATCTGGAGCTGAGCTGTGCCCTCCACAACTAAGACTGAAAGGACAACAACTTGACTTGGAAAAAAGTCCTGGAAGTACACACTGTTCCCCTTCCCCAATTAAAAAAAAAATTTTTTTTTAAAGTAATTGTGGTGTAAAAGATTAAAAGTAATTGCAAAAACTGCAATTACTTTTGCACCAACCTAATCGTAATTCCATTCCTAGGTGTTAACCCCGAAATAATGAAAACAGATATCCCTACCAAGACTTATAAATGAATGTTCATAGCAACATTATTCGTAATAGCCAAAAACTAAAACTATCCATCAATTGGTAAATGGAAACACACAATATGATATAAAAATACAATGGAATACTCTTCGGTAATAAAAAGGAACAAACCACTAATACTTGCTACATGAACTTCAAAACAGTATGAATTTCAAAAACATGCTAAATGAAAGGAGCCAGACAAAATACCAGTATCGTATGATTTCATTTATATGAAATGTCCAAAAAAGGCAAACCCATAAAGACAAAAACTAGATTAGTGGCTGCCTGCCTGGGGCTCGAAATGGAGATGAACTGTAAATATGCATGAAGGATATTCCTGGGATACCCCTTGGTAAATTTACTACAGATCGTTGCATTGTACATTTTAAATGGGCCTGCCATTTTATGGTCTGCAAATTGCACCTCAATAAAGTTGTTAAAAGAGAAGGAAGCCACCGAAATACTTTAAGCAAGATGGGAGATGATCTAATTTTTATTTTAAAAAGATCACTCTTAGGGAGAAATCATTGGACAATGGTGTAATATTTTTAACAGTGAAAGAGACTAATCACTATGGTTTACACCTGGAACTAATATTATGTGTCAACTGTAATTGAAAAATAAATAAATCAAAGTGAAAGTTTCAGGCCACAGAGGTATCTCTATCCAGCTCAAGCCCAAAAGACCATTGCCAATCCCCAGCTCTAATTCTTTGGTTAAAAACACTGCTCCCTCCAGAGGAAAGAGACAGAAAAACCAGAATAGGATAACTACAACCAAAATTAGTAGCTTGATGCTAACAGAACCGAGGTAGAAAAAAATGCCTTTAAAACCATCCTCTGGTACTTTTCCATTTCCCTAAGGTGCAGCACATCCATCCTCTCAGACTCACCAGGCTTGGACAGGCAGAAGCGGTTGACTCCTTTGGAAAGGTTATAAATCCCCACATTCTCAGGTCCATTTCCATCCTGATAAAATTCCTAAGGGACCAAAGTCAATACAATAACTTACTGGGGGAGAGGGAGACACAAGATGATTAATAATATTTCTGTTTCTGAACCAGTCATCTGTTTTGCCCATTAATCATTTGAGCAGTTGGGTGCCACAGGAAAATTAAAAACCTCCAAAAACTTCCAACAGAAGCGGACCCTTTTTCATTCAGTCAACTAATATTTATTGAGCACCTGCTATGTGACAGACCCAGAGCTGGGCCTTGGTTGCTGACAAGGCTCCTGTTCTCAGGGGTCTTATATTCTCATGTGGGAAGACAGAAAATCAATGCAGTCAACAATTAGTGGATTTCAGCCAGTAAGCAACCGAGAGATCTGAGGAAAATAAACCGGGGGGCAGGATATGGAGTGATCACCGCAGAGACTGGTCTCAGGGCTGGCCTCTCGTGAGTAGGGAACAGTGCGGCTGCAGGCTGAATGATGAGAAAATCCAACTACACGCATTTCTGGAGAAGACACGGCGTTCCAGGCAGAGGGAGAGCATGTGCAAAGGCCCAGAGGAGGGACCAAGCTTGGTGCGGAACTGGAGAGGCCGGTGTGCTGGGGCCCAGTGAGTGAGGTGGAGTGGTAGGAGGTCAGGTGGGAGTGAGGGAAGGGCCTTGCTGACTATCGTTCAGGAACGTGAATGTTACGTGAAGGGAAACAAATGCACTGGAGGATTTAAGGGAAGCAATGGTTTCCTACATGCCTGTCCCTTATTCTCTACTGGATATTAATTAACCCATCTCCTGAAACAAAGCTGTTTGTTTAGCATTTGTAGTTAAACAGAGCAGTCGACTGGCGTTGAAAACACCAGTTTCAATCCCTCCAGTGTCTAACACAAGCAATCATTTAATTGCCATCTGCCTCCATTTCTCTGCTGGCACCTGACAAAGACATTTACCACAGCCGGAAGTCAAAATTTAAATGAAATCCATGAATGGACCTGCACAGATGTTCCCTTTCCTGGAACTCACGTAGCATACGGCCTATCAGGCCACAAAGACCCCATCAGCAAGAGAATCAGATCCTGCCTCACAGCTCTGACCTCTGCACCAAAACACGTCTCCTGGGGAAACTGACTCAGCTACTTGTGAAATAACAGCAGTGTACGCCAAGGACATGTTAAATACGTAAGAGCCTCACTTAAACCTCACTATAACTCTGAGAAGTGGATACTGTGATCCCAATTTTAGAGGAGAAAACTGAGGCTCAGAAACATTAAATGAACTTGCCCAAGCCTACAAAACCACTGCCCTTTGTGCAACATCAATGGCTTCCCCAAATCACCGAAGTTAGAAGTTAGTGTGGGGCCAGGAAATCTCCCAAATAAAGGCGTCTTCCACTGAGGGATTGGAAATGCTGGTGATGCTTTCTATAACAGGTGGCGGAGCGGAGGGGCAGGAAAGGAAATCTGACTCGACTATGGTTATAATCTTCTGAGCACGCCAGTCCTTGCTTTCAAAAGGCCAGCGCCCTTCCAGACAGAGGGTCCTCAGAAGCCGTGCATACCAGAGTGATGGCATGAGAAAGGGAACATCTCAGCATGTAGCCCGTCTGCCTAAACTCAATCGCTGACACGTCCTCTTCCAGAACTTCCACCTCCAGACTCTTGTTCCTCCAGCACCAATCCTCATGCGTGATACTTACTGGAAAAGCACATAACACAAAGAGACGTGTGGGTATAGAGCGTACCACCTCCCTAGACGCCACCAAGAAAAAGTTCCAACAAATTCACTAAGTTTTTTAAAAGCGTGTGTATGTGTGTGTGTGTGTGTATGTGTATCAATAAACATTTTATACACACACACAATACATATATGTATACACATTCATACACACACACATATATATTCACATATATACGTACATATGTATATTTATATAGCTAGCAATGTTTGGAAAAAGTAACTGCTAAAGAAAAACAAACCAATGGCCATTAAAATCACTAAGAAAGAAATTCAACTGTGCCAAACGATCAGGCTACAGGTAAGATATTCAGGGATCAGCAAACTTTTTCTCTAACAAGACAGACCAAATTTTTTCAACTTCGTAGGCCACACGGTCTCAATTATTCAATTCTGTGTTTACAGCACACGAGCAGCCACAGACATAAACAAATGTGCATGGGTGTGTTGCACTAAAACTTAATGAACACAGGCCGTCAGCCCTCGGGCCGCATTTTGCCGACACCTGACATAATACACGTAACGCCCCTGAAAAAGCGGTCTGCCTTAGAAGCTATCCACTGCCAGCCACTCCACGCTGAGCTCTGAAGGAGAGGAAGCACAGGCAATAGGTGGCTTCACAAGAAAGGCAGGGCACAGAGGACTGACGTTTGCCAGCACCTACTGCTCACCCAGGCACTGGGGCAAGGGCTTTACCAGCTGTTTCATGGAGACTTACATTCTGCAAACAGTCTAGTGCTCCTGCTACAGACCAGAAAACTGAGCCTTCGGGACTGCCGTGGTTGTCACCCAAGGCTAAGTGGTAGAGCACATAATGTGTGATTTCATACTCTCTTCTCCAGCATTTAGAAATAAAATGGCATAAATACGGGCACCCTCCCAAAAGAGAAGTGTGTAGGTTGCCCTGATAAGGCGGCAGTTGGTTCACAGAGCCTCAGCTCCTGCCTTTACCGCCCAATGCTAACTAATGCACATTCAAGGTCAAGGGGCAAAGAAGACTCAAACAAGTAAAGGTGCACAGTTGGGGCGAAATTTGAGAGTTGGGTTTTAGAATGTAAGGGAAGACAGGAAGTGTGTGAGGGCCCCGAGGGGCTGCCTTAGGTTCTTACTTTTGTATTTTCCAGGAAGCACGCTGTCAAACGTGAAAGTCATTGAGTTGACCTTGCCAGAGAGCTGGAGGCTCCGCTTCTCACCCTGGCGGCTCAGGGACTGCAGGGTCACCAGCAGGTCACCGCAGGTGTCTGCAGAGAAAAGACGGGATGTCCTTGTTTGACTGCCCTCCTGAACACGGCACGTCTGGGCCCTTAACCTCTGCGTGCTACCTGCTACGTTGATCTCCTGCAGGGCAGTGCCAGGAGGGTTCCTTTAAAGCTAAATATGCAGCTACACTTTTTCTAAAAAGTGCCCTCCTGGCAGGTCATCAATGCCCGACAAGGAAGCCACCAATGATCCAAGCAGCTCCACCATTTACTGAAATGGCGTAAGTAATGTCTATGGAACAACTACAGCAGCCAGAGAAAGAGAGAGAAAGGTGACAAAACTTTATTGAATGTCCCCTTTATACCAGGCATAGAACTGGGCCCTTTATCATAACAACAACATTACTAATAATAGCAAAGATTTAAACGGCTCTTGCTGTGTTCCAGGTATTCCTAAAGGCTATACATACCTTAACTCATTTGGTCCTCGCCACAACCCTAGGAGGCAGGGATTATCATCATCTCTGTATTGCAGATGAGGGACTCAAAGCACAGAGAGGTTAAGTAACTTGTCCCAGCTCATACAGTGAAGGTTCCATCCTATGTAATCTGATTCAAGAGCCTACACAGTCACTGTGCTACACTGACTCCTGACATAACCACATTTAAGCTTCATTAAAACCCTCTGACAGCAGTAGTGTTCCCATTTTACAGAAGTAAAACTGAGGCTGGGCAAGTAAATGCTTACAGTCTCAAACCTGGTAAGTGACAGAGCTGGGATTGAAACCTGGGCCTCATGCCACCTTCCTTTCAGAGACAGAAGGGAGAAAGAGTACCACGTGTTCTTTTGGGAGACAAAGCAGAAATACTCCAAGGGAAATAAGAGTTTCTAGTGACTTGCTGTGGCATTTTTTTGGAAAGACCTGGATACAACACGGACTCCCCAAAACTACTGCCTAGAAGCAGTTTCGGCATCGTCTCCAAAGCTGCCCAATGAGAAAAAGCTACCCCAAACCCCACCACCTTCTTTGAAACTACATGTTCTTGCTTTCAATGGACATCTTACCTAAACAAGAGACCTTCCCAGAAACTGATGCCAAAAACTGTACAAAGGCCACGTCCAGCACGGGCCGGTCCTTCACAACAAGAGGGAACGTCTGGGGCTTCAACGTCAGGCCCGCTCTGGTCTCTGCCTCGGGAACCATCACCTGAGGGAACATGGGACAAGGTCAGCGGTGGCATCGGGGCTACTGCCCCCCTGGCCTACAGGACACCAGAACGTTCGTCTGGGCCCACGGCTAAATGGGTTTCAAAGGACCAAGGGACACTTCTAGGCCGAGTTTTATGCTCACAACAAATCTGCAAGCAGCCTGTCTGAAGAAAACACATTTCTAATCAGATATTAAAAAACTCGTCTTCAGGGCTACGGTATGCACAGAAGCGTATCGGGCCAAACTGTCCACAGAGACACATGAGCTGTCATCAGTCACCTGTACACTGGGTGGGATCCATACTAAATCCCAGCTGAACACTCTCCTGGCTGAGGTCACTCACGACATAAGCTATGAACTTGTCGACGCTGCGTGGATGGCCACGAATGGAATTAGGTCATTTTCTTCTTCCTTTCTTCTGATGTCCTTTCTCAGGCTACCAGCAGGTAGGTACTAGGAAAGGGGCCGGTGGTCACCTATTTCATCCCTAGTAAAGATTGCAGCCCGGAATTGCCCGTCCTTGGGTAAGTCCCTTATCACACTTCCGAAAGGGCTTCCAAGGGCTTCACTGTGGCCAACTTTCCAAGAAGCTAGCTGGCCAGGAAAGGGGCCGTCAACCCACATACCCCACTGACCGGTGGAAGCAGGGAGACTGCTGTCCTCCAATGCTACCCCGTTTAGAGGGGGCATCCCATTTGCCCTGGAGGACACCAAGCCTTAGAAGGAACGTTGCAGAGCCTTTCCATTCCCTCACTTGCTCTTCCTCAGGGAGGAGAGCAACAGCTGACTTGCTGGGTGAGATACGAGAGCGAGTGGGACAGTCTTTCCCTGTGGGCTTGTTCACTGCCCTGAGAAGCACAGCGGGCTGACCTCTCGTTCTGCCTTGTCTCTTGCCCAGCTGCGCTTAGACCTTCACCCTTGCAGTGACACCACAGGCCAGGGTCTCCCAGCCTCTCCCTGCCTGGATGGAGCAATCAGAGGAGCCTGCCCAGAATCTTCCATTCAAGGCGAGGCAGGAAAGGGAAGTTCCGTATTGGCCTCGGGTTCTAGACGCCATGCACTGCTTCTAGAAGTTACTGAGCAGCCATCAATAGAGTTCTTTTTTATCTCCTTCGGGACTCATGGCTATTCTACAGCAGCCAGAAGCCTGAGAAGGCGGAGGCACGACTGGCAGCCAGATACTAACCCCTAATAAACATCAGGCCTGGATAATACGAGGGCCTGTTGCCTCATTTTTAAACTAGTTACCTATGTGCTCCACTAACTGTGACATGCAGGAATGTGAAGGTTTCAAAGTAAGAAGTTGGGAATGGAAATGCTCCTTCTCGAACCCATTTGGGCTGGTAATAACCCTTTTAAAAACCACCACTTTTTTCCAAATATGTTAAGTAGAACAAAACCATCGTACCTGGACTTTGTAGGTCCCTGGTTTTGCTTTGAAACAAAACGATCCATGAGCATCTGTCTCCACGGTGACCAAAGACTTGTCCTTGTCTTGAGACGACAGGACAACTTTGTATTTACTCATCTGCTTGACAGTGTCCGGGAAGCGAATGATTGATATCTGGCCACACACGCTGAACCTGCAACGAGGGGACCATTCATTCCAGCACGAGAACTCAATCAGTAACAGGAAAGGCACTTATCAACCAACATTACGTGTCCATCTTCCAGCCATGGTCCCTGAGACCAGTTTAATCTTAATAAAGATGCCGCCCCAATGACTCCAGTTTTAAAAGCAACCTTCAGAAAGAAGACTGGACCTCTTTCTGAATAAGGGAAATGTCAGAGCAGGGGCCCAGCACAGGGTGTGCGTGTGGTGTGTGTGTGTGCGTGTGCGTGTGCGTGTGTGTGTGTGTGTTCTGGGTGACATCTGGCAATCCCCACTGAGAAAGCGACTTCCAGAAAAATCTGTAGATGATAAAAATGTTTCAGGTAATTGCATCACTGACAATGGAGCAGCCACAGGCTGAGAATGTGGGCTAATCCTTGAAAGGAACTGTGACATTACCCAGGCCATAAAACAAAGCAGGGTTATCAGATGCCTTCCTCGCCTGTGTTTACATATAATGCATGGATAAGAACAATCTGAAAGAAAAGGTAATTAAGTTAGAAAAATACAAAAGCTCAGGTTGAACTTCTTAGGACCCAGGAGCCACAAAAGCACCTTATAACTTTTATAGGTGGGAATAGATAATGACATAACTATATTCTCATTACCCCTTTCAAGGTAATGACGCAGAGTGGAGGCCACCTGCACCGTGTGTAAAACACTGCAACTTGAGCGGCCCACAAAAGGCACGTCCACTCCCTGAGAAAGATGAAGCTCTTCAGGTTTCAGTCAGTTAACGTGTGAAAGTGGAATATCGGACCGCAGCTGGAGGCCACACTTGTTTCTTGAGCTTACAAAAGGTTCTATTTCCTAACCTTAAAGAAGCATTTTAGATAAAAATCACTTGTTCCTTTTGATAGAAAGGTATTAAAAACTGTCGGATTCAATGCTGGGTAATTACGGGGCACACTAAATGCTGGAACACCCATTCCGCCGCAAACAAAAAAATAGCAGGAGGAACAAGATGGTGGAATATTGTGCGCATGAAATCTAAAAATAATGAAAAGCCCAGGCATTTCTTAGCGTGAAGTGACTGGCCCGGCCACATGCGCTCACAATCCACTGAGGAGCCGAGAAACGATGGCCCATGGGCCATTCTCACCAGCCACCTGTTTTTGCATGAACCTGAGGTGAGGATGGTTTTCCCACTTCCATTTCCATACTTTTAAAGGGTTAAAAGGAAAATCAAATCCAAAGAAGAATATTTCATGACACCTAAAAATTCTATGAAAGTCAACCTTCAGTGTTGTAAATAAAGTTTTATTGGAACACAGTCAGGCCCGCTCGGTTAGGAATTATCTATGGCACATTTCGTCACAGAGACCGTATGGCCCACGAAGCATAGAGTATTTATTCTCTGGACCTTGACAGAAAACGTGTGCGAGCCCCTGATGCAGATGAAACGTATGTGCTTTGGTTCTCACATTCTCCTACTTCGCACTATCCGAATAAAAAGACAGGAAGAGAAAATACTGATGAATTATTCTTAAGGACCTTTCGTGTTCTCCGGATTCATGACCGTATCAAGGGGAATGTCATCTTATTTGGTCCAAGGTGAATCTCTTTGCCTCTGTAAATTTTAAATATTGGAACCATAAGATCTGCTTTAGCTCATATTCTCAATTAAAGAGAAGTGCCCAGTTACCCAAACCTCAAACGTATTTTGGTTTCGCTTAGACAAATAAACTAAAAAGCTGGTAAGAGACTGTTTTTTTATAGCGAAGCCCTTAAAACTTTATTTTTGCCAATAAATTCTTTCATCAGGACTTAATAATTTATGGATACACATTGGTCATTTTGGTACATTGTGAGATAACTATATTCGCATAGTCATTTGGACGTTCGTCAAACAGAGTGGGAAAAAATTTTTTTAAGTAAGAAATAGCAATAAATTAAAAGGCAAATGTGATATGTTGGCCCAAAAGAAAAATGATGGATTTTTCCAAAGACACTCAACAAACGTAATTTTTCTTACTTTGACCCAAACATTCCATTTTAAAGAAAATCAATATAAATATATTTCCCGTCTCCGTGAACGGCACCTCCTCCATCTGCCCAGTTGCTCACGTAATAAACCCACAGCACAAAGCCTGTTGATTCTCTCTCCATGTCACCACCAAATCCATCAACTTCTCACTCCGTCCCCTGCCAGCAGCCTGGCCCCAGCCACATCTCCTCCAGACAACTGTCACAGCGTCCTGTGTAGGCGCTTATACTCTGGCTTCCCTCTGATCCATTCACCGCACAGCAGCCAGGGGGGGCGGGGGGGGTGAAGACCAAAGCAACTTCCTAAAACGGCCTGATCCACATCGTTCCCTTGCTGAAAAGCCCATCCCCACAAGACCGCTACAAGGACACGTGGCTCTCCCACCCCGCCAGCTGCCTCCAGCCTCGCTGGCTGCCTTCCCGAGAGCTCCCCTCTCCCTCGCAGGCCTTGGCCACGCTGTTCTCTCTGCTGGGAGGTTCTTCACTGAGCTAACTTTGAGTCTCAGCGACTCAGAGAAGCCTTCCATAGACCCACCTAAGTCAAGTCCTCTCAGAGCTCACGCTCCCTTCCCCGCACAAGACCTACTGTAACTTACAACCACATTTCTTCCTCTTAATCTGTCTCCCCAACAGGATGAAAACCCTGTCTTTGGAACATTAGGTTTCTTTTCACTGTTACACACCCAGCATTTCCTAGCATTTCTAGGGTAAGTGCCTCGCCCAGAGGAGCTGCTCAGAAATGTTTATAAAGGGAAACAGGGAGGACGTCAGTCCACAAGTTATTTTCTGAGGGCACCAGGTTCCACAGGTGATGTGCTTCCTCGTGTCCCATTCAGCACTGAACCTTGATCCCCAGCTGTCTACAGAAAATGGTCACTATAGCTTCCTCCGTGCCCAAGCCAATGGACTGTGTTTTCAGGGCTCAGCTGCATGGACCTTCCTGACCATCCAGCACCACCTCATACCTAAAAGTCACCATCCCAGGTTCCCAAGGCCATCCGTCAAACCAGCATTCGATTTCTGGTCAACCGATCTCCCAGTTCTACCTGCTCTGACGCATTCATGGCTCTGGCTGCCACCTGCAGCCAAACCTTCCAGATCTACAATCGAGCCAAGCACCTGTTGGAGAGCTCCACCTAGGGGTCCTACAGACCCCAAAACTGAACCCTCATCCCTGACCGTGCTCCTCTCCCTGCCCACAGCCCGTGGCACAACAGGCATCTTGCTTCTCAAACGGGGGACCCCTGAATACATTTCCAGTCTGTCCTTGACTTCCCTGTAAGACAAGCCCTCACCAACTCTGTTTTCAGGCTTCCTGTGCCCAAGCTTTGTCCCAAGCACAGCCATGCTCCATCGTGCCACCCCCGAATGCCAAAGCCTAACCATGTTAACTCCATGCCCACATGGTTCACTGGCCCCTTGACCCCTAGCAGAGAACGCCCCCATCTTCTGGGGAGTGAAAAGGCCTCTGAGATGGGCCCCTCCCGCTTCATCCTTTGCCTGGGCACTTCCTGCACCGGCGACACCAAGCTTTACGCTGCCGTCCACTCCGGCTCCTCAGGCGGCCACCCTTTTTCCTGCTGCTCCTCTCCAAGCCAACGCTGTCCCTCTCCTCTGAAGTCACTGTTCAGTGGGCACCTACTGCTGTCTCAAAGAAAGATGGCAGCATCCTGTTGGACAGGTTACACGCAGGAGAGAGAAAGCTGACCCCAAGGCCTGGGTTCTTTGCCCTACATGGCATCACTACGTGACAGGACTACAAATTCAACCACAGCGCATCCTCTCACATGCTCACGTTAAGCACAACAAAGGAGGAAGAACCATGCCAATGACCCAAAGCGTCTCACAACGAACATTCTCAACCAACTACACCATCTTCCAAAGTCCTCAAGAATTACGCCAGGAAAAGGTCCGCAGACGTGAAGTCAGACACGAAAGGTCTTTTTCTAACTTAAACCCATCTGAACTTGGAACCAAGGTTATTTTCTTTAAGCATCCAACATAGAAGTGCCTTCAGTCGGTAAGATTTTGCACTAATCTTCCTGAATTTCTCGATCGGTGTCCGAGGCCAAACGTGGATCCCTAGGGGAAACAGTCAGATGGCAGGGGATTTTGTTCTCCGCTGGCTGCCGACAGGCGCCGGCGCTTTCAGACGCACACCCGAACATCTTACCCTGTGGCAATGATGTCAGCCAGCTGAGGTGTGTTAGGTGCAATTTTGATTGTGACAGTTTCAAAGTAGAGGTTCTCTTTCTGCGCATGGATGGTGTATGTGCCAGTTGTTATGTTCTCCAGACGGAATGAGCCGTCCGCTTTGGTTTTGACTGGAAACAAAAATTCACAAACAAAAGATGAGCCCCAAACAACCGCTGAGCCCTCCATACACACAAGAATGCTTGCGATAGAAAGCTGGCTTATTTTCAGAGGGGAGGCGGGTGGGGAAGCTGAGTGAAAAAGGGACAGGGATTAAGAAGCTCAAATTGGTAGTTACAATAACAGTCACGAGATGTAAAGTACAGCATAGAGATATAATCAGTAAGGTCACAACAACCATGGATAGTACCCGATGGGTACCAGACTTATTGGGGGAATCACTGCATCCATTATAAAAATGTCTAACCACTACGTTGTACACCTGGAACTAATATAAAAAATATTAAATGTCAACTAGAACTGAAAAAAATAAATAATGTGTTGCTTTTTTTTTAAAGACGCATTTTGTCATGGGGTCCTTGAGGTTTTATTTCCTTTGTTCCTCTCGGGGATCAAGAACTAGCCCTGGTAAACAGCCCCAGGGCCCACATGTCTGCCCACCTTTGATTTGGTTGTTGAGAGTGACCACTGCCTCGGGAACACCTTCTCCTTCGGGTCCGTTTAGGACCCTCCCGGTGACAGAGAATCCCATGACGTGGAACACAGGCTGGAAGGTGAGGAACAGGAAGAAGGTTCTGAGAGGCACAAGCCTCCCTTGGCACATCCACCCATGTGCCAGTCAGGCTCCCTCCCAGCTCAGCCACACACGTGGCTCCCTCACCGGAAGCACATCTCCCGGGTCTGTCTCCTTTCTTGTATTCCCAACACACCGATGTTTGTCAAATAATCGCCTCCAACAGGTCTATAGGCTGACTTTCCAGTTAAAGACCGAGTCAGACTGGCGAGAGCCCGCCCAGCCTTGCTGCCTTCCCGCCTCCTCCTCTCCAGACACCCCCACGCTGTCCTCCAGTCTCCAGGCTTAAACTCCAGCATCCCCTTGGACCTCCTTCCCCACACCCCCGACGTCAGTCCTATGGATTCCACCTCAGCGAGGTCTCCAGGGCCCTTTTCCGGGCTCTTCCCACAACCTGAACTCACATCCTCACTGACTGCCCGGACCACCTCACTCAACCCCAGCTGTTCCCCGGCTGCAGTGCTCCACGGTGGATACGTGTCTGCCCTCCTCGCTCGTGAATGCTGTGGCTTTGCTCCCTCTGCAGTCACTGCGCTCCAGCCACCTGATCCCTGTTCCTCACACTGGCCACATGCCATCTTCACGTGTGGCTTTCACACCTTGGCCTGGATCTTCTCTCACATCTGGAGAAGATCTGGGAGGAGCCCGTTCCTTCTCATCATTCGGGTTTCAAACTGCCACCGCCTCCAAGAAGCTTTCCCTGACTAGCCTATCTCTGTAGTCCCTGCCTCCTGCCCCAGCCAACCATTATCCGTCACACTAACCTATTTTATTAGTTTCATCAAAAAACAGGCCAATATCTGAAATGTCCTTGTTTGATGTTTTATACTTTGTCTACCTCTCATTAGAATGTAAGGTCCATGAAGATGGGGACCTTTTTTGTCTTAGGCACCTGGTATATAGTAGGCACTTAATAAATGACTCCTGAGTGAATGAATGAATGAATGAATGCATCTATGCCACAGCATTTGAGAGAGCTTTAAAAAAATAACACAGCTTCCTTTTTATTCAGGTAACCCTTCTTGATCCTTCCCAAAAAAGGACCCACTTATTAATTCATATATCCACTCAACAAACACTTTTGCTAGGCGCCTACTATGTGCCAGGCACTAAATCACATGTTAGGACTACAGTCAAAAATAAGACTGACCTCATGTAGCTTACAAGCTCTCTCACTCCCAGAAATTCCATTCATTGATCTGTTTAAAAACTTGTATTCATGTCTCTGTTTAAAAACTTGTATTTGCTCGTGATCTGGAATGTCTTTCCCCACTCACCTGCCCCCATTCCTTCTCTTCACTTTCTGTCCCTTCTATCCTGTACTCCAGGGCACAGCACAGAGGTCAAATGCTTTACTGGAACTCACAAAGCACAGTCAGAACCCCACTGAGCACGTTACCTACATGGTAGCTCCTACTCATTTAGGGTACATTAACCCAGCACTTTCAAACGTAACATTAAAAGAAAACGATTAAAAATCTAATTTTTTCAATAACTGTAACACTGGGTGGTCCATTTATGAAAGACTTATTTCCTTTTGGGATTTGCTCTATCTAGCAAATTTGCTACAGCAACCATTTTCCACTTCTGTAATTAAGGATATGATTGTGAAGAAAAACACATTTACCATATATTAGGTTGGTGCAAGAGTAACTGCGGTTTAAAAGGTTAAAAATAATTGCAAAAACCGCAATTACTTTTGCACCAACCTAGTATTTTAGGGTCTAGGGAGTTTTTCAGGCCATCCACCACCCCACCCACCCCTATCACCATGGTCCAAGCGCGGTCAGCTCCACGGGGTTTACTGCCACCGCCTCCTAATTGGTCCCTTGCGTCCACCCTGCCCCCTGGGAACGCTTTTCTCAACACGGCAGCCAGAGGGATCACGCCTGCCCTCTGCTCTGCACCTCACCCAAAATGCTGCCAATTGTCACCGAGTGGCCAACCAGGCCAGGCCCAACCTGCCCCATCATCTCTCTGACCTTTTCTCCTCCTCCTCCCTTCCTCACTCCCTCCACTCCAGACACCCTGGCCTCCTGGGCTCCCCCAAACCTTCTAGGCACACCCCTGCCTCAGGACCTTTGTACCTGCCAGTCCTTCTGTCTTAAACACCCTTCCCACAGATATAAGTACAGTTTATTGCCTCTTGCCTTTCATGATGTTGCTCAAATGTCACCGCCCCCCCCGCCCCCAGTGACGATTTCCCGAGAACACCACATAAGACTGCAACCCGTCTCAACCTGGAAACTGTGTTATCTTCTTTCTTGCTTTATTTTTCTAGAGAACACATCACACTGTCTAACATACTTTCTAATTTACTTAGTTATAAGTGTATTGTCTCTTTCTGCCATTAGAACATGAGTTCCACAAGAACAGGAATTTTTGCCTCCTTTTAGTCACTGCTATACGCTCACCCCTAAGTGAGGACCTGCGACGTATATCAGTGACACTCAATAAATATATTTCACTGAAAGCAGTAGCTATAACTAGGGCTCCAGTTCTCTACGATGAAGACACCGTGTAAGAGACGTGAGGTATCTAGTGGATTCCAGGCTAACCTGGAAGAGAGTACAAGATTCTGTTTTCCCAACAGCCCTTTTAGATAAAATTCTGACTTTTTTTACAAAACATGTTTGCAACTACCTGTGCCCAGGGATGGGAACTCGAACACCTGTCCCTCCGGAGGACAAGTTCTTACCTCAATTTTCAGGCTGTCATGTTCCACTGTAAAGTCAAGTCTGGAAGGAGCAACGTCAAAGGTGATCCTCTCCCCTCGGTAGAATGGGACCTGGGAGGAAGGGTCTGCTCATTACTCAGAGCCGATAACAGGGCTCAACCATCAATACTGACAATCGATCCAGCAACCCACAAGTGACCAGGGGTTCAAGGCAGACCAAGAGAAACTGTACATCATAACTGCGGCTGGTTTTAAAAGAGGAAGGCTTGCACTGTTGCAGCTACTCCTGAGGGGTCAGTCTTCTCCTAAGGAGCTGCTCCATAAAATGTTCACAAAACCACAGGCCAATCATTGAGTCGTCACCACACCAATGGCATCGACTCGTCCTGCATCAGAAGAATCCCGAACACAACAGAACGGAAACTGCTTCACTCACCACAGTATAGCCCCCACTCGGCAAGGAACGAAAGGAGAACGAGCCATCTTCCTTGGAGACCGCGTAGCACAAATACACCAGACTCTCGTCTTGGGGCTGGAAGCCGGGCACTGGTGAGGTATTACAGCCCAGAACGTCCTATGCCAGGAAAAACAAAACCAACAAACAAAAAATGGCTTATTTTTCCACTTATATGTTCTGATTATCATCAAATAGCCACACTACAGGAAAACTTTTATAAGTTTTATGTCACAAAACATGTATTTCTGAACTCTAGGACACAGCAGAGATAAAAGGAACAAAAATCTTTACATTCAAGTTAAAAAGGGCACAGTCTTCCTGGGGGAAAAAAAATGACACGATTGTCCTTTTCCACAATGGGTTACCGCTCTCCAGGTTAAGAAAATGGAGCTCAGCAAGGGGCAGGGACGGGCCCAAGGTCACACGGCTAGTAAGAGGCAGAGCCGGGATTTGTCTGAACCCGGGTCTGATTGATTTCAAAACCTGTGTGCACTTTCCACCAACACGGCCTCCCGGTGTAGGTGTTCACGTTCTTGTGCGTCAACACGAGAAACACAATGGTCTTGAGTGTCGAGACTATAAATCAGCCTTGACCTACATTTGAAACAGTCTAGTCTCAGTCTCTTTTGTTCCTCACTTTCCTTGGCTTACCTCTTTGGTTACTAAAGAAGAAAAGAGAAGAAACTTCACCCCTTTCATGGGTTCGCCGTCACTGCGGACAGAGCCAGACACGTTATAGCCGGCCACTATCAGGGGACTGGCGGCGTTGGCGTTGGAGTTTGTCACGCGCACAGTGGTGCTCGCCTACAAGAGAAGATTTTAACTTCAAAAACAAAATACAACGTGTGTAACAACATGGGGGACATGCTTAAGCTACAATATGAACTGGGAGGGAAAGTGACATACAAAATCACTTATATAGTATGATCGCAGCTATTTTTTAATGAGCAAAATGAAGTGAAAGGAAACGTGGCAAAATGTAGATAACGATAATTTCATGTATAGGGTGACATTTTACGTCTTTTATACTTACTTTCTACCTTCCAAATTTTCTAACTCTGTTTCCACTCCTTTATGTTCTTCTATATGTTCCAATTTTTAAACATTGAGTATGCCTTGCTTTTTTTCCATGTTTAATGGTATATATGCATATATTTTTAAACTTTTTGTTCAAGTGCAATTTAAATAATACTCTACATATCCAGTGCAGTCATTTTCACAAATTGAATACATTATGCAAATAGCACCAGAAACAGCAAAGAACCAGCACCCCAAAAGCCCCACGCGTGCTCATTTCAAAACCAGTCACTACCCCCTCCAAGGGACAACCATCATCCTGACTTTTAACAGCGTGCTTTACTTTGAAACACAATTCTACATTAATAAATTCAAATTCCTTTCTGCATACAATTAACAAACAATGTAAGCCTTGCAATGTATTCTATTGATAATGGTAAGCCATTGAGTTTTCAATAAAACGTGTAAAACCCTGAGAAGGTGAAATCATAAACAGTATCCAGCTACATCTCGGCTGAAACCAGACCATCGATTATAAACACAGAGCAGAAACTGAAATACTGATTCTGATGCTTCTTGAGCAAGAATGAGAGACACAGTCTCAAAACTAATATAAAACCTAGCATGTCAAAATGTTTTTTAAGTCTTATTTCAATTTGGTTTTCCACAGTTATTATAATACCTCACCTGGTATGTTTCTTCCTTTTTTAATCTTTTCTTATAAACGATCTCAGGCAAACAAAAAGATAAAAGCAATACTCTAAAGAGCACCTATATGCACTCTAAAAAAATAGAAGCATAGTCAGACGATTCAAGACCCTTACGTATCCCCTTCCTTTCGGTCTACAGACATCAGTCTGGTAATTAACATGGGCTTTGGCATTTCCACGCACAGCTTTACAATTTTCCTACGTATGAATGTATGCATAACTGGTACCATGAGAGTTTTCAGTCACTACATAAATGGTATCCTATTTCCTTATCCTTCAGCAACTTGCTCTTGTCCTTCAAGTTATGTTTTTAAATGTATTCATATTGCTCCAGGAAGCTCTGGTTCATTCATTAGTGCTGACGTACACAATTCTATTGTGTGATGAAACCACAATCCACCCTCCTCTTCATGCACATTCAGGTTTTTACAATATTTCACTATGACAAATAAAGCTGCAATAAACATTCTTATACAGCTTCCTTGGGCACAGGTGCAACAGTTTCTAGAATGTTAAGTATATTTAAGATTGCTGTTTCAGGCTGAAAGAAAAACAACCAATAAATCAGGTGCTTCTGGTGTTGATTTAGCTTAAAATAGCCGTAGTTAATAACAGACCTATTTCACAGCAGGAAGAAAATATTTTCACCGAAAACTGAAACCAACATAAGCAACATCCGCTAAGTGAGGGAGTTTTACCTCATAAATACCACCAACCCCAGCAGCAGCCCCTTTCTTTTTTTCATCTACTTCCAGAAAAACCATCAACTCATTTCATATCCTGAATTGAAAACCCCTGCATTTGTCCCCAAGCCAGCACATGGTTGGCGTGGCTAAACACATAACGAAAATGCTCACCTCTTTCAATGCCCAGGTTGGGTGAGTTGCGAGGATTTCGTAATCTCCGGGAAGAACTTTAAAAAACGCAAACCTAAGAAATACAAAAGACCACTTAACTTTCTGCCAACACCCCAAGTATTTGTAACTTTATGCCCAGTACTGGGAAACACATGAAAGTAACGTCGGAGTCATCACAAGCTTGCCGTTAGCTAGTTAAATGAGCATAAACAAAATTCAGTCCTCCCCCGTGCAAATCCACACCAGACAGTGCTTACTGAGCACAGACTGTGCGCAAGGATAGGTGTTCCGTGTGCTGACAGGTACCACTTAGCCCCGAGGAGTTCTGGCCTAACATCCAGTCACTGTGGTTTAGCAGGGATCAGTCACAGGACAGGCAAGTGAGTTCTGACAGCAGTGACAGGCACAACGAGAAAGCAAGGAGAAGGCAGTGACGTGTCCAAAAGCACCCAAGTGGGAAGGGCAGTGCCACATGCAAAGAACAGATCTGACAGCAGATCTGACAGGCTGAGGCCACACGAATAAAGATGACACTCATGATATGGGAGGGCGGATGATAACAAGCTCTGAGTTCGACATGAGAGAGTTTGGATGTGTTATCAGAAACAAATAGGACATTCTGGGTTCTTGTGCAAAGCCACAGTGACGAAACCAGAAGCTGATGAAACCAGAGGCTGTCACTCCAGACCAGAGTGACACGAGCTGAGGTTGGAAATGTTATCACCACCAGGATTCTGGCACATTTAACCCTTTCAGTTTGCCAGGCCCCCGACAATTCGTGGGTTAATTCTAGCGAAATGAACGACAGGAAGCATTCAATTTCTTCTTCTGTGGTGGGATTTTACCATACTATGGCAAGTACTATGGCAAGTGTTGCGTATAATAACTGGAGAGGAGGGCTCGCCAATCTCTTTGCTACAAAAAAGCTGCAACTGCCACTGGATGTTAGTCTTAGCAGATTGAGCCTCTGCTTCGTTGCCCGTTTGGCAAGTAACCATCAGTGTTTGAGGTCATGCCGATGAAGGAGATTCAGGAAGGTCAAGTCACTTCTCCCAGCAAGGTCAATGGCACATTACGAGCCCAGACAAAAGGAAAACTCCACGTCCCTTCTACAGACCAGGGCTGGAGGGGCATCAATCAAATAGAAGTAAATGATATTGCAAAACTGAAAAATAAATTCAACGCTTTGGATGACTTACTGACAGACTCATTCTAAACTTCTTTTCTGCAGCTTTGTCAGTTTTGTACATTGAAGTTGTTCGTAATGATCTGAATGCTTTCAAAATTATCAGTTGGAACTATTCTGGTATTAGTCTTGGCACATCTGTTAGCATTCACAACTCAACAATATAAACCTAACGAGTAAGTGCTTTAAATTGGACTCAACAAGGTTAATTAGTCATCAGTTCTAACTACAAAACAACTTTGATTTAATAGCGATAAAATGATTTTTCTTTTAATCCTAACTGAGCTATATTGAGTTAACAGTTACTAAGCACATATTGCACACCGGGCTGTTTAAAACACTAATATTATAATTTAATCTTCCACAAAACCTTGGGAGGTAGATTCCATGATAATCACTTATAAATGAGGAAACAGAAGCCCAGAGGCAATAAGTAACTGGCCCAAGGTCAAACCACTTGCAAATGGGGGAACCAGGATTCAAACCCAGCCTGGCAGGCTCCAGAGCCCATCCCAACCATTAAAGGAAGGCCTACTATGTGCCAGTAGGTGCCTGATGAGCGTTATCTCATATTTAAGCATCCCATCAACATTAGCTGCAACGGTACCGATGACTTCCATTTTACAGATGAGGAACTCGAGGCCATGTGGGGCATGAACTTATCCAAAGTTAAGAGGCCGAATCTGGATTTGAACCCAGGCCTCCCAAGACCCAAAGATCCCCCTATCCCCGTTACAGCCCCACTCTAGCCGCAAGGCAGGATGACACAGGCACAACTCACTTTCCGCCAGGCTGTGTGACAGTGGACTGGATCTTCGCTTCGGTCCCCGTGTTTCTCAGGGACACCTGAACTCCAGCGGGACCCAGGAGCTGTCCTTTGCTGAGAACCTGCCGCGGAGAAAGGAGGTCAGGCCCCACCCAGCAGCAAAGAGCCCTTCTCAACAGATCTCGCTCATGCTCCCCACGTGGGGCCTGTTAACTTTCATTGGGTCAAGATTCCTTTGAAAAGGTGATGGAGGTCGTGAATACTCTTCCCAGGGAGGCTTGAGGGGCCGTGAGAGGGAACTGTAACCGTAAAATAATACCTAGTATCGCTGACCCTAAGACACCATCGGTTGAAGATGCACAATTCTTTTACGAAGCATGGAGAAAGAATAAATACCCTTGATCCTTCTCTCCCAAGAAACCCATACGTAAAGCTGGGACCAAAGGGCCTCACTCTCAGTGTGAAGGTAAAAAAGTAAACCGGCCCGTGCAGAAAAGGAGGCCAATAAAATGTGCTGGGTGGAGGGAGGAAACAATTCCGCCCTAAGAATCCGTCCCTGTCAAAGGCCACCCCTGGCCCTTACACGCCAACAGCCTCTGCTCGTGCACAATGATCAGCAATCTAATCTGACCCCGAAAAACACCCACTACCTTTTACACTCAATTTCAAGTTCCCAGACCCTCTTGAAGCTTATCTGCGGGTCCCTTGGGAATCAAAGCCCCCAGGTGACAAAGTCTTGCTTTTTTACAGGCAAGAGAAGATTCGGTGTGTGCCACAGGGCAAATGTTAAAAACACCCCAGTTCTGAAACCAAACCTTTCCATTCACAGAGAAGCCCGTGAACACAAAGTTGATGTCCCCGCCCTTCGTGCAGATGTCACTGATGCCGTCCACATACAGCTCCACATTTGTTGGCTCTGAAGGATGAAGGTGGCGAGGGGAGGGAATGGGGTACAAGACACAAGAGCAAGTTTAGTTCTTGGATAATGTGACGCTTTCTAGGTAAAACACATTTTCTTGGTTAACTTTCATTTTATTTCTTTTTGAGCATTTAACACAATCCCATGGTTCAAAATCCAAAGGTACAAAAGGTAGGCAGGGAGGGTCTCCCTCCCACCCCAGTCCCCCGGACACCTGGTTTCCATCCCAGAGGGAACCAGTGTTTAGAGTGTAACATACTCTTATAACGGTCTCTCGGCCGAGCTGTATCTCAGAGTCCCATGGAAAACTCAGTGAGCACCAGTTTTATTCAGTGAATGCTTACCTCAGACCAGGCACCGACCTGAGTGCACTTTATTCTCACAACTATTTTAAGAGGTCGGTAATAACATTTACCATTGATTGAGGGGTAAACTGAGGCACAGGAAGGTTAATGGATCTCCCAAAGTCACAAAGCTTGTGAGTTACAGGGCCCCAATTCAACCCAAAAAAATCTGGCTCCAGTTCTGACTCTGGACCAAGTACGTGGGTTCAGCTACTTAAACCAGGACCATAAACTCTAACGCCTCCAAGAGCCAACTGGGTAAGAAGTAAGCAGACAGGACAAGCGGTGACAAATGGACAAAAGGGGAAGCCACTCCTCAGCTGCCATGTGGACATTTGCACCATCTCCTGATTTTTCACTATTAACAATTAATTCAATTAAAAAAAAACCACTGGAGTTCATTACACTAGAGGTTAAAGTTGCAGTTTTAAAAAATTAGGAAGAATGTGGGATGATCAGTAGAGACAAAACAGGAAAATCAAGAGACTTTCAGGTAAGACGAAGAATTACCCAGACACAAACACACAGGGGAAGACACCGATAAAAACTGGACAAAAGATTTGAACAGGCACCTCACAAAATATCCAAATGGCCAGTAAACATATAAAAAAGTGTTCAATCTCAGTGACCACCAGAAAAATGCCAACAAAAACCACCATGTGGATTCCACCAGGGCCCAACCAGGATGGCTAAAAGGAAATCTGAGCCCACCGAGAGCCGGTGGCATGGGGGGTGCCTGGGACCCTTCCACACCGCTGCTGGGGTGGTAGATGCTGCATCTCTTTGGATGTTTGGCCGTATCGACCTAGAGCTGAACACGTGAAAATTCTATCGCCCGGCAATTCCACTCCTGGTAGCTTCTCCACAAAAATGCAAACGCACACATACCAAGTATATGCACAAGGCTGTCTGCAGGAGCACTGTTCTTAGTGGCCGGAACAGATCGGGAGGTGACCCAAATGTCCATCAACAGAAGAGGTAAGGCACTTTATATCAGAATTCTGTGCAGCAACCAAGCAAAGCCACTAGAGCTGCACACCACGTGGGGGAGCGTCATGAGCAGTGTTGAGAGAAAGAAACCAGATACAAAAATGTACCTTCTATGGCTCCATTTATGTCACGTTTAAAACAGACAGAACTAATGTATAATTTTAGAAGGTCAAGGCGGTGTCACCTGAGGGGTGGGGTGGGTGGAGCAGTTAACGAGTGCCTGGAACGGGGCGCTTCGGGCGCTGGAAAAATTCTATATTGTCTGCGTGGCGGTTACGTGGGTGAGTTTATTTTGTGAAAATTCACCAAGTGATACCCTTATGACAAGTACTCTGTCCTGAAAACGTTATGATCCAACAAAAAAAGCTTATCAAAAGAAAAAGCACTGACGGGAAGGGCGGGGGTGCCAACAGAACCCCCCCACAGGCTGCCAATCTGTAACCTCTGCTTTCGCCATCAGTTGAGTTTGATTTCCCCTCCGCTTTCTGGAACGCGCCCCTGGCCAGGCGCCCCCCGTGACTTCTAACTGAAAAAGAACTTCTCCCACAGGGCCAAATTAGCTACCTGAGTGATGGCAGGGGCTCAATCCTTCCCTCTCTAACTCGCGAGCCAGCCTGGCAGGGACAACCGTGGCCCCCACTCCTCTCCCTGAGCGACAGAACGGAGGTCACACTCGTCAAGTCTCCCTTCTCCAAAAAAACGTCAGCCGTGGCAAAGCTGAGCCTTCTCTTCGGACTTGAACCCCATCCCCACCTCTCCAACTTTGCTGAAAGGCGGTTACCTCAGGAATGTTCTGAGCTTTTCTTTGTCTGTGTGCAGAAGGACTGCTTTTAAGTACCTACTACTTAATTGCTGCTGATGCGCCAGCCAGGCTGAACACTAGACACGTTGGCTCATCAATCCTCCAGGTAGCCTGTGTGACAAGTGCTGTTACTCCCCTGACCCCCGAGCGCGGGGACAGACGCCGACACGGGGGAAGTGACACAGGGGAAGTGACTCGTCCACGGTCGCCCCAGAGCTGGCAAGGCCCCAGGCTGCCAGATTTCTGATCTCTTAAAAAAAGTAGATCTGGATTTTTATGTCCAATCTCCCAAATTTCATGTTGCAGTTAACTGAGAAAAAGAAGAATAACACTGAGGGGGCTAAGAAAAAAGTCATGCTGGGGCAGGAACAAAGGCCCACCCTGACCTCTATATCATCCTACTGCCACTTAATGAATGACACTGTAAAAAAAGTCTCCTGAGAGAGGTATTACAAAAGACGCCTATTTTAAGAAAGATGACAGAAAACCTTAAGGTAGATCTAAGGTGAATCCAACCTACTCTAAAGTGATGGGAGAGAGGGGACGCTCTTCTACCCTAGAAACGAACCCTTAAGGTTTAACTGTCTATGCACTTCAATTAATACTCAGCATGTAATCTAATCATTTACAGACTATGTCTGGTTATCCAGTTAACTTACCAAAACTCCACCCTAGGGGAGGTTCAATCTTCAAAATAAAATCTCCCTAAGAGAGGGGAAAAAAAGAGGAAAGGAATGAGAACTGATGACCCTTCAACTAGCTGAATTTAGCTGAGTGCTATCATTTCATCTAGAATGTTTACACTGGAAAATGAAATTCCAAGCATAAGCTATGTTCTTCTAAATGGTAGTGGACTCTCCGATTCTGCCCAGAGGCGTCAAGCTGAAGCCGTTCATCAGGAATTCCCATCCAGCCAATCAGAAGCCATCTCTTCCCACGGAGCATTCTAAAAACACCATGTTCAGCCACTCGTTGTCTTTTTTTTTTTTTTTAAAGATTTTATTGGGGAAGGGGAACGAGACTTTATTGGGGAACAGTGTGTACTTCCAGGACTTTTTCCCAAGTCAAGTTGGTGTCCTTCAATCTCAGTTGTGGAGGGCGCAGCTCAGCTCCAGGTCCAGTTGCCGTTGCTAGCTGCAGGGGGCGCAGCCCACCATCCCTTGTGGGAGCCGAACCGGCAACCTTGTGGTTGAAAGGATGCGCTCCAACCAACTGAGCCATCCGGGAGCTCAGTGGCAGCTCAGCTCAAGGTGCCGTGTTCAATCTTAGTTGCAGGGGGCACTGCCCACCATCCCTTGAGGGACTCGAGGAGTTGAACTGGCAACCTTGTGGTTGAGAGCCCACTGGCCTATGTGGGAATCGAACCGGCAGCCTTCGGAGTTAGGAGCATGGAGCTCCAACCGCGTAAGCCACCCGGCCATCCCCTCATTGTCTTTTGATACCAAAGTTACTATTAATGGAATCTCCTATCAACCCCTCAACCGCCTAAGGTCGCTAGTACCTTCAGGAACTCAAGGCATTTATTAAAACTACATTTTACTCATATGCCCTAGCTTCTTGAGATTGTTTCAGTAGTTTTAAAAAAAAGAAAACAAAAGATTTCAAGACCCAGCTAATCCACCTCTAGACCTCAATCTTATATACAGTGCATAAAGATGTAAGTTCAAGAATATTTATTTCTGTGATTATTAATTTTAGAAATTGGGAAAAAAGAAGCGGTTAAATAAATGAGTTTTGGCCTGATTCGGACATGCTATGCAGCCATTACGAAGAAGGCAGCAGGTCGACACGTGCTGATGTTGAAAGCGAGCCAAGATACCACCACAGGGAAAAGAAAACCAAGTTGCAGAATAATTCCTATTATTTGATTCCATTTGTGTGTTTTTAACTCAAAATCAAACCTACGTATGTGACTATTTTTGCAACTTCCTGTCAATCTCTATTTCCAAATATAAAATTGTAATGTGGGGAGGACGGGGGGGCTGGAAGTATGGCTACGCATGAACACCCATGTAGGTGCCCATGCATTTGTGTCTGTATATGTGTATTTGCATGTATATTCATGGAAACCTGCATAACTATAAATATAGAGAAAGCGGTCTGTTAGGATACACACCAAAACTTTTATCAGCGGTGATCACTGCAAAAGGAAGGGGACGTGGGAGGTAAAAGATAAAATTTACTTTTTATACTTCTAAAAGACCTTGATTTTTTCTTTTCTTTTTTTTTTTTTTACAAAGCTCATGAATTCACATATTACTTATGTAATTTTAAAAAAACGATTTTAAGCAGCTTGCAAATAAAGGGTCCGATTGCATCAGGGCTTCTCAACACTGGCACTGCTGAAATTTGTCTGACCGGTGCAGCATTATGGGAAATTCTGCTTCATTCCTGGCCTGTACTCACTAGGTACCTCTCACACCCCGCTCCCCTACGGCTGTAACAACCAAAAATGTCTCCAGACGTTGCCAAACGTCCCTGGAGACACTGAGAACCATGGTATTCAATCAAACCTGTTGGTAAGCTGTCTCCCCCAGAATTTGGCCAGAACTGCCAGACTCCACGCATCATTTACAAAGCGGACGAGCATTTGCTCTGTGGGAAAGGTTCCACGCCCACTTAGCACAACCCTGGGGGCCACACCACTTCCCATCGTAAAAGACTAAAGGATTCTTCCTCTTACCTTATCATACAAGGGGATCATAAAGTACCCATTGTTCGGGGCACAGTCTGTCTGGTATTTCAAAGTCCCGTGCTTGGTGTACAACTTTATCTAGAAAGGAAGGAAAGAAAAGATAAGTCATAATAGCGCCTTTGAGAAATTAGCTACGGACTTTACGCCCAAATGAATTACTAAGGTCTGGGGTCAGGCCAGGGATCTGTGTCAATAACCCAGAATGATTCCCCATACTTGAGAGTAACACTCATCTAGAGATTTTAAATTTTCTCTTTTGGTTTCATTCTCGGGACAAAAACATATCAAAAGACACTCAATATATGTCCTCTCCTCAAGGACTCTCTGAAACTCTTGCATCCTGAGCATTCCCAGAAACAAACTGTTAACCCACTAAGACGCTCAAGTAATGTCTGGGTCTTCCACATACTGGGTGACCTTGGGCAAGTCATTTACCCTCCTGAGGTCATTTGTTCCTTCATGGGTAAAAACAGAGCCACTCTCCCTCCAGGTGGCTGTACAGACTCACATCAATGCTTATTAAGCACCTGGCACAGAGTATGGCCTCAAAAAAAAAAAAAAAAAAAAAAAATATATATATATATATATACGTTAGGGATTACTATTTTCTATCACTATTTTACTATATTACTATGTTGTGTTACTAACATCTCTCTGAAGTAAAAAGCAATGTAGTGTCATCGGCAGGACAGAGACTGGATTCAAAGAAAATTCCCTAAATCTCCCCAATGGGCGCAAGCACGCCGAGCCTCAGTTTCTCCATCTGTAAAAGGAAGCAGTTGGATCTGACGATGTCCAAGAGCCTCACCTCTAAAATGGTAACGCTCTGTGACCACGACACGAGAATGACAGAGTCACGTCACACCAACTAAGAAGACGTAAAGCATGGCAAACGCACAGTGTGCACACTTAGGAAGGAAACAGAGTGCAGTCACATAAGGACTGCACGTGCCCCGTGGGCGTGACCTCAGCTGACACTCCGCAGCGTCAGAGACACTGTCTTGTTTCGCGGAGGCGCTCAGTAAATACTCAGCGAATCTGTTCACAGGCCATGAAGAAAACCACACACTTAAGGCAGCGATTGAAATTCACCTGCCAAGAGGGGACAGGGAAGTAACGTCAACAGGCATTCATCTAAAGGGGGACAGATCACTATTCAAACCCAAGCCAAGTTTTGCAGCCTGAACATCAGCTGGTTTTCCAGAGAAGCCAGAAATCCAGTTATTAATATGAAATCTCCTGACTGTTCAAGTATCAGCAACCAATATGATTGTTTCTTTTGTGGGGATTTTTGTCTGCTCTGTTCACCACCCTGGACAAAGTTTTAATACATACAGGAGCTCACTCAGTAGTGACTAACTGAATGACCACGATGGGAAAACACCAGAAGGGAAGAAGGCGGGGAAAGAAAGGCGGCAATTCTCTCTTGCCTTCAAGAAATGATTGCGAAATATCTCAATCGTGTACATGTCTTTCACAAAGTACAGATCAGGACACAGGACGGCAATATACATTACACACATGAAATGTCTGATTCCGTAATCAGAAATTATGAAAGAATGAACGCGTCAGACCACCTGGACAGGCAGCCCTGCGGCTCAAGGAAGACGCTTCCTACTGGGTCACCTAACCTGCCCCTCTGTTATCGAGGTCACTATTAGTGTTTGGGGTGGGAGTGCCCTAAACCGCGTTCACTTTCCTCCCAGAGCCCCAGGAAACTACAAGCTACCAAAGGCCGATCAAGGCAACTTCTGAAATGTCCTGTGCCCACACACTGGGAGGCAACCCAGGAGGTGGCATGGGCACCCAGCTTCTCCTCGGAGCCCTGCCACTGAGAGTGGGTAGAGTCATTAAACACCCGACTTCTTAAGACCAAAAACGGTGGAGACGCCACAGACAGAGGGGTTGTAAAGGTGGTAACTGTTCTCTCTTTTAGGAAATATCTGCACTAGGTTCGGATGCTTCTCCCACAACATCTTACAGGAACAGGAATTGGGGCTTGGGGCACGGCCAGGCCAGGTCCAAGAACTAGTGGGGTGCGGGATCTACTTCCTACCGTTCCCCAAACCTCAGCAACCTGCTTTGCAGAACACGCTGGCTCACCCTTCACCGCAGCCCTCCAGCTGCCAGCACTGGAGAGGCTCAAATGTGCTTTCAGGCAGCGTCTGGGGTCTCCGTCCCCGGTCCCTTCTCTTTGGCATCTCCTGGCCTGTTCCTTTTTTCTCTTTCAAATCCCCTTCTCCGGCCTCATCATCAGTACCCTCCTAAAATAGAGGCCAACCCTCCCTCTGGTCCCTTCCCATCTACCCTGACAAGTGACCTTCTATCCTCCTACCTCCATCAGCCTCCCTTTCTCTTCCCAAAAGCTTTCTGGGGGGGGGGGGGGCGGCCGGATGGCTCAGTTGGTAAGAGCGCAAACTCGGAACAACAAGGTTGCCAGTTCAATTCCCGCATGGGATGGTGGGCTGCGCCCCCTGCAACTAAAGATTGAAAACAGCAACTAGACTTGGAGCTGAGCTGAGCCCTCCCCAACTAGACTGAAGGACAACAATTCGAAGCTGATGGGCCCTGGAGAAACACACTGTTCCCCAATATTCCTCAATTTAAAAAATTAAAAAATTGGAAAAAAAAAAAGGTTTCTGGGTCATAATCCCACTGGGCTGATAATCATCTAACTGACCCGGGATTTGCAACTTAATAAGACTTCTGCACACATCTCTAGTGTAATCCCAAAAACTACCCAGTAAAGCAATGAGGGCAGCTGGCAACTCGCCATTTTCAGAGGAAAAGGAGCCCCAAGGGGTAAGAAAAGGGGGTGGGGGTAGGGATGACAAGTACAGATTCGCGGCCCCAGAGATGCCAATAGAGACCTACTGGGAATTCAAGCTCTTCAAAAGCATCCGGGGGGATGGGAAGAGGGGTTTACTGCATTAGAACTTTTGGGGCGCTGAGCTGTGGGGTTTGGGGAATAAGACTTATGGTCTCTAGCTTCTGGAATACGGGTTTCAGCAAACTGAGTTTCAAGGGTCTTAATTTTGAGGATCTGGGGTCTGGGTCCCAAGGGGCTTGGGTCCTGCTGAGGCTGGGTT
The DNA here is from genome assembly GCF_004115265.2 of Rhinolophus ferrumequinum. Taxonomy (NCBI): domain Eukaryota; kingdom Metazoa; phylum Chordata; class Mammalia; order Chiroptera; family Rhinolophidae; genus Rhinolophus; species Rhinolophus ferrumequinum. The sequence continues at coordinate 13,751,320 of NW_022680357.1, read as the reverse complement.
TTAAGAAATCTGGGGCCGGGGTTCTGGGGACCGTCGGGGTTTGGGATGATCTTGGATCTGGATTCTTAGGAGCTGGAGTGTGGGCTTTTAAGAACCTGGGGTTCTGAGGTGGGGGATCCTTGGTGCCGAGTGATCTGATAAAAGTTACGCAGCGCCATCACGAGAAATGTCCCTCACAGCCCTGCGCAAACACCTTCAGGCCCCCGCGCCGATTCCGTAGCGGACCCCACGATAAGAGCCTCCACTCTAGCGCGACTGACGAGGGGGTGACGGAGGGCCCGCGGAAAGCGGCGCCTTTAAAGGGGAAAGGACTCTTAGCATATGGGGCTGCTGGCCGCCGCATGGTGTCAGAGAAGCCGCCGTGGCCCAGAGAGGTTGAGCGACTGGCCCAGCGTCACAGAGCGTGCTCAGGCCCGGGCCGCGGGCCGGGCACTCACCTCGATGAGCGAGTAGTTGATCTCCACGTCCGACTTGACGAAGCCCCCGCAGCCCACCACCATGTCCTCGGAGCTGTGCGCGGGTCGCACGCCGCTCAGCAGAAGCACCAAAGCGGCGGACACCACCACAGGCCCCGGCGGCCCAGCGCCCCGGCAAACCCGCATGACCGGACCCCTAGCACCCAACCCTCTGCAGGCCCCCGGGTCCCGCCCCTCACACCGCACGCTGCCCGCTGCTTCCTTCTCGGCGGATCGCTGACAGCCCAGGCCCCGCCCCGACGCCGCCACGCATGCTCGCTCCGGCCCCACGCCCACACCCTCAGGCAAGATGACCCCAGTGCACGCTCAGCAACGAAACGAGACCATTTGTGCCCTCTGGAGGCCTGGAGGACTCCGCGCACTGACAGGTCCCGTTGAAAGACGCATGCTTACACGCGGAAACTCCCAAGTTGAATTCCACTTTGGAATTCACTCTCTCTGAAACTGGAAAGGGCGAGTTGATGGAAGTATCCAACAACGTTCCCGAATCGTTTTGACCCATATTTCACGAGTGATATATAAGCTCAAAAACCACTTCAGGAATTTGTATACATTGGTACATTTTTTCCATGATAAATGACCAGTAAGTTTTTTTTAAGCAAAATGTAGGTCATCTAAGTTCAGCACAACATTTTAAAAGATATTAAATTTTTCTTTTAATCCCAGATCTGATAATATTTTCATGGAAACAAATTCTGATGGTTTTCCCCCATACACAAGAGAGGCACGCAGTTTAATTTACTGTGGATTAGCTCCGTGAGATGAAGCATGATTTGTGCAAAAATAAGTTCAAATACCAGGATGTTGTATTTTGTCCCAAGATTGAGTCTATGCTATAACTTACACTGAATTTAACTGCAAGCTACCACATCAAAATAGACAAGAATTGCTTTTTCTGACCTAGTGTTTGGAATTCTTCGATTTTTCTCCATTAAAAAAAAATCAAGCGCTTTATTTTTGATAGTTTTGATATTTTGTGTGCAAATAATGAGGTAAGAGAGGAAATTTCCCCTGGGAATTTGCCATTGCGGCTCTGACTTAAGCAATATAAAACTGTGACCACAAGGATGTTAAACTCTACAGGGGTTAAAATCTTCACAGTGGCTAAGTGGAATGGCAGCTCAATTTTATGAGTGCATCTGATTCCAATTTCTCGCTCTGAATTCTCACTTGAAGTACAGTGAGACGCTCAAATGTTCAGTTATAGAGAGAAAATGTTTCAATGATTGTTTTATTGATTGCAATTTGTTATTAATAACTAATATTAGAATATTCGCCCTTAAAAAAAATTGCTCTTTACCTTCCCTAACATGAATCCCTGTGATTTGTCTTAGCAAATCACAAGGAGTTGAAAGCCACCAATTGGGAAGTGCTGGCCTATGGAAACTTCTCATCTTATAGAATGAGAAACTGAGGCTAAATGTAAACAGCAGACCTGCCACCCTCAACTCCAAGACAAATCCTTGGGTTCCTTGTATCTCTGCTCTTCCTCATGCCCCCGCCAGGACGACGGCTGATGTGGAAACAAAAAGAAAGGGGGCCATACGCCCAGGGGAACTCATGCGTTGCGGCCTTCCCTGCAAGAGGCAGGAGAAAAGGTGAGATCAAGACCCTGAGAAGTAACCAGGCAGCGTGGAGGGAGCAAAAGGTGTTCATTCTGCACGCACCTTCTGCACCTGTGCTTGTCTGTCTGACCCTGTGCTTGTCTGTCTGACCCTGTGCTTGTCTGTCTGACCACGCTGAGTTGGTCATTACTATATTGAAAGGAATACCTGCTCATCGCAGAAGGAAAGAAAATAGAAAAGGAAAGGAAAAGAAAATTAGGATTCCCGTGATCACTGCTTTAGTCTATTTCCCTGTTTTTATTTATGCATTTACAGGACATAGAGTCATTTCCAAAAAGAACTCATGGCTGGGCACACACCTTGCTGTGAGACACAGAAGAAGGTAAATTACTTGACTTCCCCACTTTCCCCAACTGAAGCATATACTTTTTTCCTTGTGCAAAAAATATCATAGCCTATTTTATGTTATAATCTTTTTTCACTTAGCGTTTAGCAACCATCGTTCCAAATTAATATATTTCTGCATTGGCACTTTGAACCACTGCTTAGTAACCTATGAATGAAATAATACTACTGCTAATAATAGCTCTTGCTGAGCATTTGCCAGGCACGGTGCTAAACTCTTCGTAAGTGACCTCAAAATCTTCGCACCACCTGAGAGGCAGAGGATGTCCAGTCCCAAGGATGAGGAGACTGAGGCTTCATCAGACGTTCCCCCCCGCCCCCACCTACCCCGGCTATTGGACACTTAGCACGTGCACACTTGCTGGGTTCTTTCATGGGGATAAATTCCAGGAATTGCAGGTCCACGTGTTCAGGAAGTTTGGGGTGATTCTCGCTGGGGCAGGTGGGTTATACGGAGATGCCACTGCACTTTCTGGGGCTGGGGGATCCCCCGGTGTCTGCTGGGGCCTCCCTGAGCCTCTTTTCACCCCTTCTGGCCCCACCCCCACAGCTCCGCTGGACCTTGCCCGGGGCCTTGCAATCCGGAGCTCGAATCCCGTCCAGGCCTGCTGGGCCCCGCCTATTCCCCCCAGGCTAGGAGCGCGGGCGAGGAGGCTGCCAGGGACTAACGGGGGGGACTGACTGACCGACAGACCTACTGACGGACGGAGGGACAGAGGGCGTCTGATGGCGGCGCCTGGACAGCCCTGCGTGGGACCAGGGGTGAGTGTCCCCCCCCCGCGGGATTCGCCTTTTCTGGGCTTGGTAGATCTCTCACGTGGTGGCACTGGGGAGGGTAGAGACCCCCCAAATTCCGGGCCAGATGAGCAGCAGGGGAAGGCGACCCCTTTGACCAAGTCAGCGCCCAGGAAAGCCCCGCCAGGTCAAAGGGGCCTCCAGACCTCCCAGCTACAGGAGAATTGGGCCTCTGTTTGCAAGCAGCTTCAGGTCCTCCACCTCTCTCATCCAAGCTCTCAGCAAAGGACTCCAGGAAGTAGAGTTTACCAAGCGGCCTGTGAGGGTCGCAAACTCCCAGGATTTCAGGGGCCAGGTAGGAAAGGCAATCATAATAGCTGATATTAATGCAGGGCTTACTTTGTGCCCAGCGACATGCTACCTGCTTTGCTGGTACTGACCTATTGAATACAGCTCTTAGAGGTCGATTCTCTTATGATCCCCTTTTTGCAGGGAAGGAAACTGAGGCACCAGGAGGTGGCGGTTCACACAGATGGTGAATGGTGAACGCCAAGAGTAAAGATAACCCGTGGGGAGGGGATTGAGGGGTGGTTAATAAAACAGTGGAGAGAATGGAAGAGGCCCTGTTCTTTCAACTTCACATTCAAACTTCTTCTAGGGTTAGAGAAGGCCCGTAGAGGGGCTGACATAAGATTCACAGATGGAGAACAAGATTTGGGGTCAGACAGGCCTGACTGGAGTCCCCTCTGCCACTTCCTATTTGTGTGGGCCTGAAGGAGGCTGTCCCCCTCTGTTTCCAAGTCTGTGAAATTGGGGACAGCAGCAACTACCTCCTAGAGTTGTTATAAGGATGAAGTGACAGTCTGTGCCCAGCACTCGTCATGGAGCCCAGGTGTCCTAGACTCCAGGATCCAACCGCCTAAGTTCAAATCCCAGTACCACCACTTTCAAGCTGGGTGTTGTCAGCCAAGTTATTCAACCTCTCTGGGCCTCAGCTTCCTCATTTGCAAAACCAGTGTGATAACTGCATCTACCTCACAGGGGTTTTGTTAGCATTAAAGGAGTTGAGAATTTTAAGGAACGCCGGAGTGCTTGGCACGTTTCCATGTAAATAGGAGGGGTTCAAAATGTTGCCTGGCCCCCTGAACCAGTGAGTTTGGGACCCCTGTGTTGTACCATCATAAGGATTGCCCCGGTATTCCCTCAGGTCTGGAACCAGACGGAGCCTGAGCCTGCTGATGACCACCTACTGAGCCTATGCTTCCTGAAAACAGCAGGGGTCTGGGTGCCCGCCATGTACCTCTGGGTCCTTGGCCCCATCTACCTTCTCTACATCCACCGTCATGGCAAGGGCTACATCCAGATGTCCCCTCTCTTCAAGGCCAAAATGGTAGCCACTGCCTCGGGGAGCCTGGAATCAGACAATGTTTGGGGGGAGGGGAGGGGCAGGCTGGAACCTGGCAGAGACTTCAGAGTGGCACATAGGGTAGGGACAAGAAGGGAACCTGTTAATCAAACAGAGGCTGGCAAAATCTACACTCCAGAGGCGGCAGAGGTAAACTCAGTGGAACAAGGGTCACCCCAACAGATTTGGTAATAATGAAAATCCATCAACACACACATCCTGACACTCATGCGTTCCTGGACAGTGTACGGCCCCCATAACCTGGCACGCTGCTAAGGTGCAGTGTATACTCCTGGGATATGCAAAGTAATTTTAGGAACATGCTAGGAAAAACCTGTTACATTTTTAACGGTTAGGCATGGATGTTTATGTCACCCCCACCCCTGGTAGTACTAAACAACAGTTCTTAAACTTGGTAGGTATTTCTTTTAGTGAGTTAGAAAAACACTGGCATTCTAAATCCGCCCAACCACCCCCTTCTCCAAACTTCTACAAGAATTGCCCTCCGAGGTCTATTCTTTCCCATACCACCTTGTTAAGTTTTATCCTATCGCTCACCATCTCTCCAGGGATTGATGCATTCTTCCTTAAAGAGCCAAATAGTACCTATTTGAGTACCTATTTGGGTCAGGGGTCTCTGCCACTTAGTTCTGCCACTGCGGCAGGAAAGCAGCCACAGACCACAGTAAACAAACAGGCACAAAAAATAAATAAATGAATATTTATAGTCCCTGAAAGTGGAATTTCCTGTCATTTTCACGCATCATGATATACTGTGCTTTTTTTGAGTTTCGTTCAACGATTGGCAAGTGTCATAACCATTCTTAGCTCACAGGTGATACAAAACTCAGCCTGTGGGTGGTAGTGTGACCCCGGCTTTGATTAACTGACGTGCAAAAGAGAGACCAAGTCATCTGAGAGAAGGCCTAGAGACACCCTGGTCTCAACAGAGTTTCTCCTTGATTTAACAGTAGGGATTGAAAGAGACTTGAAGAGAGTACAATTTTTTCACCCGGTGGGTGTCCTCTGAAGTTTCTCTCCTGTGCACTATTGAGCTCCACCCACTGGGGTGGCTTGGTGGCCTTGTGGTGCATTATTTATAGGACGGTTACAGGTCCAGATAGATAGATCTGCAGTGATGTCCCGTCACTGCTGTTTCTTCCACATCTTCCACATTGGCACCGTTAAATTATGACATTGGGACGGGACAGTGCCCCATCCAGAGCCACTGTCCCCTGGGACACGGGGTCACTGTCCATTTTGCCACCATCTTATCTAAGCCTGTCTCCCCAGGTGTTTGGGTTAGCCCTCATAATCCTGTGCACCTCCAGCGTCTCTGTCACTCTTTGGAGGATCCAGCAGGGGGCGCCCCAGGCCCCAGAATTCCTCATTCACCCCACCGTGTGGCTCACCACAATGGTAACGAAGTCCCCAGGCTGGCTGGCTTGCTCCTGGCTGCCGCTTTTCCTGCCCTGGTGAGGGTGTGGGGCAGAGTGGGGCTCCCTCTCTCTCTCCCCCACCCTTCCTCTCCCCCTCCCCTCCCCCACTTTAAGGGCGTGGCCTGACCCTGTGCAGACCTTCGCAGTGTTCCTGATCCACGCTGAGAGGAAGAAGGGGGTCCAGGCGTCTGGGGTGCTGTTTGGGTACTGGCTGCTCTGCTCTCTCTTACCAGCTACCAGCGCCACCCAGCAGGCCTCACAAGGGGTAAGTGGGGCTTGGGCCACCTGGGGAAACCAATAGGCAGCTTCAGGCCTCCGGTCCCATTCTTCCTCCTCCCCTTTCCACACACCGGTGGTTCTCTAGGTGGTTCTCTACACCGAGACAGACACACACACCGTTGCTTAAACTCTAGCGACACCCAAGCGCACTCTCCCCTCGAAATAGCCATGTCCCACTCAATTTTGTCGACACACTTTCCCATTGTCTCGCAAACTCAAGTCACTCACTTGACTTGCATCCCAGACACATACTTGTATGCCCCCATTTATGCGTCACACAACCACAGACTCCAAAACATTTCACACACACACACACACACACACACACACACCTGCACAGGTCCATTCACACTTGCTGCCACCCAGCTGTGGCTCCAGCTTCAAGCTCTCTCACACGGCTCGGGCACAAACATCCCACACTCCCCCAGCGCACACACACTGCCTGCGTGCAGACACACCGTGGGTTTGCGAGGTCAGAATTCCCGCCTGAAATTCCAAGCAGGCTCCATACCAAAGAGCAAAGGGAGGGGAAAGAGACAGGCGGAAGAGGCAGGTCGTTCCAGAATGGTCGCTGGTGGTTTTAACATGCAAAGGAACTTACCTACGACGCTTGTCTTGGTCCCTGCAAGGCGAGGAGGTCTCCAAACCTTCCCGCCAGAATCGTAACAGTTTATTCAGAGGCCTTAAGGGGTTCAGTCACGTGTACCTCCAGATGGTCTCATGCCACCTTCTTCTCTTAGGGCTGCCTCACTGAAACAGCTCCCATTGGAGGAATGGCGGGTAGAGGGCACATTTCTCAGACAGAAGAGGGAGCCTCAGATTGCCCGGGGCCAGCGCTAGGGTCAACCGGAGATCGTGTCCTCTCAATGACCTCCTCCAACATGCACTTCCGCTATATACATGCACATTCCCCCATCTCACCTTTTCTCACCCTCACTTGTGCTCCCATGCATATATATTTATACACTCATTTTGCACACCCACCCTTATTTCCCTGTCTCAACCTGTACAGCAGCACTTTTACGTTAGCGATCGTTTTATCTACTAAGAGAAAAATACATAGCCTAGACCAGGGTTTCTCAACCTCAGCACTCTGGACATAATTCTCTTTTCAGTGGGGGAGCCATGCTGTGTATTGTAGGATGTAGGATGTTGAAAAGCATCCCTGCCTGCCACCCAGTACAGGCCAGTAGCACCTCCCCAGTATGGTCACCCCAAATGCCTACAGACATTGCCATGTGTTCCCGGGGGGGCAAAATCACCCCCCGTTGAAAACAACTTGCATAGACATTCACCTAAGACCTCTGATTGAGAAAATGTTTGCAGCAGGCTTCATTCAGAGCATTGTTTCTGGAGCCAATTAGTTACTGCATCCTGCTTCTAAGAGGAGAAGACAGAGAAACACCATTCTGTTCTCCAGGACAGGTTTTTACAAACCCTCCATTGATTCATTCATGAAAGGTGGTTACCCCAATTGACTTCATCACTCTGCCTGCTTAGACCCCCTGCCACTTCTGCCTTCTCTCCTGCAGGATTTCCAGAGTGACCCTTTCCGGCACCTGTCAACCTACCTGTGTTTGTCTCTGGTGGTGGCACAGTTTGTGCTGTCCTGCCTGGCTGATCGAGCCCCCTTATTCCCTAAAGACCCTCAGCAGTCTGTAAGTTGCCATGTCTCCAATCCATTGCCTCCCTGGTCCCTGTTCCACTTCCGTTCTCAGTCTCCCCATGTGCCTGGAGGAAGTTGTAGGCCTTTAATGTTTTATTCACTCCGTCATTCAGCAGTATGTGTACTGCATGGCTACTCTATGCCACGGTTGGCCAACTTTTTCTGTCCAGAGCAAGATAGAAAATATTTTAGGTTTTGTGGGCCGTATGATCTCTGTGCCTACTCAGCTCTGCTGCTATGGCACAAAAGCAGCCCGACAGTATGTCAACAAAGGAATATGGATGTATTCCAATAAAACTTATTTGCACAGATAGGCAATGGGCTGAATTTGGCCCCCGGGGCCTTAGATTGCCAACTCCTGTTCTGTGCCCCAGCTAGGAGCTAAGAATCTATGGTGAACAAGCAGATGTAGTTCCTGTCATCATGCAGCTAACAGCCCAGTAGGGGAACCAGACATTAATCACATAATTACACAAACGCATGGAAAAGTATAACTGGGGCACATGCTCTGCAGGAGAACTTCATGATCCATGAGCATTTACAATAGGTTGTAAACCTACATTGAATTAATCTGTGAAATCAGGAAAGAATTCTCTGAGGAACAGACTGTTAATCTGAGATCATCTGGAAAAAAATGCTCCACTGCTTGAATCATCAAGTTAAAACTGTAATGGGACTTTTTAAAAATAAGAATGGCAGAAAAAATATTAAAAATGGATAACAAGCTGTGATGACAGAGATGTGGTGAAATGGGCACTCGTGTGTCCTATTGGGGAAGAGTGTAGATCTGTGCAATTTTTCTGGAGCAGCTGGCAAAATCTCAGGACAGAGCCCTCTCCACCTTCTTACCACTTTCACTGAAGGATATTGTTGAGAAGGTTGTGTATGTCCTGGTCCTTGCTTTGAGAACTTCCTGGTCTCAGTATTAATAATAGTTTTTCTTCTGGGAAACTGTTCGTTCTTAAATTGTAGCTACTGTTAGTCTTATGGCCCAATCCCTTTTTGCCTTGCCTGCTAGGAAGCACCACGCCCATTGGTGTCCACCTCTGACAAGTAGTCAGGGCACCTCGGTGTACGCTGTTGGTGCTAAACTCATGGTCAGTTCATCCTGTCTTCCTGCCCTTGGTTCCCCTTCCTGCCCTTGGTTCCCCTTGCCACATACTGGCCATAGAATGTGAGACTGAGTCCTCCCTCTGCCCCATCTTTTGTTTTTACAGAATCCATGTCCAGAGGCTGGGGCCTCCTTCCCCTCCAAAGCCATGTTCTGGTGGGTTTCTGGGTAAGTAAAGTATCCGGGAAGGGGGTGGGGTGGTGCCTCCCCCGTCCTCCCTGCATTTGCTGCCCTGAGTCGTCACTACAGCTCTTCCCTCATCAGCTCCCCCTCAAGGTCAGCTGGCTTTCTCCATTCCAGCCTCAGCGCTTCCCTCTTAGATTTCAGTGTGTCCATCATACACAGCCCACTCAAACCCAGAGTGAGATCTGGGTTTGAATCCTGACTCTGTCTCTTAGCCAGCCATATCACAAACCTTCAGAGTCTTGGTTCCCCCTCTATAAAATGGGAACAACTCTACCTTCATTCAATATTACGTGCTTAGGGCTTATACATAGTAGGTGCTCAATAAAATCATATCTCAGGCTCAGCTTCATTCATTCCACCAACATTTAATAAGTACCTACTATGTGCTGTGTACCAGGGATGAGGAGGTAAACACCAAATCTTGATCACCCAGAGGCTCCCAGGCTGGTGGAGAAGACAGATGTTTCCCCAGGATCAGCACACCATGCGCAGAGGGTGTGCCCACCTACCGCACCCCTTCCTGACCACCCTGCAGTCAGAGCTCTGTAGCACCTAGGTTTAAATCCTAGTCCCACCACTTCCCGGCTGTGTTACCTTGGGCAAGCTACTTAACCTCTCTGTGCCTCAGTCTCTGCACCTGTAAAATCAGGATGATAATAGCATCTGCCTCATAAGGTTGTGAGGATTAAATGAGATACAGGTTGTATATAGAAGCACTTAGAACAGGATCTGACCCATAATGAGAATTATATAAAGCAGTTGTTAAATAGATGAAAATAGGATGCTTGAGGGTGTGGAATTGGTGGCAGGAACATAGAGGTGCTAGAAGAAAACAGATCTAGCCCTCTGTTTCCCTAACGTAGGCATTTATGGACCATTCTTCAAGCATTTGCCTTATTAGGGTATCCCTCTTATGCTACATGCTTGATGTTTTTTTCTTTAAATCAACTCACTTTTCCTACTTTTTTAAAAAGGAAACTTTATCACTGCCAAATTAGAAAAATCCATAGATTGCCACAGAGAACTCCAAACCGAATTTCAGTGAAATCCAAGCAATGTTAATAATTCCTAGATCAGACGGTTGCTTGCCTGAGTTTGTTCTGTGTGAAGAAAGGGAACTTGGAAAATCTTAGCACCAAATGAGACCATCTCCTTGGTGGCATTAGAAAGATTAGAGAGATCTGAAAAGAAAATAATTCTCCCCCTGTGGAACTATAGTAATTAGTTTCCTGCGTATGTGTGTTGGTTCGCAAACTGGCCCAGTACCCGGAGAGCAAAGAGAGGCGGAAAAGGCAGGTCACTCCAGAATGGTCGGTGGCGGTTTTAACAAGCAAAGGAACTTACCTACAACGCTTGTCTTGGTCACTGCAAGACGAGGAGGTCTCCAAACCTTCCCGCCAGAATCGTAATAGTTTATACAGAGGCCTTAACTGGGTTCAGTCACGTGTGCCATCCAGATGGTCTCATGACACCTTCCTCTCTCAGGGCTGCGTCCTTGAAACAGCTCCTACTGCAGGAATGGCGGGCAGAGTGCACATTCCTCAGACAGGAGAGGGGTTAGGATGCCTGGGTCCAGCTGTGGGGGTCAACCCTTAGTCACTTCCTCTTGATGTCCTCCTCCAACAATGTGCCAACTGCAGTCATATTATATAGGAGTCCCATACACTGAGGAACATTCATTTTAAGGTGAGAAAGAACATTGAGGTCCTTTGATGGGAAGTGATTTGCCCAAGGTCACAGAGTTGATATGTGGCTTCATGTGTGCCCTGTGCCAGGAGACAAGGATAAAGGCAAGCACTGTCTTTGCCCCCGTGGAACTGACGCTCCAATGGAGGAGAAAGACACTAAATAAATAATCAGACCAAAAAAGTAAATAATCATAATCGAAACAAGTGTTATAAAGAAAAGCTCAGGGAACCATTGGATCTTATAATAGAGGAATCTTTCTGGACTGGGGGGATCATCTAGTGGGTTTCTAAGGAAATCCCGTCTAATTCAAGGTGAAAGACAAGTAAGAAGTGACCAGGTGAGGAGTGGAGGAAATGAGTTTTGAGCAGAGTGACAGCATATGCAAAGGTCCTGAGGCCCCTGGCTGGAGCAGTGAACAAGGAGAGTGAGGACATTTAAAACTGAAGAAGGAGTTCAGGTTTCCCATGTAAAGGTAGTTTTCAGCACTGGATTTCTGACTTCTGGGGAGATTTATTTCCCTTGCCACACAGACTGTCCTTTGGTTAAGTCATTTGATATCTCCGAGCCTCTCTTTGCTTCCTCATATATAAAATGGGTCAATAGTAACCTACCATATAGGTTCATGTGAGAATTAAATGAGATCTTTATAAACTGAGAAGTGCCCCACAAATGTTAGGTGCACTTCAATTCATTGCTTTCCTTTTACCAACTGGCCAGCAAAGATGCAGAGAGGTAAGGTGACTTACCCAGGGTCCCACAGTTCCCAGGCCAGGACTTTGCAGGAGCAGAAGGCAGGAGGAGCTTGCCCTGGTTATCCCTCTTTTACAGGCTGGTCTGGAGGGGCTATCGGAGGCCACTGAGACCCACAGACCTCTGGTCGCTTGGGAGAGAAAACACCTCAGAAGAACTCGTTTCCCAGCTTGAAAGGGAGTGGACAAGAAACCGCAGTGCGGCCCAGCGGTGAGTGTGCAGTGGTGGGGAGCTCAGCCCGATGTCCGGTCAACGAAGCTCATCATTTGGCCCCCAATTCAATCCCCGACGCTACTCTACCCTGGGCTCCACCTCCCTTCCTCACAGCTGATCTCACTAAGCATTAACTAGTCGGGCTCAAGGTGCATTTCCTCCCAGAGTGCTTTGCAGGTTCCCAAAGGAGACTGACAAAGTGGGGTTTCCTCAAGGTCCCCAGAAGGAAAATCCAATGGTGGAATGGCCGGCAGGAAACAGAAGGGATATTTGAGGACTGGGGGTGGAGAGTTGGGGGATGGTCCATACATGCAGGCGACTACTCACTATTATGTCATGTGAGTGATTCATTTCCTGGGCCTCAGTTTTCTTATCTGTTCAATGGGGATGGCATTAGCCCCTAGCTCATAGCCTGTGGGAGATGAAAAAAATGAATTTAGAAAAGAACTTAGCGAAGTCCTCGAAAATGGTAAAATCTCAAACAATATCCCTTACCCAGAGGATTTCAAGCTCGTTCCAGTCCTGACCACCCTGCCTCAGTCTTGCCCTTTGTGACATCTCTGGAAACTTCTGTGGGGCCCTTAGAGTTTGAGGAAGCAGTTTGGGAGCCCTTGTTCTAGAGAAATGAACTGTCCACATCAATTAAACCTGGGGTTAAAAGCAGCCCTGTCATTGAGTAGTGGATGACCTTGGACAAGTTCCTTAACTTCACCAGACCTTGGTGTTTCAGGGTACAGACAAAAGTTAACTTAGCTCTGTTATCTGTGTATTGGTCTCCTCCTAAAACCTGTCCTATAACATGCCAGTTCAGCAACTCCCGCAGAATGAGAGAGCCTCTGTCCCCTAGCTTCCCCATTGAAAATCCCAAGGAAAGCCTCTGATTGGCTGGCTCAAGTCATGTGCCTCTCAGGGGCCACTCCCATGGCCAGGAGGTCGGTCCCATGATCCGTGGTCCCTTCAGAGCCACAAAGGGAGGGAAGGGGCTGCTCCCGAAAGGAAGGAGGTATGTTTCTCCAAAAGGTCTGAGTAATATGAGCAAATCAAAGCAGCAGTTCTCTCTCTCACCCACGGCATATCTTGTTGACCTTCCCCGTCACTCTTAAATTACTTTTGAGTGGCAGAGTTCATTCAGAACAGGAGGTCCTCATCCACTCGTTCCCAGTTCTGGGCTCCTCGGCCGGCATGAGAAAGATAGTCACCCAACCCTGGAACTAACAGTTGGAAACATTCTCCAGAACAGCCTGGGAATCCATACACAGTGGGCAGAGAAAAAGGAGGAAGGCTTGCTTACACAAAGACCCAGTGCAGTCATTCTCTGAGCTGACTGATTATACACAGAGAGAACTTTGGTTTTGTTTCTGAAATATTTTGCAACTTTGGGGGGAAGGGAGCGCATGTCATCCTGAGAGGTCACAGACCAGGCCCCTGCTGGCCGAGTCAGGTTCCCAAGGTATGCTTCCCACATGGTATTATGTTGTTCTTGTTTTTTGGGGTTTCTTGTCTTGTCTTGTTTTTTTTAATAAGTTGCCAACATTGAACACGTTAGAGATGTCACATAAAAATCTGGAATTCTGATCTCTCTTGAAGTAGACTGGCAATGCTGGCAGTAGACTGGCAGAGCCCCATTAGACAGGACATGTGCTTTTTGGTTTGCCACAGTCTCCACCCCTCCCTTTTGCGTCCCCCAACTTACACCCGGCCTCCCCCACCCCCTGCCTTGCCTTGTGGTCATATGCGAGTTCTGCACTAAATGGTCTTTGGTCCAGAGACCAAAGACTAGACACCAGTCTAGAGACTTTCCTTGATGGAAAGAGAGACTCACTGAAAAGGAGAGAGTTTGCTACAGAGCCTGCAGGCTGAGAACTGGGACTCAATTCTGGGGTGAGCAGCCGGAATAGAGCAAAACATCCAGCTAGAAAGGCCTTCACAGTCATCTCTTCGCCTATCCCATTTTACAGATGGAAACACTGAGGCTCAGTGGAGAGGGTACAGAGCAGGCATCTGAAACTCGGTCTCCTGGTTCCAAGGCCAGGTTCCATCCACTAAACCAAGTTGCCTGCTTCCTCCCTCCCTTCCTCCCTTTCCCCCTTCCTTCCTTCGTTCCTCCCTCCCTCCCTTCCTTCCTTCCTTCCACAAATCTTTATAACATTATGTACTAGGCACTGCTGTTAGGCCCTTTGCGTACAACACACATAATCTATTTTCTCCCCATTCATTTGGCAAGTATTTATTGAGCACCTACTACATTCAGGAGCTGGACTAAGCGCTGGGGAAAATACAAGCAAAAAGTCTCCCCACCTGGACTTGTAACGAAACAAATAAGGAAAGAGTTGGAGAGAGTGAGCATGGCTGCAAAGGCAATGGATTAAACAATGGGACCCAATGGGGAAGGGTGGTCAGGAATACCTCTGCAAGGAGGTGACATCCCTTTGGCATTCGAGACCCAAATACCAAAATGTCTGTGACCAGCCAGCCATGCGTAGGTCAGTGACAGAGGCCAAGCCACAATCCTCTGAGAAGCCAAACCAAACAACAAGCCAGGCCAGGGATGAGGGGCAAGGCTTTGACCTTGTCAGTAAGAGTCTGGCCACCCACGCTCACCAAGGTTTTTCTCTTTTTCTTTTTGCTGGGAAATAAGGGCCACAAAGAGGTATGATGTTAACCATGAATTGAGATCTGGGCTCTTATCCCTACTCTGTCTTTGCTGTGTGACTTCAGGCAGCTGTCACCACCTCTCTGAGCCTCAGTCTCGTCCTACGTAAAGCGGGGAGCTCACGATACCCACCAGGCAGGGAGGTCCAGAGGAGTCAATATGCCCATGCATGTAAAAGGTTGTCCCGGGTCCCAGCTCTGTAAATGGACTTGAAATTAATGATAACCCCAGAACCTGTCAGAATTGGAAAGGACTCAGAGAGTGGGACCAGTCCCATCCTTTCATACATGAAGACACAGAGGCACAGAGAAGGAAGCAGTCTGCCCAAGGCCACACAGCAACCGGGCTGCCAGCAGCTGCATCACTGCCAGCCTCTTCCTCTGACCAAGGACTGATCTGCCTCAGGAAAGGTCCTCTGGCTTCCCCCTCCCTTCTCACCCTCCCTCACCCTAGCTCTCTCTGTGGCCCCTGGTTATGACCAAGGGCCAGGGATCTTATTGTTTCAAGGCTGCCTGAGCGCCCATCTATTGTTTCATACAGACTGGGAGTACCAGGCCTACAGATATCAGCCTGATTGTAAACCACTTATGGGCTGGCTGGTTGTGGGAGAATGGAGGGCTGTGTATTGGACCACAAAGTGCCGGGAGGCAGAGCCGGGATCAAATCCGTTTTTACTTTTCAGCTGTGTGCCCTTGGACGAGGTCACCTTCTGGGCCTTAGTTTCCTCATCTGTGAAATGGGGATAACACCTGGTTTACCAGGTTCTTAGGAGGACTAAGGAGTGACTGGCACATAGTAGGTGCTCAACGCCTATGCATTTCCATCACCTTCCATGAGGCCTTAGGGGCCCTCCTGCCTGCCCCACTCCTGCCCTGCCTGTTTGTCTCATAAGTGGGTCCTCTGGGTGATAAGGAAAAACAGGTGAGGGATCGGGGCTGGAGCCGTGCTCGCCCATCCCCTTGCTGGGAACAAACCCTGTAATGGTGGATCCTGCTGCCAGCAGCTCAGCTGCCACCTAAAGGACTGTCTTAGTCCGTTATGGCTGCAGTAACTAAATACTATAGACTGAGTAGCTTATAAACAACAAATGTATCTCTCACAGTTCTGGAGCCTGGAAGTCCAAGATGAAGGCACTGGTGTCTGGTGAGGGCCCACTGCCCGGTTCCTACATGGCCATCTTGTCTCTGTGCCCTCACACGGCAGAAGGGACAAGGCAGCTCGCTGGGGTGTCTTTTATAAGGGCACTAATCCCCTTCAGGGGGGCTCCATCCTTGGGACCTAATCACTTCCCAACGGCCTCACCTCCTAACACCATTGCATTGGAGCTTAGGATTTCAACCTACGGACCTGAGGGGATACAGCATTCAGGGTAAGGAAGTACTTCCTCCTGTCCCCAAGGCACACCTGCAAGGCAACGGCACTGAAAAGGAAAGGAAGCCGTGGCGGGGCAGCCTCAGAGACCGAGGCCTTCTTACAGCAAGAAGGGAGCAAGAGGGGCCTACTGCTGAAAGCCATCTGGCAAGTGTTCCACTCCACCTTCCTCCTGGGGACACTGAGCCTTGTTATCAGCGACGCTTTCAGGTTCACGGTCCCCAAGCTTCTCAGGTGGGTTCAGGCCTTGGGTGCTTTGCTATGGTTGGCGGTCCCTTCATGGTGTCTTTCCAGGGCCGGGGGACTTCAGCTCTCTTGCCTCTGCCTAGACGTCTGGTGCTCAGGGCACTGGAGGGGCGATGAAAGGGTGCTGAGGAAGGACAAAAATAAATGAGAAAGTGACCGAGCTCAGGGAGAGAGGAGTGAACGCTAACCGGACTGAGAGTTAGCTTTTGCTGTAAAACAAAACACCCCAAAGTGAGGGGCTTAAAACCAGTTATTTCCTTTTGAGAATATGGGTCAGCAGTTCGGACTGGGCTCAGCTGGGCGGTTCTTCTCTTCTTGTCTGGGGTCAGCTGTGGGGCTGGCTGGGCACTAGGCCCAGATGGTCTCCGCCGAGACAGCTTATCTCTGCTCCACGCGGCATCTCATCCTCCAAAAGGCTAGTTCCCGCTCATGCACATGGCCATTTGGGGGTGGAGTCCCACATGGACCCTTGCAGGCTCCTCAGACATAAAGCAAAAGGTGCATTTTTCTCTTGAGGCCTGGGCCCGAGACTGACACAGTTTCACCTCCACTGTGTTTGGTTGGCCAAAGCTGATTGCACAGTCAGCCCACATTCAAGGTGGAGTGGATTCGTTTGCTCAGGCTGCGATAACAAAGTGCTATCGACTGGGTGGCTTCACCAACAGACATTTATTTTCTCACGGTTCTGGAGGCCGCAAGTCCCAGATCAAGGCGCCGGCAGGGCTGGTTTCTTCTGAGGCCCCTCTCCTGGCTTGCAGACAGCCATCTTCTCACTGTGCCCTCACGTGGTCTCTCTGCGTATGTGTACCTCTTGTATCTCTGTGTCTGTCCACATTTCCTCTTCTAACACAGACACTAGCCAGATTGGACAAATGGCCTCATTTGAACCCGTTTGCCTCTTTGAAAGCCCCACCTCCAAATACATTACATTCTGAGGGACTGGGGGGTTCAGATTTCAACATATGAATTTTGTGGGGACCCGATTCAGCCCCTCACAGGTGGGGATAAAAACTCCACCTCTTGATGGAAGGAGCCACAAGTCACGTTGGAAACAAGCGTGGGTAGTGGGGGAAATAATTACAGACATTTTTTTTGCAAAAAAAAAAAAAATCTGCCACCTGTGGGAACCTTGTCTCACCAGCCATACCTTCTCCCTCCCTCTCCCACAAGCCTTTTTCTGGAGTTTATCGGCGACCCCAAGACCCCCGCCTGGAAGGGCTATCTCCTCGCGGTACTGATGTTTCTCGCCGCCTGCCTGCAAACGCTGTTCGAGCAACAGCACATGTACAGACTCAAAGTGCTGCAGATGAGGCTGCGAACAGCCATCACTGGCCTGGTGTACAGAAAGGTGAGGCCTGGGGAGAGACGTGGGCCTTTCCCTTCTCTCCATCCTGTCCCGATTTACATCCACCCAGGAAGGCTCACGTCACTGAATTGTTAATATCGCGGGTGCTCGAGAATACATCACTCGTTACTTCTTTCACAGTTGCTTGCACCAACTGCACTCTCACCTCCTTGGTTATTTCCATAAGGCCCTGCGTGATATGACCCTGGGAGCTCTCCAGCCTTGTCACATTACACACCTCCTCCTCTCTTGCTCACCCTGGTCCAGCCACAAACACGCCAAGCACCGTCCCACCTCAGCACCTTTGCACTTGCTGTTCCCACTGCCTGGACACCCTTTCCTCTACTCCTCATGCAGTTAACTCCCATTCATCCCCCTTGAGGATAAAGGGCTCACCTTTGGGCTGTGCGGAAACCAGATAAAGGTGGACGGTCAGTTATGTTGCCAGGCAACACTGCTTACGGGAAAAATGACCCCTGACCCACTGGTAAATTGCATCTGGGCTGGAAGTTCTGTCGGGGAACTGTGAACCCCTGGTGGGAAGCCATAGCTCTGGGCTTCTCTCTGTGCAGTGACTCTTGGCCCCTTGCTGGGACCCTGGAAGCGAAACCCCTGAGACTGTTGCTGTAAGAGCTATTGGTTCCTGTGGGGTCTGGAGCACATAAGCCAAAGTGATTCTGTCCCGTGTGAGTCTCTTTTGCTCACACCTGAGCTGTCACCTGGGGGAGGAGAGGAGCAAAGGGGGCGGCCTGAGGGCATTGCTCTCCCCACACCCCGCCCTTAGGGAAGCCTTCATCTCCGGATAAGGTCAGGCCCTCCGCTCTACTCTCGGGCTGCTTCTGTATTAACCGTGTCATCTTCTTTGCCACATCTGGGGCTTTGACATCTGGGGCTTTACTGACCCAGGAGGGACTGTCCCTCCTGGGCTAGCTAATGCCTAGAGATAGTACATGACTCACCTGAGAGCAAATCTTTCATGTGCAAACCAGCCAATCCAGAGCCCATCCCCAACCCCTGCTTTGGGGGCCTCTCCCACTCTGGGCCCCTGTCCCCTGCCCTAATCCCCTCAGGGCCAGACAACTAGGGACAGTCCTGTGCCCCAGAGCCTGCTGGAATTACTGAAACAAGCCCACCCTAAACCTGCTTACCCTGCCTGACCCTCCATCCTGTGAAAACCACCGTACAGGCTCTGGCTCACTGTCCCCCCATTCCTCTCTCTGCCCAACCCTGGTGCTTCCCCGAGCGGCTCCTCCATCACGTGGAGAGCCCCTGCTCTTGAGACCTGTGAGTATAAAAGCTGTCTTGTCAGTGACAACCGTCTCCTGATCTATGGGCCTTGTCATACCTGAATAATAGTAAAATCTGTATTTTAAAAACACTTCTTCATAGCACTGATCAGAATTACCATTACAGAATGAACTACGTGAGCCTTTAATTTTGTTCCCCCCTCAAACTTCACTCCCAGCAGACCAAGGCCCCTGCCTGCCTGTGTGGTTCACAGCTGTATTCTCAGTACTCAGCTCAGGCCGAGGCACACAGTATGTGCTCAATAAAGATTTCAAGATTTCTTTTTTTGGAGAATGTCTACACTCAGTCATTCCCGGCTCATTCCTTCACCGCCTCACTTCTAGTAGGACTTAATATTCAACAGGCTGGAAGGGGTCCACTGTGACCCCAGGATTAGGGCAGATTTGGGGCTGCTAGAGAACCAGGTAGATGTCTGAGTGGCCCATTCAGTGCCTGCAGGGGTCCATCTAACACCCTGTTGAGCCCGTGTGGTGCTTCAGTCATCCTGGATTCCGACCCTGGCCTAGCCACTTACTGAGCCTTTCGGCAAGTTTGTGGATTCCTCTGTGCCTCAGTTTCCGTAGCTGTAAAATGGGAGTAGTAATTCTGCGTTTCATTGAGTCTAGTCTCACTTTAATACTCCTGAAATCAAGAAGTGTCTTACTTTAATTGGCATTGATTTTTTTTTTCCTGAATGATATAAAAACGGAGAAGGTTTCCTTCATGGCGTTTTAGATTGAAGGAAATAGGGCAGTACCTGCTCCATATGGTCGTGCCACGTGCTCATCGCAGAAAGTGACAAAGCTGTTCACTGAGCACCGGGCCTGCGACGTAGCAAGCACTGGGCGAACGAACGACTGACCATCATCCCGAACCCAAGGCTTCTGTGTGTCATGGGATTAACTGTCATTACGCCAGTGCTTCAGGGACTTCTGAGTATTCTCACTTTTGTCACCTCCCTGGATTCTCACAATGGCCTTGGGAGGTTGGCCTAGGAAATTTTGATTAGCCCACTTTACAGATGCGTGCATCGAGGCTCAGGAGGTAAAGAAACCTGCCTCAATGAGCAAGGCCAGCAACGCTTCGCCCCAGGCCTGCTGGGCTGCTGAGCCCTTGCTTCCCCCACGCCTTGGGCCTCCCTGCCCCCTTCCACCCCTCGCCCTGTGCTTCCCTCTGACTCAGGTCTGACTCGGGTCTCCTTCCTCCTGCACTGCCCAGGTCCTGGCTCTGTCCAGCGGCTCCAGAAAGACCAGCGCAGTTGGGGACGTAGTCAATCTGGTGTCTGTGGATGTGCAGAGGGTAACCGAGAGCGTCGTCTTCCTCAATGGGCTGTGGCTGCCGCTCGTCTGGATCATCGTCTGCTTTATTTACCTGTGGCAGGTGTGCTGGGTGGAGGGAGCTGGGTGGGAGCTGAATCCTACCCCCCGACTTCCTCCCTTGATCCCGTCTCCATCTGCACCCTGTGGGCTGATATCATGGGCAACATTTGAGACAAGGGTGACCTTCACTTGACCTCGGGCAGGGGGCTTACCTCCTCTAGGCCTCAGTTTCCTCGTCTGTAAAATGATGACACTGACACTCTTGGGTGTGTACTAGCGGGGTACCTGGTAGACACATTAAACCTGTTAGAAGTTACCAGTGACACCAGGGCACCAGCAGCACCAACAAAGAAAACAGAACATTTTAGGGGAAAGAATTTGCTGCCTAGTTTTTAAAAAGCTATAAAGGGATCATGCGGCCAAAAAAGAAAAAAAAATCAGAGCTTTTTGTGACTCCCGTCTAGTTTGTGGTGTAGGATTTTCTTTTCTTTCTTTTTTTAAATAAAATCATAGACTTTGGAGTGGGACTGCATTTTGCCACCTGCTCGTTATCACCTAAAACCTCGCCCAAGTAACTAAGTCTGGGCGCTGTTTTCCGTTTTCCTCGTATGTCAGGTAAGGACCATAATTACCAATACTTCCCCTGCCCTGCTGTTGACCTGTGAAGTGAGCCAATGCCTGGAAAGCATTTAGAGGGGTGTCTGGCACGCAGCTGTGCCACGTAGGTATTTGCTCCTTTTGTTAATTATGGTGAAGGTGGAAGATTTTACACCAACTCTGCCCCAGGGGTGGGTGCCAGGCTCACACATTTCTGCAGAGGACCAGATGGTAAACACTTTAGACATGGGGGCCATACAGTCTCCATCAAAACTACCCAACCCTGGTCTTCTGTTGCAAAAGTGACCACAGACAAGTCAGATGGACGTGGCGGTGTTCCAACCAAACTATTTATGGACATTGAAATTGGAATTTCACATAATTTTCATGTCACGAAACAATCTCCTTCTTTTGACTTTCTTCAACCATTTACAAATTCAACATTTTTGGTTGAACAAATGGCAGGGGGAGGGATCTGGCTGACGAGCCCAGCCATAGCTCGCAGGCCCCTGGCTGGGTGTGTCGATGGCATACGACTGAGAGCGAGTGTGGAACACTCCAAAGTGCCCACTAGTGCGTGGTATTATCTTATCGTTCCTCCGCTCCACACCCATCCCCCACCTGCAGGGCCGGGGCCCGGGGCCCTTTCGCACCTGGTACCTTGTATTGTGGGATGTTGCGCACAGTAGGTGCTCAGCAAGTACACGTAGGGCGCTTCAGACAGTTCCTGACGTGCAGTGCATACATGTTAGCTGCTATGGGAGGGAGAGAGGAAGGAAGGACAGACACTGGGGGAAATGCAGGGCAGCTGAGCCGGCCTACCCCTGACCCAAGAGAATCTGCAGGACACACCCATCCCTTTCCTGGCCTCTTGGCGGAGGGTCCTTAACATTGGAGGGTCACCCTGAGATCCTGGCCATCGGGGTTGCTATAGTTAGCATTTGTAGCATTTGTGTGAAATGATGCCATTTTTCCAGAGAGAGTTTAACCTGTTGATATTTTTTTGACTGTTTTCCCAACCCTCGCTGGGACGGCAGGTTATTTGCCTTCTGGGCACTTCTCTATTTAGCCACTGGGTGGCGCCATTGCTGCATAAATGAAACAAACTGGCTTGCTCGGTTGTCAAGGAGATTGGAAAACTGATTTTGGCTGACAGGAGAAAGTCAGGCTCACAGACTGGAGGGGCCCAAATGACCTCAGAAGGCATCTCAAAAAGTCACAGTCACTTAAAAATCATTTACCCCAAGCCCCCCTCCTACCTCCACATTTTACAGACAAAGAAACCAGAGTGTAAAGGGAACTCAACTGTCCCAAAGTCACAAAACTGGTGTGTGAGTGTGTGTGTGTGTGTGTGTGTGTGTATGTGTGTGTGTGTCTTGGGGCGGGGGAGGGGAGGCGGGAGGGAGGGTGCTGCCAGGATATCCAATTAAATATGAATTCAAGATAAATTGAATAATTTCTTCGTGTAAGAATGTCCCAAATATTCCACACGACATACTAAAAACTTATTTACTGTTTATCTGAAATTTAACTGGGAGGGTGTCCTATACGTTTATTTGTTAAATCTGGCAACCTTTGTCAAGGGTGAAACGAAGACTAGGAGAATTGATTGTGTGACACAAGCAATTATTTTAGGCTGTGGGAACAGTTCCATTTTCATTTAACAGATGAGGAAACTGCAGCTTAGGAAGGGTACGTCACTTGCCCAAGGCCACACAAATAAGTGTCCGAGTCGGGATTTGAACCCAGGTCCTGATTCCAGAGATCTGATTTCACCGTTCTGGCAGGCACACCCCCGTGCCCCACCCGTCTAGACGCAGGACTTGTCCTGAATAGATAACCCCCGCCCATGTGTGAAGTGTGTCATTTCCACTCCCTAATGTAGGTCTCCATCTTCAGCAGGCGTCCCCTTCTCCTTCAGGGTCTGCCCCATGGGAGTCCTGGTCCCATGAACCAGTGGCTGCCCTCATCAGACTCCCTGACACCCCCCTGGCCTTAGGAACCAAGTCTGAGCCTCCCACCCCAACCCCTGGTACTGACCAAATCCCTCGGCGTCTCCAGCTGGGCTCCTGGGGTGTCTCGTGACTTCTTCTCCTCTGTCTCAGCTTCTAGGACCTTCTGCCCTCACCGCCATTGCTGTCTTCGTGAGCCTCCTTCCTCTGAATTTCTTCATCACCAAGAAGAGGAACCACCATCAGGTTTGGCATCTGGCAGAAGGGAACATGCCAGGGGAAACGGGGACGCGAGCCTGCAGGGAGGTGGGAAGGGAGGGCTTTGCCTGTGTGGTGTGAGCCCTTCCAGTCACTCAGTCCTGTGCCCCACGTCCCTCCACCGTGATGGATGGCAGCTCCATCCCTCCAACATTCAGGCCACATGCCAACCGTGGGTCAGTTCTGACGCCTTTTTCTCACACCCCATCCGTCAGCTAACTGGGTTGGTCTCAGCTTCTAAATGCATCCAGAACTGTTGACCCTTCTCACCCCAGGCTCCCCAAGCCCCACTGTCTCTCACCTGGATCACTGCAGGGACCCCGAGTTCTCACTTCTGCCCTCACCCGCAACCCTGGCCTCTTCACACACCAGCCAGAGGACGCCTGTGAAAACCAGACAGGTGTCATCCCTCACATGTCTCTCAGTATCAAAGTGAAGACCCTGCAGTGGCCACTTGCCCACTGTGATGTGGCCTCGTCACCTCCTACCCGTCTCTCCTTGCTCACTGCACACCCCCCTCTGCTCTCCCTGTGAGCCTCAAACCAGCCCAGCTCCACCTCGCGGCCTTTGCACTGGCTGTTCCCTCTGCCTGGAACCCCCTCACCCCAGACACCCCGTCTCCCTCCCTCCTCCCTGAAGTCTGGGCAGTTTCCCCTCCCCTCCTGCAGCTCAGCTCCTTTGCCTGTGCTGTTCTATTCCATAGCACCTGTCACCGTCTAACCTGCCATAGGACGTACCTGGCTCTTCCACTGACTCTCTTTTTCTAGTTAGAATGAAAGCTTCTCAGGGGTAGGGATGCTCACTGATACAGGCTCAGCTCTTAGAATCGTGCTTGGTGCATAGAAGTTGCTCAGTAAATCCTGAGGGAGGGAAGCAGGGAGAGAAGAAGGTCTCTTGCATGCACTGTCTCTCCAGCCTCCTGGCTGGCCGCCTCTCCACACACTCTCCACGCAGCTGCCCCTCTGACGATGCCCCTCCACCGAGAAACATGGGGGGCCCCCAACTCCTCTGCCTCACCTCCAAGTCCCAGCGTGATGCAGCCCACCTCTGTGTCGTAGGCCTGTACACACCCTCCTCTGACCACACGGGATGTCCTCCCCGTCGTGCTGTCCCCTCCATCGTCCCCACCCCCCATCCACCCCTTCTCTGCATGCTCAGCACCTCCACATCATTTCTGACGTGGCCCGGGCATCACCCCCGCCGCCAGGAAGCCTTCCTGATGGCACCACACCCTGTTGGGTCAGGGCGCCTTCTCTGTTCCCTGCACTTTGGGGGCTTCCTTTTGTTAGGACACATCCTCCCCGTGATGAGGGCAGAAGCAGAGGGCAGAAGAATGGGAAGCGGCGCCTGCAGTCGTCCAGGCGGAGATGACAGTGTCTTGGGCCAGGGCTGTGGGGACGGACATGCTGAGAGGCAGCCCCGTGGGGCCTGCTTTGGAAACAGAATCAGCACAATTTGCTGAAGGGGGTGTGGCGGTTACAGGGAAGGCCAACTCTAGACGTGTCCCTGTCCTTTGCCACCCCTTCCCTCCGGTCCCAGGAAGAGCAGATGAGACACAAGGATTCCCGGGCACGGCTCACCAGCTGCACCCTGAGGAACATGAGGACAGTCAAGTGCCACGGCTGGGAGAGAGCCTTTCTAGAGAGAGTCCTGCGCGTCCGGGGCCAGGAGCTAGGCGCCTTGAGGACCTCCGGCCTCCTTTTCTCTGTGTCCCTGGTGTCCTTTCAAGTGTCCACGTTTCTGGTGCGTTCCCCCTGGTCTCCCAGCAGAGCGGGGACTGGGGGACAGCATGCTGGGGGTGGGGGCATGAGGTGGGCGGAGCTTTGCAGATCACCCTGTCCATCAAACCGCAGCCTTCCTGGACCCTGCTCGCTCTCAGGGGCTCCTGCTTTCTGCTGAGTTAGCCAATCACTTTCATCACTGCCCTGAACCTGGCAGTGGCTGGTAAGGTCTGTCGTTCCTCTGAAAGCTCCGGGTGTCTAGAACTGCTGCTTCTACTGCCGTGGGGACTTGGCGACAGGTGCAGGAAGCTGCAGAGCTGGAACCCCACATTCGCTGAGGCCCACCCCACTGGGCACAGTGCACGTCCTGTCTTTCTATGATTGAGTTCACAAATTCCTGCCAGATTAGCCTTGTAAAACGCAGCTTTGACTGCCGTTGTGCCATTGCAAATAAACCTACAATGACTCACCGCTCCGTCCAAGAATAAAATCCAGACTCGTCATAAAACATTCAAGGCTGGTGACAAGTGGCCTTAAGCACTGTTTCCAGAAGGACCTAGAATTCCAGGGGCCATCTGCTATGACACCAGACGTCACAGACGCAATGAACACTCAGAATCGCAAGAACCATCGCTTAGAACATGAGGGCTCCCCAAATAGAATCACTGGTCAGCTTCCAAGGGATTCTGGAATCACAAGTCCCACCCACGTTTAGAACCACAAAAATGCTACCAAGATGGACAACTGGGGTGTCCCCCAATGCCTGGAACCGAGCATTTCTGATCCCGACAGCGGGGCCACAAGTGCCTCCCTTCATGAATAGCTGAATTTGAGGGCTGAAGTGGGCGGGCGGGGGGCACACGGACCCCTGGAGGTTCCACAGCTGGCTCAGGCTTCCCTGGCCACACTCGGCGGCTCATGTCACCCCGTGTCTCACCCAGGTGGCACTGGTGGTGTTTGCTGTGCATACTCTGGTGGCCGAGGAGAATGCCATGGACGCCGAGAAAGCCTTCGTGACGCTCACGGTTCTCAACATCCTCAACAAGGCCCAGGCTTTCCTGCCTTTTTCCATCCACTCCGTGGTCCAGGTGAGGCAGGGGGAGGGGAGGCCAGCTGGCAGGAGCTTTGCAGGGGTGTAGCAGGCTGTGCCAGGTCTCCATCCACCACCCTCAGCAGAGGAGGAGGAGAGAGGGCGAGAGTGAGAAGGAGAAAATGAAACAGCAGGAAATGAGGCTACAGCAGAAATCAGAAGTCGTCAGCGGACACCCTCCAAATACTCAGCCTCCCCAATCCAGCAGCACTTCATTCCACATGCAAGAGTTCATTCCGGTTCCCTTGTTATACAAAGCAATTTTATCTTATTTCTTTTCCTTTATTGTCTCTACTCACGTTACGTGTGCCTCGTGCCACCTTGGGCATGATGAAAACGAGAAAGCATTCGCCTAGTTGAACCGTCCCTATTTACGGGGCTGCCTCCTCCGCTACCAAAGATAGGTTTGGAGTCGGGAGCAGAGAGGGCGCCCCCTGGTGGGCCAAGTTTGGGACCATTCGTGATCGTGGCCTGATGACCCGGTTGGAAAGGCCACCGTCCTCTTCCAGGGTCTGGCCTGCAGAATGGCAGCTGGATGGCGCCAGTTATGCTCATTAGGAGCGAGGAGGTGGCAGGTCTCCATCACGGCATTGTCACCACCTTCGTGTGCCTGGTTTTCTGTCACCTAAAAAGCTTTGTACTAATGCCTGGCGACTGAGCAGAGCTTGGCAGATAGGAAGCTTCCTCACCATGTTGAGGCGCCCAGCACCCGAAGCCTGAGTTCTTTTTCTGCTCTTCCGATCCGGTGACCTGGGGCTTTGGTTCCCCAGGCCCGGGTGTCCTTTGGCCGTCTGACTGACTTCCTCTGCCTGGAAGAAGTTGACCCTGGGGCTGTTCTGGACGTCCGTTCTTCCAGATGCGGTGAGTGCTAAGTTCAGCAGGAGGGGTGTGGCAGGGGACCCCCACGCCACTGCCCACTGAAGGGATGCCAGGGTCCCAGCTGGGGAGCTGCCGGCAGCGGGAAGGCTTGTGCAGACCACTCTGTTGGCCATGTCACTTGGAAACAGGCACCGTGATACTGCTTTCTGCCAGTCATTCGGTGGCTACTCATGGGCACCTACTGTGTGCCACTGTGCTCTCATGTACAGCAGTGACCATGCTAACAGACCAGCCTCTTACCCTTCTGGGTAGGTCCAGGGAGATGAGCCTGGCAACGTGTTCATAAAGCTAGGAAATAAAACCGGAGAGATGAGCACCATTGTATGATGAGACTCACTGAGCTCGAGTTAGCCAGGCTACCCTGCTCTGTCCCATTTCTAACCCTACACCTGTGGATCTAGTGATCTAACTGAACTGCTGCAGGGGGAGGGTGACCCATCATGGGGCTGAGACCCTTCCCTTGTAACTGAGGCATCCTCAACCTGCTTACCTAGAAAACAGCCGAATGGTGGCTGAAAGTGTAGCCTGCGGCATTGGACAGCCCCAGGCAGAACTTTATCTCTGAGCCTCAGTGTCCCCATCTGCAAAATGGGCATGATGGTCTTCCCAGCACCGCAGCTTAGGGCTGTTGTGAGGGTTAAATGAATCCGTTTAAGTACCACTCTGAGAGCAGGGCCCTGCACAAAATCAGCGTTCCGTGCATTTTAGTTATGATTAGAAATATTTCTAGAAAAAAGAACCATGGAAGCCAGCAAAGAGCCCTTTAAATCAACCCACATTGGTGTTTCTGAGGCTACCAAAGCTCTGGCATATTTTCAGCTGGGCACAGCTTTGTTCAGCTGAATCAGTGTGTTGTGGGCATTCAGAACTGGGCACTGGGTTCAAGTTCCAGCTCTGCCTCTGTGTGTCCTGGGCAGTAACACCACTGACTTCCTTCCCACTGCCATGTCCCACCTCTGGCAGGATTGTCCCAAGAGCCAGCAAGCCCAGATCTCAGGAGCTGCTCCATCGATCTCTTAGGGTCCATGGTTACTGTGCGTTTGTCCCCACTGGAGGACCCCAAGGACCCTGGGCCAGGGACCCCTGGGTCTTCTTTGAGCCACGAGTTTGACACAACTGGTCACCTGCCTCGCTCTCCCCTGTCCCTACTCTTTTTCCAAAGGTGTATGACAATGAGATTAATACAAACACCACAGCCAGTGTGGACTGGATGCTTCCCATGTGCCAACACAGTTCAAAGTGCACTGTACAGTGATGACCTCGTCTGCCCTGCACCACCCACATTCTAGACGGGGAAACAGGGCAGACTCCCCACACTCCAGACTGTTAAGAAGGGACCAGCCCCAGAGAAGGGTAGCCAGATGCACAAATAAAAACACAGGACTCCCAGTTAAATTTGAATTTCAGAGTCACAGAGAATAATTTTTGGAGTGTAAGTATATCCCATGCCATACGTGGGATTAAAAAAGTGCTCGGTTATCTGAAATTCCATTTTAACTAGAATCTTGCCTTTTATCCGCAACCCTCCCCTAGAGACTATCCAGTCCAGTGGGTGTCAACTGCTCATTGGACAGAAGATGCTCAGGTCTCAGCCCACAGAGATTCTGATTTGGGGGGTTTGGTCTGAGCCAGGGAGGGTTTTGTGTTTTAAAAACTCTTGCCAGGTGATTCTAAATGTGCTCCAAGGTCCAAAACCACCGACCTGGTTGCTCCCTCATTATACAGATAAAATATCTGAGACCCGGAGACACAGAGAGACAGACCCGTGTCCCTGGTCACCTGCTGTCCCTGTGAAATTGAAAACACTCCCTTCACTCTCCAAAGTCCCAGATCAGATGATAAATATATCAGAAGCCCAGTAACTTTTCTGTAAAGGACCAGATGGCACATATTTTGGGCTTTGCAGGCCACGTGGTCTGTGTCGCAACTGCTCACCTCTGCCGTTGCAACGTGAAAGCAGCCATTAAAAAAAAAAAAACACAAAAAACCATGAGGGAAGAGTTCCAATAAAACTTTATTTATAAAAATATATAGCAGGTGTGATCTGGCCCCTGGGCTGTGGTTTGTGGACCCCTGACTTATGAAACCATCCCACAGGGAGAGAATGTGACCGCTCCAGAGTCACACACAAGCTCCGTAGGAGAGATTTCCTGCTGTCTCTGGGGGCAGAGCCTGGGGTGGGGGTGTCTCTGGGATGAGGAGGCCCAACCAGGAGTGTCTGGCGTAACTGGCCTTTTATGCCCTGCAGCTGCCAGGGGGGCTTGCATCCGTGTACAAGATGGCACCTTCGCGTGGTCCCGGGAGAGCCCACCCTGCCTGCACAGGTACAGAAGAGCTGCCCTGGTAACTACCTACCTTCCTGTTGTCAGGGAGAAAATGCGCAAGGCACCCGCCATTTCCTATGTGAGAGATGGGGTGGGTTTCCAGCGTGGGACTGGCGGGCGGGCGAGCCTGGGCTGCTGTTCTCAGGGGAGACGCCCGGGATCGGCCCTGGCAGAGAGAGTCCTGGGAAAGCAAGAGCTTCTGCAGATGGGGGAATGGGACACCTGAGCCTCCCTATGAGGGAGGACACACCCCGCTGCTTCCCAGGTTGGTCAAGGCCACACGAGGGCGGCCTGGCCAAGAAGAGCCTCGAAGCAGAGACTCATCAGCCATGCCCACTTCTCTCCCTCCTGTGTCAGTCCCTAGGTCATTGTCACCTCCATCCCCTCACTCTTTGGCTGGGTCTTTGTAGCAGAAAACCCCAGCCAACCCCCAAACTTCCTGTGAAGGGAACTAAAACACCGTGGGCAGTATCTGTATCGATTGTCATTCACTCACTTCATAGTATTTATCGACCAGTTGCTTTGTGCCAGGGCCTCTTCTAGGCACTGGGGATAGAGGGAAGAAAACAAGGGCCCTGCACTCTTGGGGCTGACATTCTGATTGGGGGGGCACCCAAATGGGGACTAAGGATGAGGGGACAGAATGTGATATCGATGGAAGGGCATGTGTAGTGAAAGAAAGCTTGACATTTAAACTGAGGTCATAATGAAGTGAAGGAATGAGCCTTGCAAATGCTCGAGAGAAGAGCTTTCTAGGCAGTGGGAACAGCATGTGCAAAGGTCCTGGGGCAGGAGTACGCCTAGACCCCGTTTTCTCTACCTCAGCACTATTGACCTTTGGGGCTGAATAATTCTTGGTTGTGGGGGTTGTCATGTATATCGCTGGATGTTTAGCAGGCCCCCCAGTATTACCCACTAAATTCTATTAGGTTGATGCAAAAGTAATTGCGATTTTTGCAATTAGTTTTAATCCTTGAAACTGCAATTACTTTTGCACCAACCTAACAGCAGTAATCCCTGCCCCCACGTTGTGATAACAAAAAATATTTCTAGACATTGCCGAATGACACCTGGGGGGGGGTACAATCACCCCACTTGTGTTGAAACATAAGTCGGCATGGCTGACAAACAGAGAAGCCTTTACCCTGAGTGAAATGGGAGCCACTGGCCGGTGTCCAGCAGGGGAGTGTTTTAACAGGCCCCCTGGATGGAGGTTGGACTACAGAACATGACAGGCAGGGGCCAAGGGGAGAAGCAAGGGGAGCAGTGAGGGGCCTATTGCAGTGACCTAGGCAACAGGCGATGCCTGTAAGCCCTCCTGCCCCAATAAAACTGTGTGTGTGCACGTGCGTACCTGTGTGCATGTGTGTGTGCACATACATGTGTGTGAGAGCACGAGTCTGTGTGCGTGCACTTGTGTGGGCATGGATGCGTGCATACATTGTGTGCCTGTGCCTGTGTGTGGTCTGCATAGATACATGCATTTGTGTGTGTGCGTGCATGCCGATGTGTGCATATATTGTGTGTGTACTTATATGTGTGCGTGTGTGGGTGTGCATGCACGTGTGTGCACATGTGTGTTCGCATGCACATGCGTGGGACGGGATGGCTGCTTGCAAAGCCAGACAAGGATTGGGAGAGCGAAGGACTGCCCTGCATGTCCTCTTAGCGACCTCCCGGCTGAGTCACTGGGCTTCACCAGTTCTGCCCAGATTCCAGCTGGGCCTTACCCAGGGATGTGTCTCCTATCCCGTGTTGCCAGGATAAACCTCACCGTGCCACAGGGCTGTCTGCTGGCTGTCGTTGGTCCAGTGGGGGCAGGGAAGTCCTCCTTGCTCTCCGCTCTCCTTGGGGAGCTGTCAAAGGTGGAGGGGTCTGTGAGCGTCAAGGTGAGGCCCCTACTCACCTGCCAGAATGTCCCCCATCCTAGAGCCCTCCCTGCCCCTCCCCACCCCGCTCCGATCCTCCCCGCCCCTCCCCGCTCATCCCCCTCCCAGCCCAGCTTCTCTCCCATCGCTCTAACTTCCACCACCAAGAGCCCAGTGCTCAGTACTCCCCCAAACCCACTCTACCTCCATCCCCATCGGCCTCCTCCTCACCAAAGTGAGTTGTATTTTAGGGTCCCGTGGCTTATGTGCCCCAGGAGGCCTGGGTCCAGAACACGTCTGTGGTGGAGAATGTGTGCTTCAGGCAGGAGCTGGACTCACCATGGCTGGACCGAGTTCTGGAGGCCTGCGCCTTGTGGCCAGATGTGGGCAGCTTTCCTGCAGGAATCCGCACCCAAATTGGAGAGCAGGTGAGAGTCTCAGGCCTTCTTGGGCAGGGAGGCACTGCAGCTGGGCCACTTGCTTCCCTGAGCTGTGGGCAGTGTGGTGGGAGAGGCCAAGGGGAGACAGAGAGGGCCGGAAGTGGGGGAGAAACAGGGCCCAGCTTAGGCCAGGCACATAGTAGCTGCTCAAGAAATAGTTATTAATCAGTGAATGATTGAAAATAGAGCCAGGGGGAGGAAGAGAGATGTGGCAGGGACTGGTGGTGACGGACTCTCAAACTGGGAGTGGGGAGACCTGTGCGCCTGTCCTGCCCTGCCTTTTGGGGTGACGTTGGTTAAATTGCTTCCCCTCTCTGGCCTCACTAAAGGGTCTGGGCAGAGATGTGCAATAAACAGGGTATATGCATCTGGAGCTATGGATTAGGTGGGATTGACAGATGAAATCCAGCCTCCCATCTGTTTTTGTAAATAAAGTTTTATTGGTACACAGCCACCCCTTTCATTTACCTGTGGGCCACGGCTACTTTTGCACAGAAAGGGCAGAGATGAGCAGTTGTGACAGAGACTCGGTCCCTCAGCGAAGCTTAAAACCGTTACTATCAGACTCTTTCCAGAAAAAGGTTGTTGACCCCTGGATTAGGGAATTGAGAATGGAAAAGTAGTAGTTAAAAATAAGGAAATGGGTGAGGTTTCCTGGAAAGAAGCGGAGGCTAGGGGCCTAGGAGAGGGTCTGGAGCAGCCCCTGCATGAGAGGAGTGTCCAGAAAGGAGGACGAGGCATCGTGGAAGCCGAGGGAAGGGTGTTTCAGAAGCAAGGGGGTGCCCGCTGCCGTCTAGGCCTGTCCAGCTGTGTCACACCCTCAACGAAATGTGCGCTTTCCCACCACCTCTGACCCCTGCAATGCGCCCATCCAGGTGATGGAAGCTCCATCCTCCAGGAGCTCAGGTTTAAACCTGCGTGTCCCCCTTGAGTCCTCTCTTTTGCCTACACCCACATCTAATCCATCAGCAAATCCTGTTGGGTCCACCTTCGAAGCAGACCCAGAATGTTCTGTTCTCATCCATCAATTCTCCCCCACATGGCTGCAGCAGCCCCTGGCTGTGCTCCTTGTTCTGTCCTCAGCCCTGACAGGCTAAGCCCAGTGCAGCAGCTAAAGGGAGTCTGTTCAAACGTAAGTCACATTCTGCTCGGAATCCTCCAGGGTGTTCCCGTTCCCTCAGAGCCAAATCCTGACCATCACTGACAAGGCTGCCTGGGATCTGGCCGCTGTTAGCTCTCTGACCCCATCTCCCATCATGCAACACTCCAGCCACATGGTTCTCTGTGGTTCCTTGAACACCCAAAGCACACTCTCACCTCAGGGCCTTTGCACGTGCTGTCCTCTCTTTCTCAGGAGTCCACAGGGTCCATCCCTCACTTCCAGGTCTCGACTCAAATGTCCCGAGTGGAGAGGCCTCTCCTGACCTGCTCACACTGTACACCGTCCACCCTTCCTCTGCTTTATTTCCCTCATAAAACTAACACCATCCGATAGGTGATACCTTTCACTTGTTTGCTTATTAATTATCTCCCCCCCACCTTCATTAGGGTGAAAGATCCATGAGAGCAGGGGACTGGCTTTTGTTCATTGCCATGTCCCCAGAGTCTAGAACACTGCTGGGTACAAAGTAGCCACGCAGGAAATATGAGTGGAATGAATGGATGAATGGATGAATGAATGAATGAATGAATGCATTTAAGGACTGAAAAGCGGCCCCTGGAATTAGGAACAGGGAAATGATGACTGGTGTCCTTGAGGAAGGCAGTATCAGTAGAGAAATGGGAACAGAAGCCAGACTCAAGTCGAGGCAGTGGGAGAGAAAAAGCCATGGAGGGGCCAGACAACTCCTCCAGGAAGCTTGGCAGGAAGGGGAGAAGGGAGGCTGGGTGGAGCCTGGGGGGATATTGGCTTGAGAACAAGTGTTTAAAGCTGGACGGCCCTGCAGGACAGGCACCTCCCTCATGAGCAGATGTGGCCCCGTCACAGCAGCTGCACCCAGCAGTGTAGACCCAGGGCCCTGTCTCTCTCTCTGGCCACAGGGCATGAATCTCTCTGGCGGCCAGAAGCAGCGGCTGAGCCTGGCCCGGGCCGTGTACAGGAAGGCTGCCGTGTACCTGCTGGATGACCCCCTGGCAGCCCTGGATGCCCATGTTGGCCAGCACGTCTTCAACCACGTCATTGGGCCCGGGGGGCTGCTGCAGGGAACGGTAGGTTTGGAAAAGGCATCGTCAGAGGGCACAGGACAAAGACAGAGAGGGTCCTAATGCAAGTCCGGCTCACCACCACCCTCCCCGAGTCCAATGTTCCTCTTTGTAGTGGTCAGCTTTTGCTGCATCAATGCTACGTAACAAACAACTCCCACATCTCGGTGGCTTACAAGAGCAGTGTATTTCGTGCTTATGGGTCTGTGCTTAAACTGCCACAGGTCTGTCTCCCCCAGGTCATCGGCCAGATTCAGGCAAACTCCGTGTCTTCTTGAGATGCGGGTTGAAGGAGCCCCTCTGTATCTCTACTGGGACGTGCTGTTTTCAAGAAAGAGGGCAAGAGCATGCCAAGGGGCACTCTTCCCACTCTGAGCCCCTGGCACTTCCTGCCCCCACCCCCACCCCAGCTCTGGAAGGCTAGTCAAGTTCATGAGTGTAACTCCACCCGTTCCTCGCTTAGACACGGATTCTTGTGACTCACGCGCTCCACGTCCTGCCCCAGGCTGATTGGATTGTGGTGCTGGAAGATGGCGCCATTGCCGAGATGGGTTCCTACCAGGAGCTTCTGCATAGGAAGGGGGCATTGGCAGGCCTTCTGGATCGAGCCAGACAGCCAGGAGACAGAGGAGAAGGAGGTATGGACTGACTGCGCTTTACTGGTTTTCTGTGCTTGGCTCCTAGCAAGGGTCCCAGCTGGCCTGAGTGGACCACTCCGGCCATTCTCTGCCTACAGCCCCAAGCCCGAGGCAGACAGTTCTCCTGAGAGGCGACCCATCCCCCTAGGAAGAGCCAGTGGCACCGTTCTTGAGCCAGGGGCTGTGCTAAGTGCTTCTATAAATATATGATATTTCATTTAATCTTCACAACACCCTTTGGAAGCACATACAATTATTGCCGCCATTTCACAGATGAGCAAATTGGGGCAGAGAGAGTTAAATAATTTGCCTGAAGACATAAGATTGGAACTTGGGTGGGGTCAACTCTGGAGTCTATGCTCATAGCTGCTACAGAGACTAAACACGGTCATTTGATGCATGAGGCCAGAAGGCCCAGGCCACGCTAGCTAGGGCTTCTAATGATCCAGAGAGCACAATGCCTGCTGGGAAGACGATGGCGTTCTGGAAATGAAGTCACTGACCCACGCTCACCCACGGGGAGTGAGAAAGAACAGCCATGGCTACTCACTTCCATTAACTCATCACTATGTCCCCATGAAGCCAGGACTGTAATTACCTCCATTTTACAGATGAGGAGACTGAGGCCCAGAATCAGGACCTGGCCCAAGGTTACACGGCTTATAAGGGGCGGTGCTGGGATTTGAACCCAAGCAACTTGACCCCTCATATTTCATCACTAGACTGTATACTGCCCCTCCCTAATGAAGCAAGGACTCGCAGCCAGGCGCCCCCCAGCCCCTGGCTCTGCCTAGTCTGAAAACGTCTGTTGGGTATGGCCCACCTAAGTGGCGATTCACAGTGTCTCCACACTGGAGCTTAGAGATGGAACCTGCCTGGCCTCAGGGACAGTTGGGGGACAGGGGTCCTCCCTGGGGGAGATGACACCTGAGCTGGGGTGAGAGTTGGCTGGAAACGAACATTCCAGCCATAGGGAACTGCTTGTGTGAGGGCGTCAGGGGAACCCGGAGCAGTTTGCCTTCATACAAGGTCACGGAGGTGTTCCCACCCCAAGTCCATGGCAGGTGCTTGATGATATTTGCTGAGTGCATAAATGAAGGAACGAGTGATTGAATGGATAATGTTCTCGGCAGAGCCCAGGGAGGGTTGCAGAAGGTTGTAGGAGCCAGATCAGAGGAAATGGAGGCTCAGACAAGTTAAGGGCAGACAGCCAGTGGGTGTCAGTCAGCGTCTGGAGCCCGAGGTCCTGTCCCCCAGCATGTGACAAGACTTATTTGACCTTGCAGAAACAGAACCTGCGACCGGCTCTGAGGATGCCAGAGGTGCCTCTGGAGGAGGGAGGCCCGTGGGTGGACCACACAGGTGAGTCCGCTGTGATCCTAAGTGCAGGGAGGGCACAGAGGGAAGGCTGGAGGGGGGCTGCTGTGTCGTCACTGCAGCTCAGGCAGGTAGGCGGCAGCCAGAACTATTCTGGATGCAACACCTGCTGAATACACACCGTGGTGCTCAGCGGCCAGATAATTCACCAAAAACTGTTGGACTATCAAATGGCCAAAATGATTAAGTCCCCAAATGTCCAGTTCACAGAATGACCAAATTGCTTTCGAGTGTAGATATGTAGATGGTAGATGATAGATTGATTGTCAGAGTACAGCTGGATACATAGAGGTAGGAAGATGTAAATAGATGAATATATAGGTAGACACATGATAGATTAATGATGGATGAATAGATGATACGTTGGTTGATACGTGATAGATGACAGATAGATAAATAGATAGATATGTTAGATGATAGATAATTGATGGCTGGATGGATGGATAGATGATAGAATTGGTTAGTAGATGAGATAGGTGATAGATAGATGTAAATAGATGAATATGTAGGTAGACAGATGATAGATATATTATAAGATATGTTATAGATAGAAGATAGGTAGATAGATGATAGATTGAGAAATGATGGATGGATAGATGATAAATTGGGTGAAAGATGATAGATGATTGATAGATAATAGATGACAGATAGATAGATAAAAATAGACATAAATTATCCGATTGTACAGTTGAGGAAACTGAGGCATAGAGGGGTTAAGTCAGCTGCCCACGGTTTCAGTTAGCAGATAGCAATTCACACTGAAGGTTAAGTCGGCTCACTCATCCACAGACGAAAAGAACATACAAGGAACATCTGAACTGTGCAAAACTGACAGTCTGCTAACTTGGACCGACAAATTTGAGGGTAAAACAGCAGGGACAAAACTATTGCAGCAAAGCTTCGGCCAAAACGAAAACTCTGAAAAGCAAGTTCTAAAGTTGGGCAAAGAAGTTCATTCAGTGAAGTGGCATTGGGAGAACAGGCTCGCTCGACTCTGGGGTAATGGACGTTCTGTAGCCGGGCGCCACAGAGGGAGGACAGAGCACGGCACCTAGATGGTGCTCAGTGTGTTAACTGAATGAATGAATGAATGAATGAAGTGGAGAGTGTACACCAGAGGTGAGTGGCTACCAGTAGCACACACACCCCACGGAGAGAAACACTGATTTGTCCTCATTTCCTCTCAATAACAGGTCTGTGAAGTTAGTCCCCGAGAAGGACAGCACCACTTCAGAGGCCCGGACAGGGGTTCCCCTAGATGACCCTGAGGGGACAGGATGGCCAGCTGGAGAGGACAGCGTGCGGTATGGCAGGGTAACCACCAGCTGCTCCCTTCTGTCCGAATCCACTGCTACCGCTGCCCCCAGGAGCTCAAGACCTCTCACTAGCACTGGGGGTGGGGCTCATCTTTACTGAACACCTACTATGTGCCAAGTAACATGCTAAACACTTTCTATTTCTTAATGCTCACGACCACCCTAAATTAGATGGTGGTAGCTCCATTTTAGAAATGAAGAAACAGGTTCTAAAGAGTTGAGAGACTTGTCTGTGTTCTCATAGCTACCAAGTGACCAACCTGGGTCAAATCAAGGTCAATCCTAATCTGAAACTCATACGCTTTCTCCTCTGCTGGTTTCTCCATCCATCCACCCACCCATCTACTAACCTGTCTACTCATCCATTCATCTATCCGTCCACCTTTCCACCCATCCACTCCTCTGTCCTACTCACTCATCCATTCACCTACTCATCTATTCACTCATCTATTCATCTCACCCATCCATCCACCCACCTACCTACCCATCCATCCATCCATCCATCCATCCACCCACTCATTTATTCATCTACCCACCTACAGACCCACTCATTTATTCATCCATCCACACATCTAGCCATTCATTTACCATTCACCTAGCCACCCACCATCCCACCCAACCAACCACCCACTCACCCACCCAGAAAACGTGTACGGAGCCCCCACTATGTGCCAGACAAAATCTCTGCCCTGGTGGAGATGGCAGGCTGGTGAGAGGAGACAGCAAACAGTTAGGCTAACAAGCCGCTAACGTCAGATACTGATCAATGCTATTCAAAAAATAAAGAAGGGCAATGAGATGAGGACCAACTGAGAGTCAGAGGTCTGCTTACATAGGATGCCCTGAGGAGTGACATTTGAGCTGAGCCCTGAGGGATGCAAAGGAACCAGCCATGGAAAGAGCAGGGGGAAGAGCATTCTGGGCAGAGGGAACAGCAGGTGCAAAGGCTCTAAGGTGGGAGGAAGCTTCGGGTGCCAGAGAAAGAAAGGGCTTCCATGAGGCTGGCAGACCGTGAGCTGGGGCTCAGGTCAGAGAGGTGTACAGGAAGTTTGGAATTTCTTCTGAGAGCAGGAGAAAGCCACGGGCGGGGCAACAACAGCAAGATGGGATCAGGTTGATCTTTTTAAAAGTTCACTCTGGCTGCGGCTGTGTGAACCTCAGATTTGTAGGAGATGGACCTTAAGCAAGTAGCTTAACCTCTGTGCCTCAGTTTCCTTATCTCTTAGATGAGGATAGAGACCCGTGCCTGTCCCATAGTAGGTGTTCAATAAATCACTCCAGAGCCGGAAAGCACCACAGCCTGTCAGCTTTCACGCTCCCACTGGTCCTCTGTGGGTTCTGTAGCGGGAGGGGGTCCTGAGGCTAGGTGGGGACGGTGCTCCAGGTGGGATGTGCTGAGAGAGGACCTGTGAGGTGTGTGTGACGGCTCCATCTGCACCCTGGGCATGTGGGAGCCTCACCTCGCCTTCCCTCTCTTCCCCTGTCTCCCTTACACGTACCCCAGGTGAAGGCCAGCATGTACCTGACCTACATACGGGCTGTAGGCACCCCACTCTGCCTCTACGCACTCTTCCTCTTCTTCTGCCAGCAAGTGGCCTCCTTCTGCCGTGGCTACTGGCTGAGCCTGTGGGCGGACGACCCCACCATGGACGGGCGGCAGACACAGGCGGCCCTGCGAGGCTGGGTCTTCGGGCTCCTGGGGTGCCTGCAAGGTACCCCTCCCTGGCCTTCCTTACCCTCCATCCTCTCAGCCGCACCCAAGGTGCTCAGGGCTCCCTGGGCCGCCCATCCCTGGCTTATCCTACTCCCCCTGGCCATCCTTGAACGTCCTGGGTCTTTAAGACGGGGCTGGGAGGAGTAGGGGACATGGCACATCCCTCCTTTTCTGGAATCCTCAGAATCTGCACCAGACTCAATGGCAAATGCAGAATTTCGGCCCCCAGACACTGGGGCAGCCGAGACTTAGGTGGGCACAGATACGGCAGTTCAGCTGGACACTGCCTCTCCCCAGCAACTCCAAGTGGCGTTTAGCACTCTAATCCCAGCCTCCAGATGAGCCTCTAGATGTATTTGGAGGCCCTGTTGTTACACAAACACGTTACGGATTGTTATGTCTTCTTGGAGAATTGACCCATTTATTGTTAGGTCATGCCCCTCTTTACCCCTGATAATTTCCTTACTCTGAAGCCTGCTCCATTTGAAATTCAGAAAGCTGCTAACTCTACGTTAATAGCTATAATATACTAACTATATAACTATACATCTCAAACTAGTTTAAGCACCAAGAGAATG
Source organism: Rhinolophus ferrumequinum (assembly GCF_004115265.2). Taxonomy (NCBI): domain Eukaryota; kingdom Metazoa; phylum Chordata; class Mammalia; order Chiroptera; family Rhinolophidae; genus Rhinolophus; species Rhinolophus ferrumequinum. The sequence goes on along the minus strand of NW_022680357.1, from coordinate 13,712,226 downwards.
CATTGGCTTATGGGACCAGAATCCATAGATGACTAGCTTCAGGTATGGCTGGATCCAAGGGTTCACATGAGGCTGTTGGAATGGCTTTACTTTCTTCCTCCGCGATAGCTTCTTATCCCTGCAGGCTTCTCCTCCTAGTGGCAAGATGGGATCCCATAGCTCCAGCGTGGCCACCTCGAAACAGCACGCACCTTTTTCCCAAAAGTCTTAGCAAAGTCCCAGGTCTCACCCTCATTGGCCTGACTTGGGTCATGTGTTCATCCTTGAACCAACTGCAGTGGTTGGCTTGGTAAGGGATGAAAGTCGCCCCAGAAACAGAGAGTGAAGTTAGACCCATTCTCCCATTCTAAGCACATAGATTGGTTGGCAGGAAGGCGTATATTAGTTTCCTAGGGCTGCCATAAAACAAATAACTACAACCTAGGTAGCTTAGAACAACAGAAATTTACTTGCTCACACTTCTGAAGCCACAAGTCCAAAATCAAGGTGTCAGCAGGACTGGTTCCTCTCGGAGCCTCTGAAGGAGAGACCGTCCCTGGCCTCTCCCCGCTCCTGCTGGCTGCCTGCAATCCTGGGCATTCCTTGGCTTGTGGCGCTTCTCCCCACTCTCTGCCTCCGTCTCCACACGGCCTCTTTGCTGCGCTTTGTGTGTCTCCTCTTCTTAAAAGGACACTAGTCATTGGATGTAGAACCCACCCTAAATCCAGGATGATTTTATATCTCAAGGTCTTTCACCGGTGACATCTGCAAAGATCCCATTTCCAAATAAGATCATATTCTGAGGTTCCTTCCACCCACTACGGGGTGATTCCAGCAAAGGATAATCCGGGGGACCAGACCATGAGATGGACACCACAGGGGGTGGGTGGGGCTCCAGCCCACATGACCTGACCCCCTTTCTCTCCCAGCCATTGGGCTGCTTGCCTCCATGGCCACCGTGCTGCTAGGGGGGACCCGGGCATCCAGCCTGCTCTTCCAGAGGCTCCTGTGGGACGTGGTGCGGTCTCCCATCGGCTTCTTCGAGCGGACGCCCATGGGGAACCTGCTGAACCGCTTCTCCAAGGAGACAGACACGATGGATGTGGACATCCCAGACAGACTCCGGTCCTTGCTCATTTACGCCTTTGGCCTCCTGGAGGTCAGCCTGGTGGTCGCCGTGGCCACCCCGCTGGCCGTCATGGCTATCCTGCCCATGCTGATTCTCTACGCTGGGTTTCAGGTAAGGAGAGGTTGGGTGGACCTCCTGGGGCCTCCTGGGGTCTCCTCAGCCAGTTCCCGTCTCTGGGCCGGAGTCAGTGTAAGAGGTTCTGTCCAGCTGGGGGTCCGGGAACCACCCCTAGAAGAATTCCCGGAGGCAGAGACACCACAGCCTGTCTCTAACACCTGTAGTTATCTGGACGTTTGGGGGCAAACGTCCACATCGACGTTCTTCGTATCTCACATTTTGTCCTGTTACTTGAAATCAGCTCCTTCTCCAGTTACCTGGAAACCAGGAGGGCATTGCAAAGTCCCGAAGGTGGCTGTAGGAGGCTAGACTCTTTCAGTTGCCAAGGCCAGAGACGAACTGAAGTTAGCGTACACAGAAGAACAGAATTGAATGGCTTACATTCCTCGGGTGCGGTGGCCAGCTGTCACCAGTACAAGTCACTCCCTCCGTATCTTTGCTCGGTGCTCCTCAAAGTGTGGTCCTGGCCCAGCCACAACAGAATCACCTGAGAACTGGTTAGCAATGCACATTCTCGGGCCTCACCGAGACCTACTGACTCAGACCCTATGCAAGTGGGGCCCAGAAATCCGGGTTTTAACAAACCCTCCAGGTAATTCCGGTACACGTTAATGTTTGAGAACCACTGGCTTAGCTCTGCGTGGCCCAGTGTTGCACACACTCTTTCCAGGGGGCAGTTTTGATGGCCCCTGGCACCCCTATACTCACAGCTTCCCACCTTAGCAACCCCAACACAAAGAAACCTTTTCTCCAGCTCAGCATTCATACAACAATCCCAGAAAAGATTCTGATTGGCCCTGTATGGGGCATGTGTTCATCCCTCAGCCAATCACTGGGACCAAAAGGATAGTTTACTCTGGCTGGGTAGGCTGTATCATGTGACCACCCCTACACTCAGGTTCCCCAGTTGACAGCTCCCCCGGGAAATCGAAGTGGAGTGGAAGACGCTGTGGTAGTCAGATAAAAACCATGGCCACCACTGTCCTCCACAAGCATCCCAGGTCTTCTCTACATCCTCTTGCCTTGGGAGAGGGACAGCTTCTCCATCGGTGACTGGCTCAACGTGAAGCATTTGGCCTGAGAGCTGGGAAGGAGACATTTACACCCGATGCATGATTTCTCAATCCTGGCCATACGTTAGAATCACCCAGAAGGTGCTTCACAAATGCCAAGACCAAGGTGACACCACTAGAGATTCTGATTCAGTAGTTCTGGGGTGGGGCATTGGAGGTGTTTGAACCTTCCCAGGTGATTTTTAAAAGAACCACCAAACTCTGATTTTGCAAGGAAATTGGAACCCAGAGAGGAGCAGCAACTGGCCCAAGGTCACACAGCAAGCTGGTAGCAGAGCCCGGTCTGGGACCCTGTACCTGGGACTCCCTGTGCTTCTCAAACTCTCTCTCTGTGTCTGTGACTTCTCCCCTCCTACCTGTCCCACTTCAGAGCCTGTACGTGGCCACCTCGTGCCAGCTCAGACGCCTGGAGTCAACCAGGCACGCCGTCGTGTGTTCCCACATGGCGGAGACGTTCCAAGGCGGCGCAGTGGTCAGGGCCTTCCGGGTCCAAGGCCCCTTTGTGACTCAGAATGACACCCACGTGGATGAAAGCCAGAGAGTCAGTTTCCCAAGGCTGGTGGCTGACAGGTAGGGTGGGGCCGACAAGACTCTGTAATCCATCTGTGTCCCCAGAGTGTGTCATACTGTGTGGCCAGAGAGCTCAAGTGGCCTGCCGAAGGTCATACAGTGAGTCGGGGATACAGCTGACGCTAGATCCCTTGGACATACTTGGCTCACACTGTGAGCAAGTGGAACCTGGCCTGGGGGGTGGGGGATCCCCAACAGCAGGTGGGCAGGAGGGATGTCAGCAAAATGGAAGGAACCTCTGTAGCCAGGCCATTGGACGAGCCTCTGTTGACTTGGTGACAAAGCAGCTACGTAAGTATCCTCAGCCTCTTTTCAGTACCAAGCAAGAATAAGAACACAAGCTTTGAGCACAGAAAGACGTGGGTTCAAAACCCAGCTCTGCAGCTTACTCGCTGGGTGACCCTGGGCAAGTTACATGTCCCCTCTGAGCCTCATGTATCAGACCGGGATTGTGCTCATGGAGCGGCTATGAGGATTGAATACATACGTGCATAGCTAATACTTGTAACACGCTTACTACTGCCTCGCACAGTTCTGAGCTCTCTACGTGTATTAATTCATTTAATCCTGTTAACAACCCATGAGGCAGACTGTTTTGTAAATGGTGACTTTTAGGCACAGAGAGATTTAGGAACTTGGCCCAGGGCCACACAGCGAATATGTGGTAGAGTCAAGGTTTGAATCCAGGAAGTCTGGGGCCACTGTGTGGAGAGGGTCAAGCACACAGTAGGTACTCAACAAATGTGCAGTCCTTTCTCCTTTTGGCCCAGGTGTCCAGTCAGCAGGACCTATCAGGCCCTGTAGTTTTGGGCAGTGTCTCAATTCCATATGCCTCTGGGGGGACCTGCCCTGCCCCGTCCTGGAGTCTAGCCTAGAGAGGAGGGATCTTACGGACATTTAGAAGGCACCTACTGTGTGCAATGTTCAATGATTTTCATGCTACCATGTTTCCCCGAAAATAAGATCTAGCCGAACCATCAGCTCTAATGTGTCTTTTGATAAATATAATTAATAGAAGACTCGGTTTTATATTGCATTATATATTATATTTTATTATATACCAGGTCTTATATAATATAATATAAGTGGCCTTATATTATATTATAAGACTTGGTCTAGTATAATAGTAAAATAAGACCATGTCTCATATTAATTTTTGTTCCAAAAGACTCATTAGAGCCGATGGTCCGGCTAGGTCTTATTTTTGGGGAAACGCGGTATATATGGCATATCTCATTTAAACCTCTCAACTGTAATGAGTCAGATGTTCATTTCACAGATAGGTAAACTGGGTTCAAAGAGGTGAAGCGACTCCCCAGGGTCAGCCATCTAGGAAGGGGGAGACCCTCTGTGTGTTCAGTTAGTTGGCTCACTGAGAAGCCTGATGTTGGAAAGGGTGCGTGCTTTTTGGTATGGATCAGCAGATGTGGCTTCAAATCCTCGTGTTTGTTATGTGTCTGGACTTAAGTAAGTACCTAACCCTTCTGAGCTTCAGTGTTCTCATCTGTCAAATGGGGATACCTCCCTTCGTGGGGTTGTTAGGAGGACTAGCTGTTATATGTAGTAAAGGCCAGAGCTCCCTAAAGATTTTTATCTGTTTGGTTCATGGCTGTGTTCCCAGCACCTTCAAAATGCATGGCACAAAGTAGGTGCTCAATACATACCTGTTGAATGAATGAATAAATGAATGAATGGCAGAGTAGAAATTCAATAAAAGGGGGTGCATATTTATTCATCCACTCAATATATGTTTGTTGAGCACCTACTCTGGGCTGGGTCTTATGCTAGGTACTGGGGACAGAGCCGTGAATGAGACAAAGTCGCTGCCCTCATCAAACTCACCATTTGTTGATGGAGACTGAGTCAAGGACTGATTAAATAGTTGAATTATAAAGACTGATAACTGTCATGAAGGAAGTTATCAGCGATGTGTTAGAAAGGGGGGAGCAATCTGGGAAGGCTTCCTTGAGGAGGTGATGTTTGAGCTGACTTGCTCATGAAGACGGTGGCCACGTGAAGATGGAGGTTGGGTTCAGGCAGGGGGCGCACAAGGGAATATGGCTTGGCATATCCTAGGCACAGAATGTCGGCAGCATGGCAAAGCTTTACTAGAGCCCCTACTATGTGCCAGGTCCTGAGCTGAGCATCGGTGAGACAGGACAGCATCAGCTTCCCTACCCACTCAGCTTGCATGGAAACTGGGGTGTGGAGGAGACCATGGCCCCATGGGCACTCAAGCTGGCACCAGGACCAGTTCTTGTGCCCAGAGGAGCAGGCCCCACAGAAGGGCCCTCACTGACCCCGCTGTTACCTGCCTCCCCTTACAGGTGGCTCGCTGCCAACCTGGAGCTCCTGGGGAACGGGCTGGTGTTCTCAGCTGCCATGTGCGCTGTGCTGAGCAAGGCCCATCTCAGTGCCGGCCTCGTGGGCTTCTCTGTGTCCGCCGCCCTTCAGGTACTTCCCACACCCCAACCTGGGCTCCGGTGTGCGGGCAGAATCAAGACAGACGGGCCCCTGCCAATAGAGCCTTCAGGGACCCGAGTCCAAACCACCAACCACTGAGGAAAATATGGCTCTTAAACAGCTTAGCTGAGGTGACCTTGCTGGCCCCTGAGCAGGAGTCTTACCTCTTGGAGCCTCAGTGTGCTCATCTGAGAAATGGGGCAGAATCCCTCCACTCGGCTAGTTGAGATAAAGTATGTAGAGTTCATGTCCAGTGCACTGTTAACTTTCAGTTAGCTATTAACAATATTTAGCACGAGGTCATGACATCTATGAAGGAAAAAAATATACATCTATGTATATATTTAAGTAGCATTCATCCTGAATGAGACATTGTTTTAAGAGCTTTTTAAAGATTAACTCCTTTATTCCTGCTCCCAAGCCCATCAAGGGTGCTATTATTATACCCATTTTATAGTTGAGGCAACTGAGCTTAAGGATAAAGCAAGGGAAGAGGCTGGAGCATGATGCGGGGAGGGGTGTTGGGAGCTGTGATGGAAGAAAGTGAGGGTGGGAGGGAGCGGAAGTGCGAGCCCAGGCCTGGGGCTGGGGGGATGGGAATGCCTGGTAGGCAGTTTGGCTGGAGAGTGTGGGCTAGGGGGAGACTGGGGGGAAAAGAGGCTGGGAGAGGAGAGAGGGCTGGAGCAGGCAGGGGGTGTGGGCCCTGGGAGGAGCTTGGCGTGGTGTCAAATGTGACGGGCACTCGGGAGGGAAGCTTCTCCGAATGGAAGTCATCTGGTCTGGGCCCTGCTGGGTATCCCTGGGAGGACCATGCACCCTCTCTGGTCCTGTCTCCTCACCTGTATCAAGACGCGTTGGACAAGCTGATGTCTGAGGGCTCGTTTCTGCTCTGCCTACTCTGGTTTTACTGAAGGGAGAGATGGGTACTGGCGGCTGCAGCCAAATCCAGGCCCCTTGTCTGGTTGGGGCCCTGCCTCCCAGTCCCTGGCTCAGCGGGGCGGTGCCAGCCTGCGGGGTGGCTTTGCTGAAGCCAGCCTGAGGCGTCTTCTCTCTCCAGGTGACCCAGACGCTGCAGTGGGCTGTCCGCAGCTGGACCGACCTGGAGAGCAGCATTGTGTCCGTGGAGCGGATGAAGGACTACGCCGGGACGCCCAAGGAGGTGATGGGTGGGAGACGGGGGCGGAGGGCGTGCCCCATCCCGGCCTCACCGTGGGCAGTGGACCCGGGGCGACATCTGCCGCGGGCTTTGGAGCCCCCACCACTGTAGGCAGGAATCCCAGTCAGGGCCGCAGCAATGGCTGAGAGCATGGGGTCTGGACCAGGTCAAATCCAAGTCCTTTGCAGGTCATTCTTCTGAGTGACAGGGGACATAGGACACAGCAGTGCCACAGCCACGTGATAGCAACATGATAGTGACATTCCAGTCGCACAAGAGCAGCATAACCACTAACAGCTGGGTGTCCCGGGAGGGTCAAATGAGATCCCTCAATAAAGGACTTAGGACGGCGTCTGGCACCCAATGAGCAGTGCGTGCCCACGGCTCTTATTGGCCCCATTTCACAGATGGGGAAACCAAGGGCACAGAGTGACCTGTTCAAGGTCACAGGAATACTAAAGGCAGCGTTGGACTCCCTGCTGCAGACTTGCCCTCTTCACAGAAACAAAGGAGAGTGCTTCTCCTGCTAGCGGAAGAGTGTGTGTGATTTGACAGTTAGCAGTGGCTGATAATAATACTGATTTAAAGAGCAGCCAACACCGCCATTGTTTTTACGATACCAGGTATTGTTTCTAGCTTTGCTAGGTTCCATGCCCTGTAACAGCCCTGTCAAATAGCAGTAACTATGCCCATTTTACAGAAGAGGAAACTGAGGCTTACAGAGGTTGGCCTTTGTGAGAAGGCAGGGAGAAAGGCTCCTCTGACCCAGTGGGGTCCCCTCCCCCCCTGCCCCAGGCGCCCTGGATACTGCCCACCTGTGCAGCCCGGTTCCCCTGGCCTCAGAGGGGGCAGATCGAGTTCCGGGACTTCGGGCTGAGACACCGACCTGAGCTCCCGATGGTCGTGCGGGGTGTGTCCTTTGAGATCCGTGCGGGAGAGAAGGTGAGCGCCGCTCCCATAACCTCCTCCTCCCGGGGGCCAGGCCACAGCCAGGCTGGGTGCTACCCCAGGGTCCAGGCCCTGAGCACAGCTGCGTCTTCCACGTCCCCACCTCAGGGCCCCTCGTCTTCAGACCCACCACGTCCTCATGAATGTAACTTCCCAAAACCTGCTTCCACCACAGCGAAACCCACCCCTACCTTGCCGTCCCAGATGAGGTATCTCCCAAGGCCCTTCTTTCTTCTTTCTCAGACATTAGTTGCAGACCTACTGCGTGCCAGGCAGCGTGCTGAATGCTCCACATACATTATCCAGTTTGCATGGGCTCAGTTCCTGGCTTTGCCACGGGGGACCTGGGGCAAGTCACTCCATGGCTGAGTCACTTCATGGTCTGAGTTTTCCCATCTGTACAATGGGAGTGTTGGTGTCAACTTCGTAGAGTTGTTGTGAAGCTTATCTGCGTTGATACATAGAAACTGCCTGGCACAGAGCAAGCGCTGCAGACGTGTTTGCTGATGCTTTCATTAATCAGCATCTGCATTTTTACTCTGACAACCACCCTATAAAGAAGGTGCTGGTATTGTCCCATTTTACAGATGCCTAGTCACTGAATCCCTTCTCCCAGTGACACTTCCTCCCTGTAGCCCTCCCTGCTCTCACCCTGATGGCTCCAGGCCCCCATTGGAGCCCCCACACTCCTCCAGTCTGTTCTCCTCTGATCTTTATTTGAGAATGTCATCCCCCTGCTTGAGACCTTTCACCTGCTCCCAGCTTCCCTCAGCATAAAGCCCAAACCCCTGAGCTTGGCAGTCAAGGCCCTGTCCAGCTCTCCATTCAGTTTCCTGCCAGGGCATAGCCAGCATTTGTGGAGCAGCTGCCTCTGGGCCAGGTAGACGCCTGGTGCTGCCCTCACTTGTGGTTTGCCCCCGCCCCGAACTCCTGTACACCCTTCAAGACCCCACTCAAGTATCCCCTCCTCCGTGAGCTTTCCCTGATTACCCCATCGACCCCTACCCCATACAGCACGAACAGCACCTTGTTGCTAACCTCCATTGCTGCAGGTCCGGAGCTTGGGTAGAGAGAGGCCTTGCTCATCACACAATATTATTAAAATTAAGTTTACTCAGTGGCATTATTTCCCAGACTAGACGGTGAGCCCGTGGGACCAAGGACTCTTTACTGTTTGCTTTCTTGGTGCCCAGAAGGGTGCCTGTCATACAATGGGGTGACACACATTTCATTCATTAAACAAATGGTGTGGAAGCCCCACCATGTGTCCGACACTGAGCACGTAACAGTACGCAAGAGAGAGAAGGAGGCAGGAAAGATGAGGGACAGATACAAGGATGGGCAGATGGATGGAAGGAGGCTGGCTGGCTGGGCGATGGATGGTGGGTGGGGTGGAAAAAAGGGGGATGGTTGGATGGCTGGATGGGATGCTGTGTGAGAAAGGATGAGAGGTGGACAGAAGACAGGATTATGGATGGAAGGATGGTGGCTGGAAGGAAGGCTGAGAATGGAGAGCAGGAAGGATAAGGGACAGAGGGAAGGATGGGGACGGATAGAAGGATGGGACTTGACTAGAATGACGGCATGAAAGGAAGGATGATGGAGGGGTGTGGATGGAAGGATGGAGAAACAGAGGAAGGGTAGGCTGTAGAAAGAAGGGTGGGGGACTAGATGGGGAGGTCTGCTGAGATGAGGGGAAGAGAGAAGAATACATAGAAGGTTGGCTAGATAGACGGGTGGATATATGGAAAGGTGGAAAGATGGAAGGATGGATGCTCAAAGGATGATGGATGGATGGATGGATGGATGGATGGATGGATGGATGGATCTTGGGTGCAGGCGAAACATCTCGCAGAGACAGATGCCCAGGCATCCTCCGGGCTGTGGCCTACCTTCTTCTGGTCAGGCATGGTCAGAACAGCCTTTGCCCTCCGGTGCCCTGGCAGGTGGGCATTGTTGGCAGGACGGGGGCCGGGAAGTCCTCCCTGGCCGGGGGCCTGCTGCGGCTCCTGGAGGCAGCTGAGGGCGGGGTGTGGATCGACGAGGTCCCCATCGCCCACGTGGGGCTGCACACGCTTCGCTCCAGGATCACCATCATCCCCCAGGTGAGGCCTGGGGAGCAGGGCGGACAGAGGTGGGGGCCTGGCTGGGCCCAGCGCTGACCACTGCCTCCCCTGGCCAGGACCCCATCCTGTTCCCCGGCTCTCTGAGGATGAACTTGGACATGCTGCATGAGCACACGGACGAAGCCATCTGGGCCGCCTTGGAGACGGTGCAGCTCCGCGCCCTGGTGGCCAGCCTGCCCGGCCAGCTGCAGTACGAGTGCACAGACCAAGGCGATGACCTGAGGTAGGGTCACCCCACCGGCCAGGACCTGGGGGCACAGGCGGGCGAGGTGAATGTGGCGCTGACTCCCCCGGAGCACGCTACCCGGGAAATCTGCCTCCCCCACAGATTGCCACCCCCTTTCTGTTAATCACAGGACACGTCCCATTCCTTATCAGCGATTCCAAATTCCAACACAGTCTCTGAATATCGAGTTTCTTGTTCCTCAATTTAGTTCCTAAATGTATGTGGTGGCAAAACCCACCCTCTATTAACACAAGGCAACGTACAGTCTTTATTTATCCTACTTGACATTTATTTTGCTACAGAGATACTGTGTTGGATGTTGGGCGCTGACCCCACGCTCACTGGGGGTGTACTGTACGCCTTTACAAAAACGGTTTTAAATTGTAGCAAAATATGCATACCATAAAATTGACCATCGTAACCCGTTTTCAGCATATACTTAGTAGTGTTGAGTATAGTCACCTGTTGTGCAGCCAAACTCCGCAACTTTTTCATCTTGCAACACTGAAATTCTGTACCCACTGAAACAATTCTGCTTCCCCTCCCCCGAACCCCTGGCAACCACCGTTCTGCTTTCTGTTTCTGTGAATCTGACTACTCCAGGTATCTCCTTTAAATGGTACTTATATTATTTGTCGTTTTGCGCCTGGCTCATTTCCCTCAGCATGAAGTCCTCAAGGTTCATCCATGCTAGCACGTGGCAACGTTTCCTCCCAGTTTTAAGGCTGAAGAATATCCCCTTGTGTGGCCACAGCACATTTTGCTTATCCATTCATCTGGTGGTGGACACTCGGGGCGCCTCCACCTTTCGGCCCTTGTGGATAATGCTGCTGTGTGCCTTCTTAACAACCGAGGTGTTCTAGACGTAAAACCCATCTGGCCCTGGTAAGGCGCTGTGAGTGGTAGTGATTTTCACGCATTGGGGAGACAGTGTAGCCTGACAGGCTTCCAACCCGGGCCCCCCACTTACCAGCTGTAGGACCTCAATCTCCTGTGCTTCAGTTTCCTCATCTGTACAATGAGAACAATCGTTAGTACTGGAGTGAGGATTAAAGTGAAGTTGCTGAAACTGTGCCTGGCATACCAGATACAATATCCGCCTTCGTGTTTGGCAAAGCTGCCCTCTCGCTCATCTCGCTCCTCTCATTGTGAAGGGTTGGCATCTGAGGCTTGAGACTCGCCCAGCGTCAAGGTGGGAAGGCTGGAGTGAGGCCCGGGCACCCGACACCTGCGCAGCCATAGTAGCTTCTGGTTCCCTAAAGGCTTTCCTGTGAGAGGAAGCTGAGCACAGCAGGAAAGAGCCCCAGATGGCTCGGGGTGCTCCCTGGCCGCGTGACCTTGAGCCTCACCTTGCCCATCTGTAATTAGAATAAGAGAAGCCACTGTATGCTGAGAGCTTACTGTGTGACCCGCATGCACTTGTGTGACTTCTCTGGTCCTCATGACCCAGCAAGGAAAGACCCGTTAATACAATACCTACCTTTGTGGTTACATGGGACTTGAGTCAGGTTACGCACAGATCGCAAGGATGTGTCTGGCACGTGGTGAAACCATGGAGACACAGAAACAGCCATGCCCCCGGTGGGGAGCGGAGGCACAGCGGGTTTGATGGCTGCCTAGTCACCCTGCCCCACAATGGCAGGATGGGAGGGGGGAATGGGGATTCCTACCCCGTCCGTGGACCGGGGTCCATGGGCACGCACCCCCCACTTCTGCGGCTGTCGTGGGGGCCCATTGCTGGGCGCACGCTACAGATCCTGATGGGGAGACACGCCAACCTCGGGCCTGACGGTCCCCCTCTTTCCCAGCCTGGGCCAGAAGCAGCTCCTGTGTCTGGCACGCGCCCTCCTCCGGGACACCCAGATCCTCATCCTGGACGAGGCCATGGCGGCCGTGGACCCGGGGACGGAGGTCCAGATGCAGGCCGCCCTCCGGAGCTGGTTTGCCAGGTGCACAGTGCTGCTCATTGCTCACCGCCTGCGCTCCGTGATGGACTGTGCCCGGTAAGCTCCCCTCACGTGCCGGGGGGCTCCCACGGTGGCGGAGGAAGGCATCTGGGTTTAGAGCTGGAAGGGCGATGGAATGGATGTCAAGTGCCCATTGTACAGGGTGTAAGACTGATGCCCAGAGGGGGAGGGCTGAGCCCAAGGCCACATGCCCAGCACGTGGGTCCATCCTGGCTGTCGGGGCCGGGACACTATACAGAAGGCCAGACTTCCAGGGAGCAAACCTCAGAGCGGCCACATGCCCGGGCTGGGGTCCAAAGAGCTGCCTGTCTCCGTCTCCCCTGCAGGGTGCTGGTCATGGAGAAGGGGCAAGTGGCAGAGAGCGGCAGCCCGGCCCAGTTGCTGGCCCAGAAGGGGCTGTTTTACAGGCTGGCACAGGAGTCAGGCCTGGTCTGAGCCTCCCTGCTGTGCCACCCTGATGAGATGTGCCGTGCCCTGGAGATACGAGTGCCCTGGGGTCACCGGTAGCCCCACAGTGTTGAGTCTAGACCACTCTCTGCTCTCGGGCAGAGAAAGTGACCGATCGTCACGGACGCAGCAGCGCCCAGGTTGGCCTGACCAGAGCCTGTCCACCCAGGAGCCAAAGTGGACAGCGGCTCCCAGCCCTGGCTGCCCATTGGACCCCCCTGGGGACCTCAACACCTGCCCACGTCCAGGCTCCACCGCAGACCAATGAAATCAGAGTCCCTGGGGCTGGGGCAACGGTGTGTGTGCTTTTTACAAATTGACCGTTTATTTTGAGATGATTATAGATTGACAGGCAGTTGTAGGAAATAATCCAAAGTTCCCGTGTCCCCTTTCCCCCAATAGTAACACCTTGAAAAACGACAGTATGGAATCACAACAAGGACTAACATGGCTCCAATGCACCAATCTTGCTCAGATTTCCAGTTTTGTACGTGTGTGTGTGTGACTTCTACACAATTGTGTCACACGTATAGGTTCCTGCATCCTCCACCACAGCTGGGATGCTGATCACCTCCATCACCACAAGGAGCCCTCGGGTTCCCATTTTGTCACCACAGCCCTCCTGCCCGCCCCAGTCCCCAATGTGTTGTTCCCCGTTTTGCTACGCCGTCTATTTTTAAAGCTCCCCATACGATTCCAACATGTACCAGGCCTGAACCCCACCCCTCCTGCTGCTCTTCCACCCCTCGGAGCATCTTGTGTGAACAGGACACACGCGCCACAACCCACACACCTGGGACGCACGTTCACTTCCAAGCGAGACAAGAGGAACCAGAACACCTGGGTCCCCCCTGGGAGAACTGGCTCACAACTTGGCACGTTTCATGCACTTGTTGGTTAAAGACGAGATACCGGCTTCTCTGTGGCGGGGGCGGGGGACCTGGAACACCCAGGGCACATTAGTTCACACTTCCGCTCCTCAGAGGTCAGAGGTCATGCGGTGAAGGTCACGAGGGCAGCGCACAGCGCATGCGTTGTCAGGCCTGTTGCTGACAGTCTGGGGCGCTTAGAACCAGCTCAGGCCCCAGGAAAGGGGACTGGAGCCAAGCCTGAGGTCCCACTCGCCACTAGATGCCAGTGGCATCCTCACTTCCAGCTGTGACAACAATGTCTCCAGACATTGCCAATGTCCCCAGGGCGATCTCAGTCACTGGGCCGACCTGGCCCACTGCCATCAGTAATCCATGCTGCTTGGGCAGTGTTTGTGTGGCTGTGCCAGGGCAGGCCTGTAGACAGCAACCCGCATGCCAGGACACAGGGCCTGCCCTCTCCCGGCCTGGCCACGGGGCTCCCTTTGCCAAGATGCGGCCAGAAGCTCAGTGATGCTTTCCAGATGGGGCAGAGCGTCTGCATCCCTCGCCCGCCCACCCCGCCCCCGCGTCGTGCCTACAAAGTGCTGGCCCCACCTTGCCTGATGGATGCTTACGAGCTCCATGTTGCAGACGAGGAAACAGGCTCAGGGAGCTGACATTACCTGCCAAGGGCACCCAGCTCGTAAGTGGCAGAGTGAGCATCTTCCCCTGGGACTCATGAACACCAAAGCCTGGGCGGGTGTCTGGCCAACTTGGAAGCACCTCTCGTTTCTCTGCCTGGAGCTGAGCCGCCGGATGTCCCGGCAGAGCCACCACAGGCAAAGGCGGCAGCAGCTAGCTGTACGCTTGGCAGACTCACTTGGTGTCGTTCCAGGGCCACAAAAGCCTCTTTCACGGACGGAGCTGGTCTGCCAGAGCAGTGTGGGTCACAGGAGGCAGGCAGCACCCATGACAGCCCGCTCTTGGCCCACAGCATCAATCCTTGGAGACTAGCCCCACCGCCGTCCAGGCCGTTAATCCCCCGCCCTGAGCTCCTGCCAGCAGGGCCTGGCTGCCCAGTGGAACACAGACCCAGGAAAACTGCATGCAGACCTCCAGTGAGTGGCGCCTCACCCATGTGCTACTGGTCACTGCTGACAATCCCAAGCTCTGCTCTCAATGGGCCACACAGCCTCTCAGGTGATCCTTCCACCGGAGGAGGAAGGTCTGATTGATCTCACCTCACCAGGATGCTTGGAGGAGGAAGGGACTGTCACTGGGCGCCTTTTACAGATGAGAACACAGGGAGAGGGGAAGTAGGAACTGGCCCAGGCGGTGCGGCTCAGAGCACACATCCTGAATAACCACTGTCCACACTGCCGCTCACACGCTTCCTTAGCTCCAGGACACCAGCTCACTGGTAAGAGCTGAAGTCTCTAGAATCCCACCAGAAGGGAAAGGGCTGTTTTTCCTTCTTGAACTGAGGGATTGTGCAAGTATGTCCACTGCATTTTCCCCAGTGCCTCATACAGCGCAGAGCACACAGGAGGGTTGAAATAAATGCTGGTGACATCAATTGATGGATGATGGATGAACACATGGATGGATGGATGGATAGGTGAATAAATAGGTGGATGGATCGTTGGACAGATGGATGGTTGAATGGATGGACGGATGGATGGATGGATAAGTGAATAGGTGGATGGATGGATGGATAGGTGGATGGATGAATGGATGGATGGAAAAATGAATGAGTGAATGGCATCACGAGATGAGGACCACAGGACGGTTTCCAAGGCATCACTGTGGCTGCTGGGTGGGGAACAGACTGTATGTGCGGGAAGGGGGTGCCCAGGGGCAGAAACAGGAGACCACTAACTTGGCTGTCGGGGGCATCTAGAGACAGCAGATGTGTTAGAGCCAGCACGGCGGCAATGGGAGGGAAAAGTGGTTGGGTCCTGGTTTTGGTTGGATTCTGGAAGTCAACTGAACTTGCTGTAGGAACGGATATAGGCTGTAAGAATGAAGACGGGACAAGCAGCTCGCCACCTGGCAACAGCAGGCCAGATTCCCCACTCCTCTCTGGCCCAGGGAATCCTTTCCCACGTGAGTTGCCTGGCACATAGTAGGTCCACAACAAAGCTTCCTTCCCCTTCCTCCTCTCCTTCCATGGCCTTAACGCACGTACCTAGAAGAGCAAGTACCCAGGCCTCCCCCACGCCCCACAGATCTCCCGAGCATCCAGCTGCCCCGCACACACCACAGGCACACAGCAGCTTGCAGTTTACAACCTGACCTGGGATTTTAATACTCAGCGTCAGGATCTGGGACGGAAACACACCTCCCACCCCAAATCGACTCCCTACCAGGCCTCTAAATATTCCTTCCAATGGTATAACCACCCCCCACCAGCCTCTCCCCACCCCACACCCCAGCACCTTCACACTTCACAGGCCCTAATGCAAGGCAACGACTTCAGCTGGGGGACAGCCATGCTGGGGGGGGCACTGGAGGCGCAAGGATACTGCGTCTGCTCCTGGACCTGGTACACGGTGTTGGGGTGCAGCAGTAATGGTGTGCCCCCCCAGTACAGGCATTCCTCGCTAGGCAGACTCAGACCCAATTCAAACTCAGAAACCCAACACCCCAGTCTCACTACCCCACGGGCTAAAACTCAGAAACCATATAAACTAATGGAAGGACACAGACTTCTCTTCTTTACACACCCCTCCAGCTTCCTTTGTGCTTTGCTAGGGGCCATGTGACTAATTCTGGCCAATGAGCTGTGAGTGGAGTTGATTTGCTTGGCTTCTGGCTAGAGACACGTAAGAGTGGGGACGGTCCTCCACATTCTCCCTTCCTGTGCTACGGTGACCTGGAAGGCAGGCCTGGACAGGCGCTGTCGTAAGCCCAGAACAGTCTAGAGCTCGCAGTCGCTGCCCAGAAGGCAGTGACCCTGAGTGTCCCCCGACCCTCATGAAGAAACGTGACAAACACATCCTTGCGTTCATGTCCCCAAAGCTGATGGCTACCGCAGCACCGCTGAGCCTACCCTGCTCAATACAAAGGGATTTTCAAGGGTGATTTTGGCCACCTGTGATTTTGCCTTGCTGTGTCTTAGACCCTGACCTGGGCCACAGGTGTCACACACACATCATTGCTCTTATTCACAACTATCCCATCAGGCAGCTATGATCAGCCCCATTTTACAGACAAGGCAACTGAGGCACAGAGACTAAGTGATTTGCCCAGGGTCACACAGCCAGCAAATGACAAGGGCAGGACTCAAGCTGGATCTGTGTGACCCGCCCCCCAGGGCCCAGGCTCTGACCACTGTGCCAGGCGGACTCCCCATTAAACCCCTCTGGTTCTACCTCTAGGTTCCCAGTTCCAACCGGAACTCCCTCCAGAGACATGTTTGCCGAAGGAAAGAAGCAGAGAGGGTACCCGCCCTGTTGACTCCCAGGGGAGATGGCTGACAGCTGTGCTCATGCCCAAAGAACACAGAACCGCCATTTAGAAAGAAATAAAATATATATATATTTTTTACCGTAAATCGTTTGCAAATGTTCTCGTTTCCAGTGTAAGTCATTACAAAAAGATCCCCAAGAGAAACTTGGTTTATCCATTGTGAAAGAATGGTATAACTTACAAAAAATAAATATGTATTTCCACCTAAAGGGAGAAAGATGCTTCTGGATTTCAAGTCAGCCACATCATTCATAGCAAGTACGAAACTTGGGGCAGCAGTGACCTCTCTCTGCTTTTTGGGTCTTTCTTTGGTCTCCACCTGCAAGACCTAACGGACAGGCCTCGAAGGACTCCACTTCTCCGTTTTTTTCCAGGAACACGCGGACCAACCGTCAGATGCTAGGCCAGCTTGGCTCTTCGCCGGGAATGCTGCTCTCCGGCCCACTATTTCCACCCAAGAAATTCCAGTCATTTTGAGACTGGTTTTCTACGGGAGCAGTACTTTAAAGAAAAAGAAATCACTGATATTCGTAAACAGGTTCTTTTCTTGTCCTGGAAGACACGCTGTAACGAAATGTCAACTTCTCCACACTGCCACCCTTGACAGCTACCCACAGGCTGAGGGTGAGAAACTGAAATCTAAAAAATGAGAAGATTCAACGGAGCTCTTTTTAGTCCCCACTGGTCATAGCTGGAGGTACCCAGTGCTCTCGGCTTTGAATGCTTCGCAACCAAGAGCAGGCGTCGGTCAGGTACCAGAGTAAACCCCTTCTAGCAATGGGTAAAAAGAGGCAGGAGGGAAAGCGAGGAAAAGGCTGGAGTGGGTGAGGCGAGCAACCAAGCGGGACGGCGGCATTGAGAGAGCATCCCCGGACCCGGGCGTTCCAGGTCTGGGTCGCCTGCAAAGCCAGCCAAGTCCTGCCAGTGGGAAATGTGTGGGTGACGAGGCTGCCTCCGGCCGGTGAGGCAGTGCTGGGATGGTGGTTCCCAGCTCTTAGTGCCCGGAAGACCAGATGGTTGGTGAGAGGAGAAGCCATGGCCCTTGGGACACTGCCTGACGGTGAGAATGATCTTCACCTCTAACCTGCAGCTGCGAGGAAACGAAGCATTCTGGGTAGAGCCTGACAAGGACGTTAGAGGTGCTGGGGGCAGCTGCCAGGGGCCAGGGAGCTTCTCGAAGATTTGGAGTCCACCAGCTCTTGCTGAAGAGATCTGAGGCAGTTGGCTGGATTTGGTCACTAGCATATTTTCCGCAAGCAATTTCTCCAGAGTCTGGCTGTCAAAACCTCCCCGTGGAGCACCAAGAACACGGCCCAGCATTCTCAGCGGTGCGAGAACACGTGTGCTTCTTGTGTGTGTGTGTGGGGGGGTGACAGAGGCAAAGGTGTGCGTGTTTTGGGTGGATGCAGACCCGGGTCTCTCCTGTTTCTTCACGGCCAATTCCAGGCCGGAGGGCCAGATGATGGCTGCTTTGTGTGTGTTTTGGTTTTGGGGATTTGGTTTTTCTTTGTTTTTGGTTTCAGTATACGGGAGGCTTGGGTTCCCAAGGAAGCTGACTCATCCTGGGGGGCTGGCATGTGAGCCCTGTGGATCAGACCAGACGCACAGCTCCGGGGCTCACACCAAGCCAGCATCTTTGGCCATGCTGTAGAAGAGACCACGCTGCTGCAGGAGGTCGGACGGGGGCCCGCACTCCAGGATTTCTCCTTTGTCCAGCACGATCACTCTGTAAGCGGGGGATGCAGACATGAGTGGTAGGGAAGTGGTTGGCACCTCATGCCCCCGAAAGCCCACCTGGCCAAGTCCCTGCTTTGGGTCGGGCCCCTAACACTCTCTGCTAGGACTGGCGCAGTAGCTTGCCAGCTGGCTGCCCATCGCAGTCCCTGTTTCCAGCCAATGCCCAAGTCCTACGATGCTGCTACGGTGCCCGCTATCACCTCCTGCATTTCCTTCGCAGCACAATTCGCTTTCACTTGTTGCTGTGTTTATTGTGTTTTTGCACCCAGCCCCCAACTAATCTATAAGGTCCCTTAGGCAGGTTCCTTGTCTGACAGTTCCCTGCTGAACCCCCAGTGCCTGGAATGGCCCAGGAACGGGGTAGGCACTCCACACGTGTGCTGACTGAATAAATGATTGAGTGATGTCAGAAATACGGGGTATTACGGGGTATTCCCTGTCACGAGGCAACACATCATAAGGACGGTGTTGAGAATCAATGAGTGAATACACGGAAGAATGAGTCCGTGGACAGGCCCTGTGCCAGGGGCTTCACCTCGTATAATCCATGATGGTGTTGAGCCGGTGAGCAATGGTGAGCACTGTACAGCTGTCGAACTGCGTCCGGATGGTGGACTGGATGACGTCGTCCGTTTCCAGGTCCACGGCGGCTGTAGCCTCATCCAGCACAAGGATCTTCGTCTTCCTCAGCAGGGCCCGGGCCAGGCACAGGAGCTGGCGCTGCCCGATGCTGACCGGGAGAAAAAGACCAGGAGACAGAGCGTCAGAACCGCCCCAGACCCTGAGCCCAGGCCTGAGCGGGCAGAAGGGAGAGAGACGCGTGGTGTTGCTCGGACCAGGAGAGCACGTCCACTCCCACGTCCGCGCCTGTGGCAGACATGAGTGATCGATCAGGACGTTCTTCCTGCTGAGCTAGCAGCAGGCTCTGAATTGTTCTCAATACAGGGTTCAGATAACGCCCCAAATAACTCATCAGTTCAGCATGGGTCACGTGACAGATTGAGTGGAGCCACCCAGCTTGGCCACCCCGTGCATGAGCCGTCACTGCTACTGTGGGACACACCCAAGGTTTGGTGCTTGGTTGTCATGTGACGGACAACTGAATCTGGCTCTGACTAATGACACAGGAGCTGGACTCAACGTCTCCCCGCTGTGCGGGGAGGTGTTAACACGTTCGATGCCAGGTCATGGGTGGATCCTGGGAGAAGGGCCAGCAGCTGGGGCAGCAGTGGGTCCCAGAAGCTCAGCAGTGCTGTTTATCGACCGGAAGGGAAACCTTTCAGTGGTTTAACAACAGACAGTCACTCTCCACTGAATGGACCTGGTGTAAGAAAGGAAATACAGCAACCATCCTAGTTATATCTCGTGGTAAAATGAGCCTGGATTGAAACCCATTTTACAGATACTGAAACGGAGGCCCCAGGAGACAAAAGGCTGGGCTGTGGCAGGGCTGGGACTCACACCCGGGTCTGCCACTGATGCAAAAGGACAGAATCCTCAAGCACCCGGACCGAGGTGAAGCCGAGGGACCTCGTCGAGATGAGCGCCCCCACGCCCTGCACCTACCTCAGGTTCTCTCCGCCTTCTGCACACTCGTGGTTCAGCTTATCGGGAAGAGCCGACACGAAATTCTTGAGGTGAGCCAGCTCCAGTGATGTCCAGACTTCCTCATCTGAGTACTGGCTGAACGGGTCCAGGTTCATGCGGAGGGAACCCGAAAACAAAACGGGGTCCTGTTCAGAGAGAAGATGGTAGATGGCACGTGAGGCTCCCGTCACGGTGGACGTGGATGGCGCACAGGTGGGCCACACAAAGTGCTTGCCAGAATTTTTTCAAGATGGGGCTCCAGCGTTCCTTGTTAATAATGGGGAGAAAAGTCTGGAAAACTCTGGGTTAGGTGAAATAAGATTACTTTCTGTAAGACTTCCCAGAGACTTCAATATGCAAACGTGTCAGGAACCTTCCAGAAGGGAGATGCAGCAGGGCTAACTCCTAATCGTAAAGTACTGTGGATTCCTGCCCATCCTCTACCTCCAGAAAAGCATCTTAGAAGGAATTTTAGGGAAAAGAACATGAAGAAGCAACACAGTAAGGAATCGCCACCTTCAGAAATCAGTCTAGAAAATGCTTCTTTCTTATTTGCCTCTTCGGAGGGTTAGAGACTTGTGTTCTGACGGATAGACGCCTGGTAGCACTGGATCCTGGTAACACTCAGGAAACAGCCTGCTGGGTGGCAGGAGTGGATTCCCATTACACTTGTGTGCTAAAGGAGTGCCAGCAGAGAGGAAACACGGCACAGTTCCAATAATGATAACAAAGTCGGCGTGACACATCCCATTTGTCCTGAGAACACGCACACAGCGCCGCTCGCGACTCAGCAGAGCCAGCCCCCCCCGCCCCCCCGCCCCGCGCCCCACCTGGGGGATGATGGTGATCCTGAACCGCAGATCGTGCAGGCCGATCTTGGCAATGTTGACGCCATCGATAATGATCTCGCCCTCGGCAGACTCGTTGATCCGAAACAAGCCCAGGGTCAGGGATGACTTCCCAGCTCCTGTCCGCCCCACGATGCCAACCTGTGGGACAGGAAGCGCCCAGAGTGAGGTGGCAGTGCTGGTCTCTGCGGGTCACCGCCTGCCCCAGAATGACCTCACTTCAGTTATCGGCCCCAGGGCAGTCAGTCATCTGGTCGCCCTTCTCCCTCACCAGTTTCCCAGGGGCTGTTTGGGCCAAAGGTGAAGGACTCCCTTTTCTCTGCCAGCTCTTTTTATGAGCTACTAGAGACCTCCAGAGAGACAGGTATCAGGCAGGAGAGTTTCAATAGGCCCTACTATTGTCAACTCAAGACAATATTAATAATCAGGGACTGCCCTCACGCTGTTTTTTTAACTTCTTTGATGGTGAGTTTCCCATCCTAAGCTGTTGAAATAGCTCAGATTCAAGCAGACCCCCTGCACACCCCGTATCCCTCCCCCAGCTGCGTGAGCGAAAAGGGGTCATGGGTGTGACCTGGTCTCTGGGCTCCCCATGTAACAGCCCATGATTAATGGTCCTGACACCCAAACACAACTCTCGCCTTCTCATCGGGCTCTTCAGAGGCAGGCGCCCTCCACCCTCCAACAGTGACGGCACATAAGCCACGACATCACACAAGCCCTCAAGCCTCAGCGAGAACACTGCCCTCTCTGCTCATCCGCTCGTTGTAAGTTAGAGAAACTGTCTCGTGGGAACGGGACATTCTGAGCCTTGTGTTAGGGACAAGTTTAACAAGTCCATGTGTTTGGAGACGAAAGAAGCACTGTCCCCTGGAAAACGGCCAGGAAGACCCTTGGTCTAATTTCTGAGGCGGGTGTGAGGGTCTCAGGGGAAGAAGGCTGTCTTCCAGGAACAGCGTGGGATCAAGGGCATGTTTCAAAATTCTGACAATTTCACATGTCCCTTGAGCCGATCCCCAGCAGTGATGGTGACATCTTTCAAACTCAGTGCCTACTCAGGGGCCACGCTGGTCCCTGATGGGGTGGGGAGGGACCAAGTGAACCGGAAAGCACACATCTTGCCTAGAAAGAGCTAGGCAGGGAGTATGGGCCCAGAGGGCCTAGATGATGTGATCTTTCAAGAAAAGCAGGAAATGGATTTTTACATAAAACGTTCAAGGTTTTTTAATATTTGCAACTTATTCAGCTTTTTTTCCCCTAAACCCATCTGTGGGCCTCATGTGGCCCTTAGGCTACCAGTTTGCAATCCTGGCAGACACTCTCTGAGCAGCTCTTCCTTCTACAGCCCCTCCCAAAAATGGCCACTCCATCCTGTCGTATGGAGCCATGACAGACTGGGGGAATGACGCAACTTATACCCGATTGTGAACAAGCGGGGGACAGTGTGCACCCACCTTTTCCCCTCCCTCGATGGTGATGTTGATGTGTTTGAGCACCAAGTCCAGGTCGTCTCGGTAACGCAGGCCGAAGTTCCGGAATTCCACTCGGCCCACCTGGGGCCAGGTGCTGGAGGGAGCCATCTCCTCAATCCGCCAGGGAGCCTGCGAATGGTGGGGTGGGGGCTGAATAAGGAATCTGAGGTCCACCTCACACGCTCCAAGGCTCCACGACCCCTCCAACCTCACCTCCCTCTCTCTCGCTCACTGTACTTCCCACAATGACGTCAGGGCAGTTCCTCAAAGACAAGACACCCACACGTCCTGCTGCTGGGCCTTTGCACCTCCCTCTGCCTGGACTGCTCTTCCCCAAACTACCCATTCAGCCTGCTCCCTCTCGTCCTGCAGACCTCAGGTCGATTCAGACCTTCCACTTAGCCCTGCACCCCTCTCTCCTCACCCCTGCTTCACTCTCCTTCCATTTTAGAGCACCTACCATTTTAAGTATGTGTTTGTCTATTTAGTCACTACACCCACTGGAGTAACCATTCTGTGAGGACAGGTTCTTTTATTGTTTATTCACTGTTACATTCCAGGGCCCAGAGCACATAGTAGGTGCTCAATGCATAATTAAGGACTGAATCAATGAATGAGCGGTCTTCTCTGACAGACACAAGGTTGACTGCCTTCTAGGTCTGGAGCACAATAATAAAAGTGGCAGCAAACACTTCAAGATCCCTCTGTCGTATCATCTCATTTAATCCGCACTACACTCCCGTAAGTGGAGACCTTTCGTTATCCTCTGTTTATACACGAGGAAACTGAGACACAGAGTTAGGTAAGTAACTTGCCCCGGGTCACACAACCCCTATTTCTGAAAAGCTTCTGACTTCAGTTCAGCATTTCCTGAGATCTAGAACTGGTGACGCTCTGGGCCAGGCTCGGGGCTATCTTTGGGGAAAGATAGGAATAGAGAGAACAATAAAAGAGAATGCACATCCTTTCTTCCCTACGAATTTCTTATATTAATTTTTTCTTACAACAAACATTTCCCTTTTATAATCTATGTATACAAATGAAAGGGACATGCTGTAAGAACAGAGAAGGGACTGGAGAGAAATGAGTGGGACTTTCGAACTATAAATATATATTATATATAATATATAAACAAATCAATATATACATTTTACTAGTGGTAAGACTCTGGATGATCTTTACTTTCGTATTTTTTCAAATATGCTCTTATTCTAAAAATATAAAAACAAAGAAGTAAAAACAAGTAAAATATTTTTTGAAAAACAAATTAAATTGAATTGCGCACTTTAAATGGGTGACTTGCATGGCATGTGAATTATATCTCAAAGTTGTTACAAAAAAATAAATTATTTTGTATAAAGTGGGAAACTCCTCATGTAATGCAATCTTATTTCCACAGGGGGCGCTCACACCCTTCTGAATGGTCTCTGATGAAGTGGGACCTGGTTCACCATGTCAGAGCATTAAAGGACCAGAGACATAAGTCACCTCTGTAAATCCTTTAAGACAGAGTTTTACTGGGGCCACCTTGGTGTCATTCCCAAGGAGCATTTTCTTGAGAGGCAGTGTGGCACCATGGCACAGACCCAAATCCTGGGTCTGCCATTCACCAGCCATGTGATCTTAGGTCAGGAATTCAATCTCTTTGTGTCTCAGTTTCCTCACCTGTAAAATGGGGATAATGATAGAATGTGAGTTATAAGGCTGTGTAAAGATTATATGAATTACTCTATGTGAAATGTTTTAGGACAGGGCCTGACACCTCCCCAAGGACACAATATGTGTCCTATTATTACTGGTGGTGATGGGGATGGTGGCATCTCCAGGCATTACTGCTATTGTCATTGTTATCACCACTACTGCTACCGGTGGTGGCGTGCAGGCAGAATAAGGCAGTTAGTAGGGACAACGTGGCACTGAAGTCTGGAGACTTGGGTCCTACTAACCACGTGTGACCTTGGATAAGCCATCATCTCTCCCTAGGGTACCTTTCCTCTATCTATAAACAATAACTGCAGGGTTTCCCAAACTTGGGTCAATGCCTTACAAACATCATGATTTTTGCAATATCCATGCACTATTTCTTGTTACTGACTTTGAATACTTTTAATTAACTCATATATACTTAATTTTAAAATGTATTTAAAAATCTCCTTTCCATAATACAAGTACCCTATAAAAATACATAACAAATAACAGATTATTTTTGTCAGACAGAGGTTGCCTGTTGGGCTCAGAGGGAGCCCTCTGTGGATAAAGCCACACAGAAGATCATGGCCAAGAGGTCAGGCCAGGGGCTTGCTCTACCTCCTTCTCGATTTCGGAATACTCCTTGAGTCTCTCCACGGCCACAATGTTAGTCTCCATCTCTGACGACATCCGAACGAGCCAGTTCAAGTAGGTGGTAACCTGTGAGTGGAAGAGTTTCTAGAGTGAGCTTGAGTTGCTTTATTTTAATGAAGCAATTATGGGTTATGAAATATTTCAGTTGAGAAAGGTACAGAAAACCACCCCACATACAATCTTCACCCAGACTTGCTCCACTGCATCTGTTAAGCAAGAACCACATTTCAAAATCACCCATGGGCCACACCGGTAGTCAGAAGGAAATGAGAAAGTATTTTGTACAACAGGAAAACAAAATGTATCAAAATTTGAGAGATGCCAGCTAAAGCAGTGCTTTGAGGGAAATTTATAGTGCTAAAAGCATTTCTTATAGTTGGAGGCATCGAGGCCACATGTCTAATTTCTCTGCTGCTCCAGGTGGTCACCGGGCTCTAGACTCACTGCTCAAATTCCAACAAACTTCGTTCCTCTCCACCAATCAAAGCAAAGGCTCAAGAACCTAATAACTGGCTCACCCATTAACAGAAACGCAAAATCCAGCAAGAGCCTCCCCTCTTACCTGCAACGAGTAAGATACTGAGAGGCCCACCAAGCCGGCGCTAAGGCTGTGCCGGGAGATCACAGCAAACAGAGAGGCAAACAGGACAATGCAGTTCCCCACACACTCCAGCCGCACGGCCAGCCACCTGCATGAGACACACAGGCAGATGGACAGACACACACAACCTGAAGTCAGCTTTTCAGAGACTTGGTTTCCGGTTCCAAGCAGGGGGTACTTTGCTAACTGAAATAACCCGATAGTTCTGAGAGAGGCCTTCTCTGCCCTGCTCGTAAGGCACGGGGAGGAGGGCCGCAGGGGCACGACCTCAGTCAGTCCTCATTCACCTGGCAACCCCAGGGATTGAGACAGAGTTCTCCAGAAGCAATCTTCCCAGGAAACCGAAGCCTGCAGTTTGAAGAACCAACTTTTTCTCACTGAAATCTTTAAGATATAACCCATGTATGCATTTTTGAAAAAAGATGTCCTGGAAAATTCCCAAATACTAAGAAGTCATCCACAGTAAGAGGCACCACTGATTTAAAATCACCTCCTCTTGGCAGAAGAGGTGGGTGGAGGGAGAAATAAACCACCCTTTTCAATGCAGTTGTTAAGTGTTCCCTCACCCAGATTGCCCTCATCTCAGAAACCTGAAAATGGATTATTTCACTTTTTAAAATATAAACAGATATTTTAATGGTTTACAGCTAATGTTTGTAAGACATCACACAGCATTGGGAATATTATTTTAATGTTTCAAAATGTAAAGCATTCCAGGGAAATGGTCGTGCGAACCTGCTGTTCACTACAGCCCTGAAGCTCCACAGGACTGCTCTTCACGGGCGTGAGCTACTCTCACACACGGACCGAAGACTTGGACAAACTCCCTAAACATTCTGCCAGGGAAGGCAAGGGCTCCCGTAATTCACGGTGTCCCACCCAGTCTTACATTATAGGGTCATATGGTGTACGACGGACTGACAGCTGGTGCTGAGGTCTCGCTGTCAGGCTGTTACCCCTCCGCAGGGTTTACCACCACGTATCTCAAAGAATGTACCATGATGCACGCGAGTAAGGAAGACACTACTTTAGGGATAAATCTGACAGAGCCAATAATTAGCAAGCTTCTGACCCTTTTTTAGATTAACATTGGTCAACCATTCTCGATGCCCCAAATGGCAATTTCACACGGTTCAACCTAATACCGTGTGTCCCCGAAAATCAGGAGGACATCCCTTGAACATAAGCCCTAATGCGTCTTTTGGAGCAAAGCTTCATATAAGACCCGGTCTTATTTTCGGGGAAACACGTATTAGGAATAGCTTCCCATACTCACAATGGGATTGGTGGGGTGAGGGGTGATCACCCTGAGCTGGGAACTATTGTAGGAAAATAATAGCTGAGTCTGTTCGTCACTGGTGATCTTGTACCCCCAGGATGACAGCTAAAGGATAGTTCCTGCAGGATTTTCTGGCTCAGAAGAACCCTTTCTTTGTCCCTGGATTGCGGGGTGCTTCCAGTTCCCGTCTGCTTTTAGTGGTGATCTGTCCTTGCGGCTCACCCAGCCCAACCATCCACGGGGACGGCCTCAGTTTGGCTTCCGCCCCCTCCAGGAACGAAGGGGCTTCCTGCACCCCTCCCCAGCTGCTGCGCCCACCTGTTGGCCACGATGCTGGGGTAATACGCCTTCTGGTTCTCGTCCACCTTCAGGTCGCTCTGGCGGATGAAGCGCTCCTGCTCCGCGAAGGCCCGGATTACGCTGACCCCCAGCAGCGTCTCGTTGAAGTGGGAGTAAACTGGGGAGCGGCTGACCGATTCGAGGCGCTTCAGCTGCCGGGAGGAGGCCACGTAGAATTTCTGCAGGGAGAATGGAAGCGGGAGGTGGCGGAGCTGCCCCAATGAGACGTCCAGGAGGCAAAAAGCTGGAGCTGGACTGCTCTTCACAGGTGTCTCTGCTCGCCTGGAGAACTGCAGGCACACAGCCAACAAGAACGACGGCGGGGACGCCCAGATTCATAGCTAACACTTATGCAGAGCCCACACTCCTAGGCACTGTTTTAAATACTTTCGTGTATCCATTCATTTAATACTCACCAAAAACCTCTTGGGTGCTCGTTCCTTTCTCACCACCAGTTACTAAGGCACAAAGAAGTTGGGTAACCTCTCTCCTAAGTTCATGTGGCAAGGAAGTGGCAGAACTGGGATTCGAACCCGGACAGCCTGGCCACAAAGTGCTAACCCCTGCACCATACAGCGTCTCTGAAGCCACTGACCTCTAGGGTTTTATGGACCCAGCAGTGTGGCTTTAGGCACATATTTTGGGGACAATCAGACCTCCGCTCAAACCGTGATTCCACCCGTTTGTGCGTGCAGAGAGCACATCTGTTCTGCTCCTGCCCTGACCCGGGCACTCAGCCAGGGCCTGGCAGAGATAAGCTCTTGTTGGAGATGGAACAAAAGCAAATTACCCCTGGAAGCCTCGAGGAGCTGTGAACAGACGCTGCACTGGTCATCTAAGGACACTTGAGCTCTTTTGGCCTGAGTTATCCCACCTGTACAAATGGAACTGGTGAGACCGAGGGTCCCTAACTAGAGGCAGTAAAGATAAAATTATATGCAACTGCTTTACATTTTACAAACAGAGCCGAGGGATGAGCAAAGGGTGGTTAGGGACCGGGCCTCCCTGAGTCCTGCCCTGTGACAGGTGTCCTGGGCCATCTGGGGACAGAGACCTTCTGCGGAGCGTACCAAATGGCACGGGTGGCTCTCAGGGCCTGAGGTTGCAGCTTCTTCCCGGATGGCAGCTCATGCAGTAATTTGAGCCCACAGTTGGGCAGCCTTCTGGGGCTCCCAAATCTCTGAAAGCTAATCCAGGGACCACGCCGACGTGGGCAGTCCCAGAAAGGGTGTTCTGCCAATTCCCCGAAAGTGGGACAGACGCCATCTCTCCTCCAGTGGCTCCCACTGCCTTGAATGAAATCCAGACCCCACGGCATGGACCAATGTCCCTGGGGGATCCCCCCTCATTACCCTCGACTGTGATCTCACCTCTCCTCACTGGCTTTCTTTCTAAACATCTCAGATGGAAACTGTCCTGAAGTGTTTTTTACCTGCTCACCTGACTCCACGTGTCAAGTCCTCAGAATTTTACTTACTGTGAAAATCTAGCCAGAGACAATTTTTTGTTAAGAAATAATCTGATTTCTAAATATTAGCTTCCCTTTGAAACTCTTTTCCGAGAGATGTGATGCAGCCCTGGACTTCCCTCCCTCTTCAGAGACCAAGGCAGCGCCTGGTGCTCACGAATAAAAATGAGCGCTCGCCAAGCACCTGCGTCATGCCAGGCAGTGGGCTGAGGCCTAAGACACTAAGACACGCAGCCGAGTGGTTCGCGTGGGTGCCGAACCACTCCAGAAATGCCTCATGCCAGCCAGCGAGAGGTCCCAACAGAATCCCACACCACCTTACCCCTCTTACATTACCTTTTTATGAAAACGACTTACTTTTTAATCAAAACAGTAACGTATAGCCATTGTAAAAAGCGTGGGGATGGGTGGATGATATAGACAGGAAAATGAAATAAATGGTACATTGGGTCCCTATCCTGAAATAAACTCTATTCAAATTCCAGTGTAGAGCCTTTCAGAACTTTTCCCGAAAAAGAGAGAAAAAGGAAGTGTGTATGTATATATACCCATGCACACGCCCATCTAAAAGCCACTTTTTAATTGAGATGTAACATATATCTGCTGGAAAGTGCATTAAATCTTTACAGCTTGATGGATTTTCACTTTTACCTATCCTGCATACCTACTACCTGATGACAATATTGGAACATTGTCAGCACCCCACAAAATTCTCGTGTCCTCTCATAGTCAATAATACCTCCTGTCGTCCCCATTTTCACGTCTATCACCTTATCATTCATGCCTGTTCTTGAACTTCATAGAAACAGAATCACACAGTATGTGCTCTTTTGTGTCTGGTTTCTTTTGATCAGTACAGACAGTACCCGTGAGATTCACCTACGCGATGTGTGCCACTAGTTCCTTCCTTTCCATGGCTGAGCCCTACCCATCGTGTAAATACACCCCAGTGTATTGATCCATTCTCCTGTAACAGGTATTTGAGGTCTTTCTACTTTGGGGCTATTCGGAGTCAAGATGCTATTAGAAGTCAAGCACATTCTAGCCCATACATATATTTTGAAGCTAGATATATTCTCTCATTTCTTTTGCATATTTACCAAGGCGTGAGACTGCTGGGCTGCAGATGAGTGTACAGGTAGCTAAAAGCCATTTTAAAAAACAAAGAAGAAAAACCTTTCCCATAAGCCCAACCCTCGGCCAGCCAATGCTTTCACTTTTTTGCCTCCCTTTCCAGTCCTGCCCACTCATTAGGTGCATTTCGTCTTAGGTATAATGACAGCGTGCACACAACAGGCTCCTCTGCTACTTCATTTCCTTTGTTGTTTAGAAATAACATCGGTGGTATTGTAACAGTGCCTTCCTAATTACCCCCGTTAAAGATACACATAAGGTTCCATCACAGAGTCGCTCCACAGTAGCCGACTGGACCCAGGCCTCCTGGACCCCACGTGAGCAGGGCCCAGTGCACTTTTAGGCACGGAGCACTTCACAATCTCTTACTTTTATTTTGTGCGGCAGTCGTTAAGCTCCCATCTGAACGGCCGTCTCCCATGACCAAGTGTACTGCAGCTAACCTTGCAGGGGCAAGAAGAGGCAGGCAGCAGCGCCCTGACTACCAGCACAAGCTTTGGAATCACACAGATGAGTTCACACTCCCAGCTCTGCTTCTAGGGCCTCAACACACTCATCTGTCACCTGGAAACACAGCCTGTGCTGCAATAACCTAGGAAACCACAAGGGATGCTGACTCATGCGCCCTTGCCTGTTCCCCTTCCTCCGTCTTGTGTTCTGAAATATAGATGTGATGACTGGAGCACCAGAAGCCATCCTGGACCATGAGACCAACTTAAGAATGAAAAGCTTGTGCAAAGATGGTAGAACAAAAAAACAGTGAGGGAGTCTGGCTTCTTAAAATCATGGAGCTGCCATAGCGGCCCTCAGTAGCCTACCTCTACATTTCTAGTACAAGAGAGAAACGTAAACATTTAAACCATGTTTAAATTGCTGTTATTCCATCTCCACTGTCTCCAAGGGCCTTGGGAACCAGAGAATTTCATGCCATTTTTAAAGAAATTTCAATAATAAAAGGCATCTTTCTAGCTGTACTTTTTTTTTCCTTTTATAACTCACCGCTACAAACAAGAAACTTAACGTTTTAGGGAAAAAGTCCATTTGGGTATCACGTATTAACAACAAAAGATATTCAAAACTGACGACAAATCGAACGCTCCCCCAGCCAAGCCGCCAACAGCCTCGCACTGGACGAACAGGACGATGACGTGAGCCCCCGGCCCACTCGGGAGCCCCACACACGACGGGGCTCCCGCCGGAGCCTGCGAGCCCACCGCTCACCTGGACGAAGAAGTAGACGAGGCCGAGCGGGGGGATGATGACGGCGGCGATGGGCGTGGCCAGCAGGATGACGACGCAGGCGCCGATGACGTTGAACAGGGAGCCCATGAACATTTTGATGACCTGCGGGATCATGGAGTCCACGGTGTCCAGCTCCTTGGAGAAGCGGTTCACCAGGTTCCCACTCGGGGTCCGCTCGAAGAAGCTCATGGGGGAGCGCAGGACATTGTGCAGCAGGTCCAGATGCAGGTGGCGGGAGGCGAAGATGCCCCCGATGGACAGGGCCATGGAGTAGCCGAACACCGCGACACCTGCAAACACTCGCCGTCAACGCTGCGTGGGGGAGGGGCTGGGGCTGGGCGCGTGGCCACGTGGCGGGTGGGGGGGGGGGGGGGAGGGACGCAGCAGGGCTGGATTCCTCGCTAATAATAACAATAATGGTGATGAGGCGATGGCTACTATTTCTTGAGCACTTACTATGCGCACAGCACTGTACTAGAGTTTTAAACAGGTATCTGATCCTGACGAAGACTATAAATTCTGTCACTACCTACTTCACAGATGGGGAACCTGAAGCTAAGACAGGTGAACTCCCTCACCCTTGTCAATACTCTCAGCCAGTCAGAAGCTGAGCTGGGGTTCCAGTCGGGGGGCCTGCTCCAGGGTCATGTTCTTAACCTGTAGGCCGGACTCTCAGAGACCAGCCCTGTGCAATGGAATTTTCTGTGAGGACGGAAATGTTCTGTCTGCACTGTCCAGTGTAGTAGCCATGAACCACGGGTGGCCGCTGGATACCTGAAATGTGGCCAGTGCAAGCGGACAACTGAGTGTTTCCTTATATTTCATTCTCATGAATTGAAATTCAAATAGCCACCCGTGGCCTGTGGCTGTTGTCACAGGACAGTACAGCTCTCGTGTTAACAGACACTGCTGCTGGGTGAGCCCAGGAAAACCTCACACCCTCTCTGTGCACCACCTCCCCTCAATTATAATTTTGGAGTCCACAGTCCTTTGCCCTAGGAGAGGGTTAGGGACTGAGAAATTTAAGAAACCCACGTCTTCTGGGTTTTTCCAAAGCCATTTCAAGAGACGTGTGGCCCCTCCCAACAATCCACAGCAGGGCAGTCATTCTTTGCAGAGAGGTGATTCCATAGGGATGGTGAGGCTTCAATCTTGGCCTTCTTGATCAAGGAAGAAACCCAAGAGGGAGGGGCTAAAATGACGGGCCCTGGAGCCAACACTGCCCAATCCTGTCCATCAGCTACCAGCTGCGGGACCTTGCACAAGTCACTTAACTTCTCCACACCTCAGTTTCCTCATCTGTCAAATGGAGACAATGATACTTACCTGACAGCACTGTCAAATGTGAAGGGCCCACCTGACAATGTGCATGGCGCACAGGAAGTGCTCAAAAATGTCAAATGTGGACACATATGCTGTACACACGTATGTAACAGAGACCTTGAGTGTACACGTGTATGTACAGATACAGTCTTTATGGGCACACAAGCACACAGCTCACACATGTGTAGAGTAGTGGTTAAGAGCCTGAGCTCTGAGCCAGACTGCCCTGTTCAATGCCAGCTCTGCCACGTATTAGCTGTGTGACTTTGGGCAACTTATTTAACCTCTCTGGGCCTCCGTTTTTGCATCTCTAATATGGGGAAAATATTAGCTCCTACCTCATGGGATTGCTGCAAGGGTAAAACAAGTTGAAACATGTAAAAGTGATGTTGTGTTTGGGGACCTGCATGGGACCAGACCACAAGAAGGGTACGCAGTGGGGTTTCTCAACTTCTCACTATTGCCATTTGGGGCGGGATAATTCTCCATCGTGGGGGCTGGGCTGTGCACTGCAGGATGCGTAGCTGTATCCCAGGCCCCTAGATGCCAGCAGACCCACCCTCACTCTGAAGCTGTGACAACTCAAAGGATCTCTCTACGTTGCCAAATGTCCTTGGAGTCAAAACCCACTAGTATAAACTAATTCCCACCCTGGGACAGCAGGTGCAAGTCCAGAAATGAGACTTTGCAGAAACCCCTTCGCCCTGACGGAGCCCCAACGGGTGAGGGCTGTGCTCACCAAAGCTCCAGGTGGCCTCTCCTCCTCAGCTTGCCTCATCTGCTGAAGGGCACACTGGAGTTCCCTCCCCCACCCCCATTTCTTAGGGCCAACAAAGATTCAAGAAACAGTCATTCCTCACATATCTGAGTGTCTACTGTGGGACAGGCACCGCTCGTCTGGGTTTGGCTTGGTTGGGGCTCTACAAACCCCCGACAAGTGGGGGGACGGATCAATTCTCTAATAAGACACAGAAGCGGTTCCAAATGCCAAAATCAGGGGACGTGGGGGAGGGCGCGGAGGGGCGGCCCCCACCTTGCGAGATGCCCAGGGCTCCATAGACGCTCAGCCGGACCTCTGTGTGTTGCTGGGTCCCGTTGATGACGGGGTCATCGGTCCAGATGCTCAGCCAATAGTTCGAGGCCAGGGCGGCCACGTGGTTACACAAGAAAAGGAAGATGCTCAGAAAGGAGATGAAAAGTCCAACGGCCTTCATGTACTCCCAGTACACGGCGAGCTTGACCTGGAGATCACGGGACAGAGGCGTTGTACACAATGCGTTCCCCTACATCACCCCCACCCAGGGTCAGCCCCCTCCCTGTGCTCACACCTATGACACCTGCCCGCCCCCCCTTAGTTAGGCGACCAAGAAAGTCAGCCACAGAGAAAGTCAAGGTCTCTGCCACCGCTGAGCCTGGTTTCAGCAAACTCCAGGCATGTTTCCTCGTGTGCTCATTGTGCTGTCAAGCTTCTCATGCTGGATTTGGGGGTCACAAAAGTCATGTCTGAATGGCAGTCTGGTTGAAAGGTAACAGGAAAAAGATCAGAGGTCTGATATATAACTGAGTGCTTCCTTTTGATTTTTCTTTCTCTAGTCTCTAGTTTCTAACTGAAATAGTGGGGAGAGGGTCGGGATAAAGAGCATGATTATTTCACAATTTCGTCCCTCACGCAGCTGAGCTGCTTGCTGTCCCTAGAATGACTCTGCAAGACTTGGGGACTCCTTCCTCATGAGCAGTGCATGACAGCGTGGGAGGCAGAAGTGACCAGGCAGCTGAGCCCAGCTCCCCTCCTGATCAAACTGTTGCAAGTTTACACGCCCCTCCCACCTCCGTCTCTGTTTTCCTTATGTATAAAAATGCAGGTAACACTGGGACCCATCTCCTCTGGGTGGGTGGGATAATTTGGGGATCAAATGGGCCTGGAATCTCTGGCCTTTCCTTCTCAAGTGGGAGTCATTTCTCTGGTTCCCGGGGGTCAGCAAGTGGGGAGGACACGCTATAGCCACCTCTGTCCCTGGCCATGGATGTGATGGCAAGATGAGGGGAGAAGCCAGAAACAGGGGGTCCCAGGAGATTCTAGATACATCCAAGTAGTTCTGAACACACCCTCAGGTGTTCCCATACCACCTTTCATGGGTTGGTTGTTTTTAAATGTGTACTTATTTTTTCACTTATTTGAAAAACTCTATTTCCCTGTTCTTAAAAAAGAAAAGAAACATTTATTTTTAAAAATAAACTTTAGATCATTGCCACGAGTAGAAAATTACTGACACTTGTCCAAAACAGATGACTGTAAAAAGTTACAACAAAATGAGAGCTTGAGACCCATTCTGCTTGTTACAAAGAAAAGATAGCAACTGTTAGTGCTAAAGACTGGAATGTGTGCGTCCCCCAAAAATCCATACATTGAAATCCTAACCCCCAATGTGACGGCAGTAGGAGCTGGGGCCTTTGGAAGGTGTGAGGTCATGAATGGGGTTAGCACCCTGATCGTGAGACCCCAGGGAGTCCTCCCGCCCCTTCGGCCATGTGAGGACACAGGAAGCAGACAGCCGTCTATGAACGAGGAAGCCGGCCGTCACCAGACCTGAACCTGCTTTTGGACTTGCCAGCCTAGAAAAGTGTAAGCAATGAATGTGTTTCCAAGCCATCCAGTCTACGATATTCTGTTACAGCAGCCCAAACGGACTGAAAGGCATTACAGACAAGCCAGCAACCAACAGAGATTCTTTCTGATGTAAGCACAAGGGCTAAAAGAGAAACGGAAAAAAAAAACCACAGAACATTGTTTCAGACTATGTGACTTAGTGTTCTTCCGTGCTGTTGTCTGGGACAGCCTGAAACAACCGGACCTTGCATGGCGGGAAGTGTCCAGGTCACCTACAGCTAACGAGAGGCCCCCAGCTGCTCCAAGGAGGTGACAGTCAGTACAGCAGAGCCGACAAATGCCCACCCTGGAGCCAGCCGGCCAGGGTTCAAATCCCCGCTCTGCCACTCACTGGCTGTGACCTTGGGCGAACCACCTGGGCTCCCAGCCTCGGTGTCCCGCGCTTACAGAGCACGTACTTTCACAGGCTCGTCGTGAGGACGACACGTGCTAACCCTCGCTCAGGGAGCCGGTGCTCACCTGCCCTGTCTGGGCCTTGTCGGCCTCCATCAGCTTCCATGTGTCTTCCTTCTTGGTCTCAGCTTTCTGCAGCTCGGCGGTGCTGTTGTGTTGCCGGCTGACGTCCCCGCTGTAGGACGACGAGCTGCTGAGCTGTCTAGGAAAAGCAAGGCACATGGGTGTCAACCAGTGGAAGCCCCAACAAAGTACCAAACCAGCTCAATCGTCCGGTTTTACGACCCAGAGCGGGGAAGGCATTACTCAGTAAGCTTTTCTTGCCCACCAGTGGTCATCAGCTTCACGCAGACCATCACTCATTACCAGAGATCATGTGGCCTTTTTGGGTAGGCTGAGCCACACGGCTGGCACCCCGTCCCATCTCCCCACAAGCAGGAGCAGAAACGTGGTACCTGGAGAACCCACAGCAGCAGGCGTCCCTCCCTGCACTTACCTCTGCAGTTGCTTTCCCACAGCGTCCGTCACCACCATGCCGTTCTCCATTTGCTTCATCTCTTTCCCTGGACCGCTCAGGCCTGCTAACCCTGGCAGAAGACAGAGAAAATGGGAATCGTGGTTCCGAGAGCCAATGCCAAAATCAAAGACACTTCGGAAGGAGATGGCAGATAATCTGGCCGCCAGGAAGCTCAGAAAGCAAGACCTGCTTTGCTGAGGCCACCAGCAGGCTCCCGGCCGGGGTGCAGGAGATAACAACTAGCTAACTATCGACTGGTTCCCTTGGGGCAGAGATGACTTTGCAGCCGTCTCGAGGGCCCCAATAGCTGAGGGCCATGGGCCTGAGCGGGTGCCCTGTGCCAGCAGTGATGGGTACAGTTCTGTTCAGCTGACAGTCTCTTTGCTGCGTGAGGCTTGGGGTCAGGATGCAAGAAACCACTCACGGGGAAAGGGCACAGCCCCCTGGTCCCCAAGCATCCCCAGCTAAGAACCAGTTTTGGCACCAGCTAGTGGAGCCCCAGGGGTCCCCTGCCATGCCCCGAGTTAACCCTTTGGTTGCTGGATCACAGGGAGGTCCAGAAGGTCCAGGGTAGGGGGTACGTGGGGCAGTGGCTGCTCCCCCAATAGTAAGGAAGCATTTTAAGAACTGATGTGGCCACCATGGGGCACAGCAGCCAGCTGCCTGTGCCAATCCCAGGAAGCACCCGCCTGTCAACACTAATCACCATAATCTCAACAGTGATGGCTAACATTTATCAGTGAGTTCTTTGACCTCTGTGCTGACACATATTATCTCCTTTAATCTTCCCAACTACTCAGTGGCACATTTATTACCCCTGACTCTGCTCTGATTTCCTATTTGGGGGAGAGGGAAAGAGAGAATATGAGATAGAAGCACAATCGAAGGCTCCAAAGGGCTGAGCCCAGGAGAAGAGGGGAGGGATGCAGGAGAGAAGTTACAAAAGGTGACAAACACGCAGCCAGGGTGACCTGGCGACAGGCTGGTATGACATGCATAAAAGCAGAAGCGAAAAAGGTAGGCACTCTGGGGTGACAGCCATGCGAAAACAAGACAGAAAGCTGAAGCTCATTCCGGGGCGGTCGGGGGTGGGTGGAGCTCGGAGCCGTGATACTGCGTCTGGGCTGTGAACCAACTACCCGGGGATGCCCAGGATGCAGCCCCAGTGCCAGCAGTGACTCTGCCAGGCCGACGAGGCCTCCACGCTGAGTTAGAACAGGCAGGTGCCAAGTGTTCTCTCCCTTCCTCGCTGTGTGCACTTGGAAAGCGATAAACCTGAGCCTCAAGTGTGAACTACCACACGTGCGAAATGGGGGTGAGAGCAGGCGCTGCCCTCATGAGCGGGGGGATGGACGAGGCAGTCACGCACGGTGTGGTGAGCTCCCCTCTGGTGCCATCACCGTCCGTATTGTAGGCACGTTCCACAGGGAGTCTGGTGCACAGCCAGGACTGAGAACCACCGCTTTAAACATTTCCTTTAAAGTCAGCATCTTTTCTTTTTAATTAAAAAAAACCCTGAACTGAACAAAACAGGAGTGATCACTGGGGGGACTTCCCAGACAGCGCATGCACGGGGCTCATCTCCACGCCAGGATCAGGGGTCCAGGCCTGGCCCTGACCACCTTTCTCTGTGCAGGGAGGGGGATGCCTGAAGGCACTGTGGGCGGGTGCTTCAGGGAACCCCCACTGTCCCCCGGGCTCCCAGGCCACCCTCTGTAAGCCGCAGCCTTCCCTTCCTGCTCCTCAGTCAGCACCAGCCGCCAGGACTGGACGGGAGCCCGCACAGCGGCCTCCTGAGACGGCCTCCCCTTCTTAGCCCACTTCACCCACAGACGGACACACCCACTGGGGCGCTAGAAAGTCCTCCTGTGCAAGAGGAGGGACTAAGAGTCCAAGAAGGGCAACGTGAGTGTGTAGGTCCACCGTCCCTCTGCCTTCTTTGCAGGGGATCCGCCGCCCCCATTCCTTTGGTCGTGGCAGGCCTGTTCGTCAGAGTGCCCCAGGGGACCAATCAAGAAGGGCGGGGGGGCGCTGCCCAAGGTCGGCCCATCAGAACCCCACTCCCAGAGCTGAACTGTCGTTGGCCCCACAAGGACCTAGACAGTCCTACCTGAGTCCTGAGGGAGTCTCACTCCCAGAGTTCCCGTTTCCCCAGGCCTGCATGCCCAGGTTCGCCCTTAGTTTCTGAGCTACCTGGTGACCTGCTAGTAAACACCCTTGTTGTTAAGTGGCTGGAGTCACTTTCTGGGGCTTGTAAAAGGGCCCTCAGTCGGGACCTTCAGCCACACACTGCTGGTTATGAAAAGCAGGAGGGAAGGGCCTGCTCCAATGGACAGTTCAGGCCTTTGTGTCACCAGAGAGTGACAGGGCAGTGTTTCCTGCTGAAATTCTGCCAGCAGACATCCCTCCTCGGGGCGCCCACAACCACCGGCGGGTACCACCTCGGTGCTCAGCGCCCGCACTGTCGTGGCCTGCCTGGCGCTTGAACATGCCCAGAAGATACGAGGGGCCCCTCATGATCAAACTGCTGCCATTCATTCTCCCTCTACTGTGTGCCACGCCTTTCACAACCAGTATCTCCTTAAGGTGACGTGGTCAGCTGACCTGTGCGACAGTAAAGCTTAGCCAAGGTCACCCCACTGATGAGCGGGAGAGCTGGAGCTTCACACCGTACCCCGAAGGGCCTACCACAAAGCCTGGCACATGGTAGGTGCCCAATAAACATCTGCCGGGTGAACAGTGGAAGAGGGCGGAAGTGCAGATATACAGGGGCCCCCTCCAGGCATGCAGCCGCGCGACAAGTCCATGTACAGCCTCGCTGGGCAAGCACAGCCAGGTGTCACTGACCTTTCTCCTCTTCGCCCTCAACTTTGCTGCCTGGGGAGTCACAAGAGGCAAGAAAGTGTTAAGAATCCAGGCAAAACGCGCCCTCCCCCCCCACGCTCCCACTTAAATGCCCAGAGGGAATGGGTGGACGTCTTCTCTTCAGGGTGAGGGGCAAGGATGGCTGAGGGACTTGCGGCATTTGTACCTCAGTTTCCCCATCCCACATGTTCTGGGTGATCCCTCATAAGCACACTGCACGATGCCAGCCCCTTTCTCTAAAAGTTATAACCATAAGTGATGAAACACAAAAAGAGCTAGGAAAACGCAGACCAACCTTCCATCTTTCTGCCTATTTTCATGGCAGCTGAGGGAAAGAAAGGAAGAATGACAGCGTGGCAGGGCAGGCCTGGCAGCTGAGATGCGGCACGGGCCTTGGGCCTCAGCTCCAGCTCACGGCCTTTGTTCTTCAAGGACATGAGAGCCTGACTCTGAGCCAGCTACACATGGAGCCAAGAAATGGGGACGAGAAGGTGACGTGGCTCGGGTATCACCTTGGACCCTCCCAGGCTTGGATGGGGCCTGCTTCTCGGGGTTCTCCCAGCCTCCCAGGCTTGCCTCCAACACTAAGGTGTCCTCGATTATTTAGTGTTTGTCTCCGCCATCGAAGTGTGAGCGGGACTGGGTCTTCTCCTCCACTTTATCTCCACATCTTGCACCTCAAACGCCATGGGAGGTCGGACAGGATGTGCACTGCACAATTCAAGGCGCACCATTGCACACGGTGGCTCAAGTACCAGGTGCCCCTATGGCTAACCACAAGCACACGGTACACATCTGATGGGCAGAGAGACAGATTAACAGATGAATGCCAAGCAAGTAAGCACAGGTGACCTTTCAATGCCAGAAGGGGCCACAGCGGCCACTGCGGTGCCATCTCATAGCCCGGACCCACAAAGCTGGTTTCTAAACCAGCCCTGAGAGAAATGAGTAAAATCAGCTCCTGTTTTCTTCTGATCTGGGATATTTATGGAGCTGGATTAATTAATGTCTAAAGTCCAAAAGCCTATAAACTGTTTACGCAGGACATGACTTAAACAAGCAAGGAGGAATTAATTCATTCACTTAACACATTTATGTGACAAACACTGCTCTCAGAACTGGGGACACAGAGGTGACCAAAAAGCCCTCATGAAGCTTAAGTGTCAAGGGGGAGAGAGATACAATAAACAAACCAGTAGATCCAGAACTCACCGTCAGGTAGCGGTAAGTGCTATAAAGAAAAATAAAGCAGGATGAGGGGAAAACCAACAATGCGGGGTAGGGCAGTGCTGTAAAATAATAATTCTTTTTTATTGTTAAAGCAAAGACATGAAACTTGTAATTCAATGAATGTCCCTTGAGTGCTTCTAAGCACCAGGTACGGGGCTGAGATGCTGATAAGCCAGGCATCGTCCTTGACCTTGAGCCACGTAAGCGCTGCCTGGGCAGTGTACACAGCCAGCTGCTGGCCCTCCACGCGGGCACCTCTGAGGCTCACTGTTTATTCCAGCCACCCTGCCTTTACTCAAGAAGGTTCTGGAACTCCACTTGGGCAAGGGCCAGCGGGCAAGGCTCCCTCGAGGGAAGGATCCAAGTCACTGTTTTACAGTCAACGCCTCGTTTTTGACCAAAAACGGAAGTGACCAGCTGCACCAGCTGACCCTACCCTCCCGCCTGGGCCCTGGGGGTTCTTCATACTCAAAAGAGGAAGAAACAGGGGCCGTTGCGGACAGCCGAAAGGAATGTGCTGACTGTAGACGGGCTCTCCTGCAGCTGCTCACCGTTTACCACAGAGTGTGGTCATGTTAGGGAAGCACTTATGACCCGATGTGAAGAAAAGAAAAAAGAACGGAAGAGCAGGAGAACCCATGACAAAAGTGC
Organism: Rhinolophus ferrumequinum; assembly: GCF_004115265.2. Classification (NCBI taxonomy): domain Eukaryota; kingdom Metazoa; phylum Chordata; class Mammalia; order Chiroptera; family Rhinolophidae; genus Rhinolophus; species Rhinolophus ferrumequinum. Next base: position 13,672,006 of record NW_022680357.1, on the reverse strand, counting down.
TCATAGGATCCTAATTTCATCAGAGAAAAAGGCCTAGAAGAGAGAGACAAGTGGGAAAGCGGCCAGAGGCCAGAGGTCAAGGCCAAGGCAGTGCCCCTCCGGGTGGTAGGAGAGTGAAAGGATGTTTTTTCCTTGTTCTTTGCGTTTTCTGCCGTTTGCAGTGGTCTACAGTGAGCACAGATTGATTTTATAATCAGTAAAAAAAAAAAAAAAAACCTCTAAAAAAGGGAAAAATGAGTTGCGGGGTTGAGAGATGGCTCAAACAAAGTTCTGAGAAGTAGACACATTGTTGGCATCAAGGTGTTTCCCCCATGATGACAAGGGAAGGACCTGGACAGCCTGACCTCGGAGCAGAGAGGGTTTCTCCCCCACCTGACAGGACGGGCTGCATGACATCCTGTCTTTGGCCGGGGGAGCAGGGTGTTCAGCAGCCTCTCTGGTCTCTGCCCACAAGATGCCAGTAGTAACCCCTCCCACCTCAGTCGTGACAACCAATCGGTGCCTGCAGACATTGCCAAGTGCACCCAGGAGACACAAATATTCCATAGTAAAAATCACCGCCCTGGGTTTTAGGTTCCTAATAAAGAAACCAGAGTAAATAAAAATGCTCTTCACCTTCCAGGTACGAAGGTGACGAGCCAATGTATAAATCTCTTTGCCACCAAAAAATAAAAAATTCCTAAAAATCTGTAAAATGCATGTCCCTGGGAAGAGACGTCTCCCCACCCTGATGACAAAGAATCCCCCAAAACCAAATACTCCCCCTTCAGCCTGGGTGTTCTAAAAATGACCTGATGGAGGCAACAAGAAAAAAAAACCCCGGTTCCCTATAGGAGAAGCCAAGAATGTGGTTCAAACTATTCCAAGGTCAGTGGCATTTGGAGCTGGCTGAGCAAAACGAGAGCCTGACGCTGAGCCTTATCTCCCGGGGCCTCCAGGGAGGTAGAAAGAGAAGGGGCTGGACAGCCCAGTTTCATTTCAGACCCACAGGCTGAGGATGGCTGCGTCCCACCCGGTAGGAGGCCGAACTGGGGAAATAACCCCACAGTGGTGCTGGGGTGGTGGGCAGTATTTTCATCACCAAATCAAGTGCCAATGTGCACCAAAAAAAAAAAAGAAAAGAAAAGAAAAAGATTGGCAGCATGCCAGGTTCCACATAAAGTGTTTTGCACACGCCTGGGGCTGAGAGGGAGGAAAGGGAAAAAAGCCTTCTGCAACCAACAACAGAGTTAAGAGTGACATTCCCTGCTCACCTAGACAGAAAAGGGAGAGAGAGATCGCATTCCAGGAAAAAGACTGCAATCCTCATGTCAATTTGGAAAGCACAAAGGGTCATTTTTGCTTAAGTGGAGCCCACCAAGCACAGGTCAGTGAAAACAGTAATGGTGAAGTCACCCCACCCATCAGGTGACCTTGGATTGACTCAGGCTAAGAGACAATCAGAGGAAGGAGACTGCAGCAAGAAGACAATAGGCTAGACTTAAGGCAGAACTTTCCAACCACAAGAATGTGAACGTGTAGAAACTCATTCCAACCGGAGAGCTTAAAAGCTGCAGGGAGGCTCGGCTATCTCGCACTGGCCAAAGGAACGACTTTTCTTTTAAAACCGCTCAAGTTCACAGCGGCACTATTCATAATAGCCAAAAAGTGAAAGCAATTCCAAAATGCTCATCCACTGATAAATAAATAAAATGTGGCATGTCCACACAATGGGGTATTCTTCAACAATGGAAAGAAATGAAGCGCAGATCCGTGCTACCACACAGACGGACTTTGAAAATGGCACGCTAAGTGAAAGAAGGCAGTCACAAAATACCATGTGTTGTAGAATCCCACTTATAGCAAATGTCCAGGAAAGACAATCTATAGACTAGTGGCTGCCGAGGACTTGGGGAGCTGGGGGAAAACGGGGAGTGACTGCTGATAGACACGAGGTTCTCTTGCAGGGTGATGAAAACATTCTTAGACTGACGGTGGGTGACCCTGAATATACTAAAATCACTGGACTGTCCACTTTCACTGGGTGAATTGTATGGCATGTGAACTAAATCTCTATAAAGCACTTATTAAAAACCATTAGCACCCCTGCAGCAAACTGTCAGAGGAATGAACAAGCCCCCACCCCTGGCAGACCTGGAGACCAGGAAGGAGCAGAGGATGGAGACTTACGGGACCCACCAGCAGCTGCTGTGTGTCCTTGAACAAGTTGCTTCCCCTCTCTGGCATTCAGTGGCTTTCCACTGCATTTAGACCAAAGCCCAAGCTCCTCGCTCTGAAGGCTCTGGAGGGTGACCCCCTCGCCGGCTTCATCCCCCACCCCCACCCTCACCACTTGCCCACCACGGTCTGGCCACAGGAGCCTCCTTTTTGTTCTTCAAACAATCTGAGTGCACGCCTGAGGCCTTTACACTTGCTGTTCCCTGTGTCACAACACTGTTGTGACATCCTGCTGACCCCTTTCCATGCCAATGTCACCTCCGCCGAGCGCTTCTCTGACCACCCTGCCTGAGTTGCCACCCCTGTCACTCCCAAGCTCATTCTGTTGCATTCTGTGTTATTCACAGCACTTAACGTGATGTGAAACCATCAATGTTTATTCATTTGTTTACTGACTTTCTCTCCCACTAGATTCTAAGCTCCATGAGGGTGGGTATTTGTCCATACGTTGCTCACTTCTGTCTCTCCAAAACCCAGAATAGTAATGTTATGCGCTGAATTGTATCCCCACCCCAACCCATATGTTGACGTCCTAACCCCCACTACTGTAATATGACTGTATTTGGAGACAGGGTCTCTGCAGACAGAACGAGTTAAGACGGGGTCATTAAGGTGGCCCCAATCCTATATAACCGGAGTCCTTTTAAAAAGGAGGACGTTTAGAGATGGACACACACGAGACAAACACCCTGTGAAGATAAAGGCAGGTATCGGGGTGATGCTTCTGCAAACCACCAGAAGCTGGGAGAGAGGCCTGGAACATTCCCTCACAGCCCAAGGAAGGAACCAGCCCTGCCGACACCTTGAGCTCAGACATCCGCCCCCAGAACTGAGACAAAACATCTCTGTGGTTTAAACCACTCAGTCTGTGGGACTGGTTACAGCAGCCCTAGGAACCTAATACAAGTATTTAACACATAGTAGGTGCTCAATCAATACCTGTTGAATGACTAAATCAATGACTAGCATGTAGCTTTCTTATTGATCAGCCCCTTTCACAGGGAAGGACCCGCCTGCCCCTGGCATAGAAGGGACAAGTTTCTTTAAGCCTCAGTTTCCTCACCAGTGAACTGGGAGTCAAAATTCTACCTCCCTCATGAGCCGTGAGTGGGATTCCGCGAGATGATTCCTGTGGAGAATAGAAGCTCCATCCAGTGAGCACACAGTAACCATGTGCTGTGGCGTGGCTGTGTGCCTTCCCGTCACAGACCCCAGTGACAACTGTGCCCGGGGAGTGGTGCATCCGGGCAGCCCTGCGGCCCCACCCTCGATCACAGCTACCTGACACCTGTGTGGGGACCAAGTGTGGAGCACACGCACCGCAGAGGCTCAAGAAGTCTGTAATTAGCTTCTGGAAGAGGGAGCTCAGGGTAAGATAGGTGACCTCTGTGTAGTTCACCCTTTTTAGCAACAGCTGAAACCAAAGCCAAAGAGGCATCAGATGACCTCTCCGTGTTAACACAGGTCAAAGCTCGGAGAAGGGCGGTGAGCAGAGGCTCGTCTGAGCTGCCAGTCTGACAGATGAAACACTGGGCAACCTGGAAAGGCTGCAAACCAATCCCCTGACTTTTAAAACACCTGATAAAGAGAGAACAGGAATTTTAGAAGTCTCCCCTGTCTGCTTCAAATAAAGCAGGGTGAGGTCCTGGCCCGGAATTCAAAGGGCACCTCCAAGACTGTCACTGCGTGAGCCCTAGCCTGGGAGGAGAGACGGGGCTCGGCGGCTGGGAAGTGGGCAGGTCTACCAGGTGCCAAGGGCGTGGGGGTGAGAGAGAGGCAACTTTTCCCAGGGGAGTAGAGACAGCAGCTGTCATTTACTCAACACTCTGCAGTGGCACCAGGCCAGAGGCGTCCAGTCATAGAGCACATTAAATTGACATCGAATGTAAGAAGGTTGGTTCAGCTGTTATTCTGCTTTCTCAGTGAGGAAACTGAGGCTCAGAAGGGGTTTGAGGTCACAGCTGGTAAGAGCAGCGGCCGGGATTTAAACCCAGGTCCTGCCAACGCTGAGCCGGCACACTCAACCAGCGCGCCTCACGACCCTCACAGCTGGAAGACGTCCCATGTCACCAGCCTCCACGGCCTCTTGGAAGCCAAGAGGACTAGAATTATCATTGTCCCTATTTTTGTCAAGAGGGCACTGAAGCACAGGAAGCCCAAAGCCACATCACAGGACAGTACTGGGACACGAGCCCGGGGCTGGCTGACCAGGCCATACAGCCCTGGGACTGCCCACCCCTCACTCTCAGCTCAGCCCTAAAAGGGTAAAGACGGTCCTTCCAGATGGTTCCTGAGGGAGCCTGGCCCAGCCCCCGCCCTGACAACTGCGCACAGGGGATGGGAGCCTCCAGGGGACAAGGGGGGCCCTGCGAGACCCCCGCCTACCATCGTCCTGCTCCTCCTGCTCCTGCTCGGTGCTGGCGTAGGTGCGCAGGAACTCGGCGAACGCCCCATCCCGGGCCAGCAGCTCTTGGTAGGAACCCATCTCCGAGATCTTGCCGCCACTCATGACGATGATGATGTCTGTTTGAGGCAGGAAGCTGATCCCGTGCGTGACCAGGAGCCGTGTCTGGGGGCAGAGTGGAGAGGCAGCGAGTCAGCGCACGTGTCCGCCCAGACGGAGGAGCTCCTGTCTGAAGGCAGATGCATGCCTGGGGAAGGCACGCAGAAAATGCCCCAATCTGTGGGTGCTTTCACACAACACCCATGTGCCAGGAGCTGGGGTGGGGGCAGGGAAGGATCCAAAGGGCCGGGGGAGAAATGAACGACATGAGAACAACACTGCAATGCGAACATTGCCACCAGAGCGATGGGAAGGGCTATTTGTGAACAACAATCTGAAGGAGGAGAGGGAGGGAAGGAACGAGGAACGTGTCGAGGAATAAAAGAATAACACTGATGCAAAATAATTTGTACAAAATGGCTGAGGTTTTTAAGTAAACCCCCAGGACCCCCAAAAAACTATACATTTTGTATTTGTGTATACATCTTATGTAACGATCTGAAAGCTTGGGAAAACACTCATCAGATTATTTACATGAGTTGACAAACATTTTCTTAAAGGGCCAGGTGGTCAGTATTGTCAGCTTTACGGACCCTCCGGGGCCCCAGCAACTACCAGCTCTGTGGTTGTAGGATGGCAGCCGTGCACAGGGCATAAACAGATGGGCTGGCTGAGTTCCCATAGAGCTTTAGTTAGGGACACTGATATTTCAATTTTCTTACCTTACAAAGTTATTTTGCTTCAGATTTTTTCCAACCACTTAAAAACGTAAAGACCTTTCTTTCTTAGCTCGAGGGCCATACTAAAACAGGGAGCAGGGCAAATTGTTGGCCTCTGCTCGACAGAGGGGACCTAGAGGTACAGGATGAGGGAGGACCAAGTGTTTTAATTTACATACACTCTTAAGACTCTCTGATTTTGTTACCGTGGGCATGCGTTACTTCCATAACAAATTTCATTTTTAATATTTAAAAATTAGGTCTACTTAGAATTTCTGTGGCGTGTAAGGGAATGTTTATAATAGATTAAGTGGCATGAAGCTTACTATGTATATGCACGACATGACAACCCTACTAAAAAAGTTGATATACACCTAAAAGACTTGAAAGAAATCACAAAAACCTCTAAGCAGTGGGAGGATGCATAATAGCTTTTGTTTTTCTTTTTCATGTTTTTCTGAATCTCCAATATTTTTCCCATGAGCATGTGTTACTTTTGCAATCCGGGGAGGAAAAAAAACAAAGGAAGCACTAGTACTCCCCACTACCACCCCATAATTTCCCTAAAAAATAATCAAAGAGGACAGGACCATTTTTTTTTTTCCCTGTCGGGTCAAGGTGTCGTGGCAGTTTTCCTGCTCCAAACCTCTGTCCCTCGGCCCACGGCGACCTCAGCAGGGAAGGCAGAGCTGCCCACAGGCCACGTTGGGTAGGATTTTTCCGCTGCAAACTCCCCTCCGCCCCACTCGTTATTAAAGCAGGAAGATGGGCCTTTTTTGGCTAAGTGGAGGCAATGACCCAGTCAGTGCCGAGGACCTTCCCCCGCCACAATGACAGGAGCAAGAAGGCTGCCCCGGCAAGGCTTCCAAGGGAAGCGTTAGAAATGTGTGAAGTACAAATTAAAAAAAAAAAAAAAAAAAAAAAGACCTAGGAAGTGAAGGATCCCCAAAGAGGACACACTGCGACTTAACCGAAGTGCGAGAGGAAAGCCCTGCCCCTCCTGCAGGTACCTTGTCCTTCAGCAGCCCCTTGGGACCAATCACATTTTCAAATATGTGTTTTCCCACGTGGGCGTCCACAGCCGAGAGGGGGTCGTCGAACAGGTAGATGTCAGAGTTGCAGTACACGGCCCGGGCCAGGCTCACGCGCTGCTTCTGGCCCCCAGACAGGTTCACGCCCTGCGGAGACACACAGCAGAGGGTGGGATTCCTGGGAAGCCTTGAGACAGGCGGGGGGGGGCCGGCTGGGGACGCCGCAGACCCAGGCTGCATGTGCCGCTGTTTGTGCGGCGGCATCATATGGCACCTGCATGAACGCGGGGTCAAGTCCCCACATGGGCTTTAGCCTCAACTGTAAAACGGGTGGAAGAGAAAACCTGAGCCTCCTGCGAGCGGCTGAGCAGCTAAGCCCAGGACAGATGGGTCTTCAGCAAAGCGTGGCTGGTGGCGCGGAAGGACACTGGCTCCAGGAAAGGCCCCTGATCTGAGTCTGAGGGAAGGCACCCGAGGAGGTGGTCCTGATATTATTACTGCTGTCACTGTGAACTCTGAGAGCGTCCTCGCTGCAGCAGCCGCACACAGTCCGGGCAGGCTGTACCCCGGAGGCCCTAGAACGCAGCCCCCGTCCCTAGCAGGAAGGGCCCCGTTTTCTAATTTGCTCCAGGGCACTTTGTGGGCCACACAGCGGCAGCCCTGGCCATTCCTCACTAATCCACTGTCATTTCCCTCTCTGGCTGGGGAATCAAAGTGGACCCTGCTAGGTTAACTGCCCAGCCTCCCCACGCACCAAGGTGGGGTCCTGGCAGCCAGGTTCTTTTGGATGGTCCCTCTGGCCAGTTCTTTGGTCCAGGGGCAGACACCAGACCCGTTAGGCCAATCATATTCTCTCCCTCCAGATTTCTGTGCTGGGACCCACACAGGGAGACTGAGGAGTCACTGAGGGGCAGAAACACTTAAAAAAAAGGGGGGTGGCAAAAAACCCCAAAACCCCAAAACAAACAACAAAGCTGATGTGCAGAAAAGCAGAGACAAAAGACAGGAGGAACCAGGCTGCCTGTCCCAGCCCCTCCGTGAGCCTCCACCATATTCCACCCCTTGAGTTTCCCATGATGCATTTATGTCCATAAACTCAGTTCTCCTTTTCTCCTTGTATCAGCTCAGGCTTCTTTGCTACTTGTAAACCCTGTTCATAATTTGCTTTTTCTTTCCGAGGAACGGCAGATTTCCCCCAAATAAAAGAAATCGTTCAGCAACTAAGGAAGGTGGTGGAGCCACTGGCTTGTGAATAAAAACAGGAAAGCTTTTCCCTGCGGCAGCGCAACATTTGCACTTCCTGAGTGCGCACCAGATGGCCACCAGGGGGCGCCAGAACAAGCAGGCCAGGCAGAGGGGAAAACTCGTGCAAAGGCCCAGGGGTGGGAAGGGGGCTCAAGCAAGTCACTTAGCCTCTCTGTGCCTCTTTTCTTTAACCATTAAATGAGATAACAGTAAATCCTGTCTCACAGGCTTGCTGTGAGGATGTAGTATGTGTAAAATGTGTAGCACAGTGCCTGGTGGATAGCAAATGCTCAAAGTGTCAGCTACTGTATTATTTTTATTATCACTGATTTTAAAGAGATTGAACATTTGAATCACTGACATCCCTCTGCCCTGTATAGTGGCCTTTGTCATGAGACGTTGCAGTCACATGGCTACAAAGGTAGAGTGCAATTCTTGTCTCTTTGGGCTCAGCCAAGTGATCTGCTTTGTTGGTGGAAAAGACAGTGCACTTTAAGAGACATCATGTTATTTTTTGTTCTCTTGGGCTTCTGCTATCACCATGAGAAGAGCTCTCCCCTGGGGAGCTGCTGATCCCATAGCCTAGGCCCCAACAAGAGGTGGGGCAGACCTGGGCCAAAGCCACATCTTAGAGCCGAGCTGAGCTGGCCCACAACTGGGCGCAGAGCCACCCAGCTGAGCCCAGTCAGGGTCAGGCAATCGCAGCTGACTATACACCCCCAAATAGAGGCATGATTGTTTAGCATCATAAACCATTGAGACTTTTGTGGTTGGTAGTTACATAGCAACAGCTAACCAATACAGGGGCCATGCTGATGCCACACTGACCTTCTCACCAATCTCAGTCCGGTCCCCACTGGGCAGGATTTCCAGATCTGGGACGAGGGCGCAGCCTTCTATCACAGACTCATAATATTGTTCCTGTAGCTGGCGTCCGAAAAGGATGTTTTCTCGCAAAGAGTCATTCTGAATCCAGGCCTGCTGGGGGACGTAGGCCACTGAGCCCTGGATGGCAAATGGAGAAGAAAGCAAGACAGAGACAAAGTTGGCTAACAAGACAGCAGGCAGCTCACCCACATGCCAGAAAAACCCTACTTCACAGGACGTTCACCATGCCTACTGTTTCAACAAGAGGGAAACTGAGTCACAAAGGGCAACGGAGGCAAGAGGTGAGATCAGAACCCACACTAGGTCCATCACTGACCAACACCGGGAGTTCAAGAGCTGAAATCCTTATTGGTGAGATTATAGTTATGTATTTAGTAAATATTCACCGAACGCCTCCAGCAGTGAACTCCTGCCTCCTGAAAACAGGAAGTTCTTGACATGTTAAAAAAAAAAAAAAATATATATATATATATATATATATATATATATATATATATACGTATATACACATACACACACACACACACACGCACACACACACATACACTCTCTCTCTCTCTCACACACACACACACACATTTGATTACCGTTACGGTAAATGCTGAGAGAGAAAAATACATGAGACCTTTGAACAGTCCTTTAAAAAGAAAGACCTAGTTAGGGACATCATGTAATGATTTCTTAAGGAAATTTCCTGGACGAAATTTAAGCAAGGACTTCTGTATCAAAATCATCCATTTCAAAAGCTGTTGTCTCTTTATTTCCGCATAATGTTAGGAGTCAAGAAGAGCCTAGGAAGAGGGCTAGGCACTCCCTCACCAGGGTGAAATAACTGGTCACAAATCAATCTGTGTGTCTAGATTCAGGGCACCCTGAACTTCCAGATTCATCACTTTTCTATTTTTCTATTGAAAGGCTTTTTCCTTTAAAAGAGCGGTTCTCAACTGGGGGCAATTCTGCCCTCCAGGGGACATCTGACACTGTCTAGAGACACTTTAGATTGTCAAAACTAGAGGCTACCACTGGCATCTAGTGGGTAGAGGCCAGCATGTTGCTCAACATCTTACATTGCACAGGGCAGCCCCCACACAGAATGACCTGGCCCCAAATGTCAACTGTGGAAATCAGGGTTAACACGAATCCTACTGGGATGTATAATTCTTTTCCAGTTACCTAGCTCACGTTGCCCATTAGTCTTACTTTTGTAACAAGTACTTGAAAGTAATGACAGAACATTTCTTAAAACAAAAGCTAGATGTCATTAGTTTGCACCCAGCTACTGTAATGTATACTTTCTATGAGTTCATACTAATGCATGGAGAGAAAGAACAAGCTAGAAGGGCTCATGGATAAAGAGACTATGAGATGCACACAGAGAGAGAGACAGCAAGCAGACCAGGGACCATCTGTGTGTTTACTACATATTCATTGAGTGTCTACTACATGCCGGGCACTATTGTAGGGGCTGGGACACAGCAGAAAATAAATGACACCAAAATCTTGCCTCTAGGATGGCACAGAGAAAGAATGAGAGAATGAAAGAGAATGACAGAGAAGGAGAAAGCGACCTCGCTGCTCTCGCTTCATGCACAGGGAGCGTCATAAAAAAAAGAAGAAAAAAGAAAAAACCACCCCACGTCACACTTGACCTTCCTCTCAGGCCATCAGCTCCCCCAGGACCCCCAAGTCCCCCAGTCCTTTCCTACCTTGAGAGACACGTGCCCCTCTACTTTGTCCATCTCGGCCAAGAGCGCTGAGAGCAGAGATGACTTTCCACATCCCACCTGTCCCACCACGGCCACCAAGGAACCTTCCGGAATGGAGAAGGTGATGCTGAAACGACACAACACACCCTGCCTCAGCCCACACTCTTGCCTGAACGAAGTCCGCTGGGCTGGTGCCCCATTCCCCTGGAGGTGGACTGACCCTGAGTGGACAGACAGGCGGAAGGCAGGGCTGCTGTGAACCTTTAAGGTCTGGGATCCCTCCCGCCATTTCTACTGCTGAGTGCGGTTCGGTGAAAAGTCTCAGACAGCCTCCTGTGTCAGGCATGGGACACGTGCTGGGGTGCCAGTGCATCTTAGAAAGCGGAGGCAGTGGGAGACCTGAGCGACCAGCTGAATGTGGGGGTATTAAGGTGCAGGGGGGCAGAGGACCCCTCCAAATGAATTCTGGGGGAAGAGTAAGCCTGGGCCAGACACAGAAACCGGAACAGCTTAAGAAAAGACCCAAGGCCGTGAAGTGACAGGTGTGATCAGGAATCCACATGTTGTCGACACAAGATGAAGCAAGGAGGGGAAGCCAGCCCTGAAGAGGTGGGTGGGTGGGTGGGTGGCGGCTGGGCCTGGGCGAAGCTGAAAGGACGCTGTGCTACCACGCCCAGGCTTCACAGCCAGGAGCCATGAAGGGTTTGAAGGGAGGCCTGACAGGGATGAATCTGAGTTTCAGAAACACGTCTCTACTGAAATCACTCTTTGACAAATATCAGTAAGCAACATACACTAAAATAAGCTCAACGTTCTGCCAGCAAGAGTGGCTATCACATGACAGGGGACAATGGTTCGCTGCTCTCCTGCCAACAGCAGGGTCAGGGCTGTGGTTCAAGCCACCCAGGGAAGGGTGGGCACGTCCAGGGCCTCACCGTGTTAACTCACAGTGGCTGCTCCCGTGTTTCCCCAAAAATAAGACCTAGCTGGACAATCAGCTCTAATGCATCTTTTGAAGCAAAAATTAATATAAGATCCTGTCTTATTTTATAATGTAATACCGGGTCTTATATAAAATAATATAACATAACATAATATTATATAATATAGTAATATAATGCAATAATATATAACATAATACAACACAATATAACATAACATTATACTGGGTCTTACATTAATTTCTGCTCCAAAAGATGCATTAGAGCTGACTGTCGGGCGAGGTCTTATTTTCAGGGAAACACGGTATTACGATTTTCAACATAGTGGTGCAAATGCTGTTCGATTTTGCTGTCACTGACTGTTTGATTCTTGGGAAACCTGCTGCATGGTTACAGCGATGACTCATTTGTTCCTGTGCTGTCAGGGGAATGGATTAGGGGCCCAGTGAGGCAGCACCTGTGATCATCCAGGCGAGACTGGAATAGTTTTAGAGGCTGAGGAGAGACAAGGTTTGGAGGAACAAAGATTTTGAGAGTCAAGGGGAGGGGGGCCGTGACTGGAACAGGAAAGCCTTTGATTGTGGAAGGTCGGGGGAAAGGCTTGGGGCACAGAGATATTTAGTTATGGAGCAGAATGAGACAGAAAAGCTAACACTAAACCACTGACCCAAGGAGGGACTTCCTAAACATGCAATCCCACCGTGAGTTTCCAGGGAGGTGTTACACAGATCCTTATCTCTGGGGGGTCTGACCTCTGCACCTTCCCAGCAGACAGAATACAGCCGTAATACCCCAGGGAGGGGCTATTTGTTCAGGGGCATGGGGGATAAATTGGCCCCTAAAAAGGCCCCTTCTGGCCCTGTGTTTTGGGGACTCCTTAAGGAGACCTAAAAGCCACCAAGCAAAGCCTCCAGTCAGAAAGAAGTAAGAGGCACTTGACAAGTTGCTGGCGGAACCAGGTCAATTCCCTCCCTGGACACCAGTGCTCTGTGGGAAGAATACCAGATGGGGACGTGGTGGGAAAGGGTGAGCCAGGCCGCCAGGGGACCCTGGGGAGGACAGAGAACAATTCCATCCTGGGTGCAAACCCAGCAGACAATTCCTTTCAGCAGACGCAAGCCTGCCCGCTGCCATTGGCAGCGTCATAGCCTGGGCCCCAGCCTGGCCAATCAGTGTGCTTGGTCCCTCCTGGCACAGTGATTGGGGAAGGAGGCACATGATCCGATCTGGGCCAATCAGAGGCAGGCAGATCTGCTGAGGTAGGAGGTACACTTGGAGTTCAGGGGGACCATTTGCCATTGTGAGGGGAAAGGCTGCTTGAGAAGGAAGCAGCACTGAGGGAGGCGTGGAACAAAGACAAGATGGAGAGAATCTGAATGGCACCGGGTCCCTAGATCACACGCACTGTAACTGAAAGTGGCCCTTCTCAGCCAAAAATGTCCTTTTGTTGCCTAAGCCTATCTGTGCAAAGTTCCCATCACTTACAATCCAAGGGAACCCTCTGTGCCAGGCACACTCTCATCTGCCCCTCACTACAGCCCAAGCAGGTATGACTGGACCCATTACCCAGATGGATACACTGAGGCTCAGAAAGGCAACGTGACCTATTCCAGGCCCCATAGCTGGAGCGTGGCTAGAATTCGAACCCACGTTTGACCAGAGCCCCATGGCTCTCTCCAAGGCCTGGCTTACCCATTCAGTGTGGGAGGGTCGTTCCTGGCCCATGTGAAGGTGGCATTCTTCACGGTGATGCTGTTCATGCCCCCACCTGGAAAGCACCAGATACAACACATCAGGCGCAGATGAAGTCAAGGGACTGAGCGTGAGCAAGAGGCTCTTACTTTTTCTTTCCTAATCAAGTAGTTCAACCCCAGATGCTAGACATTTCCTCAAGGCATTATGTAGTTGCACTGGTCTCGCTTTCTAAAGAAAAATCCCAACCATTAGGTCTGGAGGCGGCCTCAGACCCAGAAAGCAGAGGGAAACCTCCAGAGGGCTCCACCTTGAAAGACAGGAGGTTGTGCCACTCGGATGCCCATGTCGCAGAGGTGGGGAAACCCCTGGCGTTACTCAGTGCTCCAGGGCCTCCCTCACCCTGTCGTCCTGGGAGTTTCCAGAGCAGCTCCGGCTGGGAGGGCCACATAGAAGCCAAGGTCAATGGCAACAAGTAGAGCCCTCATGCAGCAGGAGTCATTTCCTCCATTAGGGTGGGTTGGCCCTCATCACCCCCAGGGCCCTTCCTCTAGGTCAAAGCGGGAGCCCCCCCACCCCCTGGATTTCAGGGCTGCCTCCTAGCTCATCTCCCTGCATATTCTCTCTCGCTCTCTTTCTCTTTCTCATCCTCCCTCCTTCCTTCCCTCCCTCCAGCCCAGGAGCAATCAAGAGTGAAAAAGCAGGCTACGGAACAGGAAGTGGGGTATCACGACATCGGGGGAGGGGAGTGCTTAGACAAAGCAAGCATTATATGCAGGTCTCTGTGCGATTCTAAGGCTTCAGACACCTCTATCGTCATTTACTTTTCCTCCCCTTATTTTCCTTTTACTTTATGTCTTTCACTTAAAAAAAGCAATTTTTGACTCTATTTCTTCCTTTGACAACTTCACACACACACACACCCATCTTATCTCTGGGTGGATTAAAGGTGGCTCATAATTAAAGTCTCCCACACATCAAAGAAACAAAAATCTGTGGGGAAAGTAAGTTACTGGTTAACCTAACTTAACCTTCTCCCTCACCATACCCACCCACCATGCATCCCTGAAACAGAGAACAAAGAGGAAATGGGAAGGTGCTGTTTAAGGAATTGAAGAGAAGCTAGTGAACCAGGAGACTTGGCGGGAGCTGCCAAGATGGCCCCGTCTGGCACCTGGAGAACGTAGACAAACATCTCAGAAAATCAAATCGCCTAGGAGACTGTCATTGGGGCAGGAAGGGGGGCTGGGGGTGGCGGGCGGGGGCACCAGGAGGCCGAGGGGCTTTTCACCTTGACACTGTCAGTGAGCTTTAACCACCACAGAGCAGTTCCAACACTTCACGGGCTGCCTCAAAGTTCAGCCCTGTGTTACGCAGAGAAATTTAACCCTGGAAGAGATGGCATTGTTCCCGCATCCTCCAGGGGGAGGGGCACGATGGTCCCCAGGACAGCAGGACCGGGATGACCACAGGCCAGGGAAGTCAGAGGAAGAGTCCAGCACCCAGTGAACAACGGTTCTCAAAGGCAGCGACGGTGCTCCCCAAGGGACATAATTTCTGGAGACATTTTGGGTTGTCAAAAGTGGGGTGGGGGTTACTGGCATCTAGTGGGTACAGACCAAGGACGCTATTCGATATCCTATAATCAACGTCCTATAATCAGCTCAGAACAAGACCTGCCTGGATGCCAGCAGTGCCTCAGCCGGCTGCGGAATGCGCCCTAGACGGCTGAAATGAAAATGCCTCAGGAACTTCTCACTCACCAGAGAAGCGACACTGCTTGTTTAGCAGGCAATGTGCTGGGTGTTTTACGTACCACTGGAGACATCTGAAAGCCTCCTAGGTGCCCAGGCACCGCTCACACATTATAACCGACGTATACACACTTTTACTCCTGTCACCCTATTAACTGGGCTCTGGCGTCAGACTGTGTGGGTTCATCTCCCTATCCTGGCACTTCCCAGCTGGATAGCTGCGGGCAAATTACTGAACATCTCTGTGCCTCACTTTCCTCGTCCAGGACCGAGAACAATTGGATCGGCCTCAGAGCTGTGATGAGAAGTAACTACGCAGAGAGTCCTTAGAACAGTGCCTGACACACAGTAGGTGCTCAATACATCACAGGTGAAGAGCACAGGTTGTACTGACGGGCTGTGGGTGTGCATTCGGACTCTCCTTATTAGCTGTGTGATGAGTTACTGAGGCCAGTGTCCTCATCTGTAAAACGGGGGCTTCCACGCCCCGCTCCGTGCGCCACGGGGAGAGCGGATGGGCTATCACGTTGACGTCCTTAGACAAGAAGGAGTATGGCGGGAGTGACATGACGTGAAAGCGTTCACAGCGGTCAGTAGTTATTAAGTGTGTGGCGATCCAGCCATGAGTCAGGGGGCTTGACCAGGAAAGGATCAACTAATAAGCTATGAAATAAACAAACCTCCCAGTAAAACTCCAAATAACCCCCTGCCAAAGAAGGGTAACTTCACTCCCATTATCCAGATGGGGAACCTGCGGGTCAGGCAGTGAACTGACCTGCCCAAGTCCACACAGCTGGCCAGTTTCCAACGTCCGTGTTCTGCCTGTCCACCTACCCAGGACGATCAAGGTCAGGGCCCCCTGGAAGCCTCGCCCAGGGGATGCCTGCCTCTCAGCAAGAAAACCGAAGTGCGAGTTCACGCTCCGTGTGTGTAAGGTAAGGCCCTACCGTCCACGGCACTTTGCAGAGATCCTGCTCCCTGCGGCCTCGCAGACAAGCTACTGGGCCACAGCCAGACCCGTGTGACAGGGCTGCCACCCCGGCACAGAGGGCCCTAACACACACACCGTCTTTGATGGGCGTCCGCTCGATGCTGTCGGGTTCCAGCTCCTCGTGGGACAGGAAGATCCTGAGGCGTTTGAGGGAGACACTCGCCTACACAGAGAGCAATTACAGGGGCGGTTATTTTTAAAAGCATTTCTGCAAAACAGACCGGAGGCTAACTTTCCGCGGTTTCCCCTGCGTGTCGTGTCGAGGGGCCCACACCCTCCCTCATTTCTGAAGGCTCGGCCTTGCCTACAGTGAGTGTCCACCTTAGAATCAAAAGTAAAACCGGTTTTGGTTCTTGGTTGTTTTCCTTTAAAAGTCAACAACAGGTATTAAATGAGAGCACAGGGGGACTGTCCTAGATGCAAAGGGACTTAAGAGACATAACCAAAGGCAATAGTCCCGCTGAAAGGCACATGCTTGCAGCCAGGAGACAAGTAAATCCTGGAGAGCCAACGCACAGCCCAGTGATCAGAATCAAGAATACCGGATTATAAACGCCCAAGTTGCTAAGAGACTAGCCTCTCAGTGGTTCCCACCACAAAAAGGGAAATTATGTAACAGCTATCACTAGGTAGTGATGGATCACACTGCAATGTCTCGATGTATCAAATCAACTGGTCTACACCTTAACTGTACACAATGTTACATGTCAATTGTATCTCAATAAAAATACATTTTTAGAAACCCACAATGGTACTGATTTAAACAGCCCAACAGTAAAGACATGTCTGATAACCCCCCCCAAATTTTAATACAGAGTATTATTTTACAAAATTACTGTTAATTTTGTTAGATGTGGTAATGGTGTTATAAGTATGTAAGAAGAAATGTGTGCTTTAAGTGTTTCCAGGTCAAGTGTCAAGAGGTTTGGGATTTGCTTTAAAACTCTTCAGCAAAGAAAAAAAGGAAGGGAGGGAGGAAGAGAAAAAAAGGATTAGATGAAGGAAGTAGGGCCAATGTCTAAGCTGGGTGCTAGAAGCACAAAGCTCATCACCACACTCGTCTCTACTTCTGCGTACACCTGAAATGTTTCATAATAAAAAGGGGTTTTACTTGCTTATTTTTTTAAAATAAAAGCCTACAGCCAGAACTGTACAGTCTTCAGGCTGATTCGTCTGAGAGGCTGAAAACGGGGTTTGCAAAATGAATGTGTACAACGCTAGGGAGAAGCATATGAAAAATACTATGGGCAGGAAAGTGGCAGGAGCTTCACACGGCATAAAAGTGTGCCCGGGCCGACAGCTTCCTCTCCTGACAGGGTCACTGCACCAATCTCAGGAATTCTAGACGGTGTAGGTGGGGGTTGTTGAAACAGTGGGTCACGGCCTAACAGTGGATTGTGAAATCAATTTAGTAGGTCAAGAGATGCGTTTTTGAAAAAGTAGGATAGGGGATAGGGCAGAACAGAGCAGACCGGCATAGATAAATCAGATAAAATGTGTCAGAGAGAAATCTCACAGAGCACAGGAAAGCCTGGTTGCATTAAACTTCCGTTTCATAGACTCAGTGTGCGTTCCTTGTCGAGAAGCAAAACGTATGTCTTTCTTTGAGGCATGACCAAAAGGGTACGAAAGCCGCCGGGTCTGGGCCTTGCCACGCCCAGCAGGCATCGTGGGGCAGGAAAGGGAGGGTGCCGCCCTCCGCGGGGCTGCCGCGCCCTTGGTCTCCCCAGAGGCCCCTCAGCCCACCAGCCTGCCGGTACCTGCACGATGCTGCTGATGACCATGGGGAGAATATTCAGGGGGAAACGGAGGATGTTGAACAAGGCCAAGGACACAAAGGCTTTCTGGGCATCGAGGACGTTGCTCTTGTCGATGGTCATGTAGACGGCAAATGTAGACAGGGCAACCTGCAAGCAAGCAGAACGCCCGGCACTGACCTGTGTCCCTGGGGCAGTCACCTAGGCGTCAGCCAGGGGCAGTGACACTCCGCCACGCGTTCAGGCCTGCCCCACGGGAGTTGCGATCACGTACGACTGGTCTTCGAAGGTGGCAGAAGACGTCCAAGGCAATGACCAGCACATGGCAGGTACGCGCTAAACACTCAGAGAACGAACCGGATAAATGAATGACCAGGAGCAGAAATGCCTGGCCTGTCCCGGAAGCGTTCCCTGTGGCACACGGGACACGCCTCCTCGGAGTTCCTTAGCAACACCAAGCACCATCACACCCCCAGGCCTGAGCCCTGCGGTTTCTTCTGCCTGAAACAACCTTCCTACCCCAGGGTGGCCGGTCACTCCTCTAACACACTCCTCCACCCGAATCAGCTTGCTGTGGCTCTTACCCTTTTATCCCGGTTTATTTTTCTTCACAGCACTTGTCACCACTTTTATTGTGGTAGTATATGTATTTATTGCCTTTTCTTGCACTAAAATGTACACTCCTCAAAGGTGGGGACTCCGTGTTGCACAGGACTGTATCCTTGGTGCTTACAACAACCCCTGGGACACCGGAACACTAAAGGAGACTGTGGGCAAGTTAGCGCCTAGGCCCCTGCTTCAGTCATCTCATCTGTCAAATGGGGGTGGAGTAAGGGAATTAATCCCAATGTTCAAAGTTCCAGCTCACTGAGTTTTGTAACGCCAGGAAAGGAACACTGATTAAAAAGAAAAAGAAAATACGGGCCGGCCCGGTGGCTCAGGCGGTTAGAGCTCCATGCTCCTAACTCCAAAGGCTGCTGGTTCAATTCGCACATGGGCCAGTGGGCTCTCAACCACAAGGTTGCCAGTTCGATTCCTCGACTCCCTCAAGGGATGGTGGGCTCCGCCCCGTGCAACTAAGATTGAACACGGCACCTTGAGCTGAGCTGCCACTGAGCTCCCGGATGGCTCGGTTGGAGTGCATCCTCTCAACCACAAGGTTGTCGGTTCAACTCCCGCAAGGGATGGTGGGCTGCGCCCCCTGCAACTAGAAACGGCAACTGGACCTGGAGCTGAGCTGCGCCCTCCACAACTAAGATTAAAAGGATAACAACTTGACTTGGAAAACAGGCCTGGAAGTACACACTGTTCCCCAATAAAGTCCTGTTCCCCTTCCCCAATAAAATCTTTAAAAAAAAAAAAAGAAAGAAAGAAAAAGAAAATAGGGGCGGCCGGTTGGTTCAGTTGGTTAGATCGTTCATAACACCAAGGTCACTGGTTTGATTCCCACATGGGCCAGTGAGCTGCGCCCTCCACAACTAGATTGAAAATAACAACTTGACTTGGAGCTGATGGGTCCTGGAAAAACACACTGTTGCCCAATAAAAAATAAAAAAAAATTAAAAAAAGAAAGAAAAGAAAAAGAAAAGAAATAAACGTCTGGAGTTCTCCAGAGGCCACTCCCTTCCACACAAAGTCAGACTTGCCTGAAGCCCTGTGGTGGTGGCTGGGATTTTACTACCCAGGCAACCAGAATTCGGGTTTCCTTGTTTGAGACAGCAGCACCTCACCTGCCTCCCCTCCCCAGGAGAAAGGAAGGACCGCTGAGTAATACAGGGCAGGGCTGCTTGGCTCAGTGGGGAGGGAAAAGATTAACAGGTAGATTTCCGTGCTGCTCCCTCACTGCTGGGGACACAGCCGTGCCAGGTGTTGCCAGGGGAGGCTAGTAATGGACGTCTCACAAGAGCATCTGGCACATGGCATCAGAAGCAGTCCGGAAAACCCTGGAACCGGCAGATGGACAAAATCCCCGGGCTCCACGCTAGCCTGGGATATAAACTGCCGGGGCCCTGCCTTTCTGAGCTCAGGACAGACTGCTGGAAGTCAGATTCCCAGTTGAGCCTCTGGGGTGCCTGTGGGCCAGGGTATTTACAGCTGTCTCATTTTTTGGTTACCTATTAGAAGGTTGTATAGCTTAAAAATTAAGACCCTAAGTTTGGCCAGATATTGGCTGTGTGACCCTGGGTGTGCCACCCTGGGCGTGCCACCTCACCTCTCCAAGCGAGCCTCTATCTTTCCATCTATGAAATGGCTATCCTGATATACCTTTGCAGGGATGCTGAAGCAAGAAATCAGGCATTTCTGTCGAGTGCTTAGCACAGTGTCCCGGGCACAGTCAAGCGCAATATATGGCAGCTGTTTTGATTTCTTGTTACAGGACTCAGTCCAAACTCTCCGGTCTAGTCTTCCAAAGAATCTATATGCCGGTTCCAAAGCGAGGCAGAGCTGGCTCCTCCCCGGCTCTGCACTGACAAGCGAGGTGACCCTGAGGCAAAGCACAGAAACTTTCCAGGCCAAGAGGGAGGTGAGGAGCTCAAAAAGCCACTGACACCTGATCCCCGGGATGTCTGCACACTGGCTCCCCTCTTCCAGGCAGTGACCTCTTACTCAAAGGTACTCTTCCCTCAAAACTCTCCAAATATACCCATGCAAAGGAACAGAACTCAGCCACAAAAATAGGAATGAACCTTGAAAACACGATGCTAGGTGAAAGCAGCCAGACACAAAAGGCCACATGTCAATATGATTCCATGTATGTGAAATGTCCAGAATAGGCAAATTTACAAAGATACGAAGTAGATTAGTGGGGGCCTGGGGCTGGGGGAGGGTAAGCCCAGGGGGAATGGGGGGGTGACTGCCTATGAGCACAGGGTTTCTTTTTGGGGTGATGAAAATGTTCTGGAAGTAGATCGTGGTGATAGTTGCACAATCTTATGAATGTGCTAGACATCACTGAATTGTACACTTAAAAATGGTGAATTATATCTCAATAAAAATAAATTTAAAAAAACAAACCACCTCTCCAAAGTCACTCTGTTTTACTTAATACAGAAGCCAAAGTTTTGGCTTGGGCGCCAGGGCCCACCTGATCTGTAAATGTCCCTTGTCTGTCCCTTGTCTGGCCTCCTCTGCTGCCGTTCTCCCCCTCGGCCCCTCTGTTCCCGCCCTGCTGGCCTCCATAGTTACTCCTTCTATGGGGCCAGCGCAGGCCAGCCTCAGGGCCACTGTACTCTTTCCTCTCCCCGGTGGGGTCCCCCACTTCCATCAGGCAAAGACTCAAGTAGTGCCCTCTCAATGAAGTCTTGGATAATCCCACCTAAAACTGGAGGCCCTCCCTTTCGCTCTCACTTAAACCTTTCCCTCCCAGCCCCGCCACCGCAGAGCACTTATGACAGTTGAGTAGACTAGATGATGTAGTTATCATGCCTATTGGTTATCGTCCGTCTCTGCCAGTTAGAATAAACGAACACTCCATGAGGGCAGGGATTTTTGTCTGGGGTATTCACTGCTCTCCTCAGTGCCTAGGACAGTGCCTGGATCATGGTAGATACTCAGTAAATGTTTGTGGATGGATGGATAGGTGGGCAGATGGGAAGACAGGTGGGTGGATGGATGGGCGGATGGGTGGGCAGGTAGACGGATTTGAGCATACACTCAGCGGTGTCTCTTCAGCAGTGGAGAAAACCAGGCCTCAGGCATCTCACCAGCAGAACAGACCATCTCCCTTGGTCCAGCTGGCAGGGTGGCTGCAGGCGGCAGAGGGCACACGTAGGGAGGGAGCAACATCACGTGGCCCATTAGATCCACAACTCTGGCTTCTCCAGGAAGTAGCCGTCATTCATCCATCCATCAGGTACCAACTGGGCACCTGCTGTGTGCCAGGCACTGTGTCCTGGGAGGTGAGGCCAGCTTGGAGAGCCTGAGACTCGTGGTCCAGTGGGAAACAGGGATGAACCAGGTTCTCCCTATCCGGGGGTGTCTGGAAGTGTGTGGACATAACTGGGGTATAGGCGGTGGACAGTTGGGGTTTGCTACAACTTTATCATGGGTGAGGGGCAAGGATGCAAAAAATTTCTGCCTGCCCGGCATCCATTCATTCCCGTTTCTGGTCACAACACCTCAATTTTCTTTTGGGGCACTGAACCTCCCCCAGTCTGGGTCTATGAGCTTTGGCCACAGATGCATCGCCCACACCCTACCCCAAGCTCATGACCCAGGTCAACTCACACAGCCCGTCTCCCTGGCTCCAGTGATTCAGAGATAAGCATGTAGCCAACTGCAACCAACGAGACTCAATCCCACAGCTTTGCAGGAACTAATGGGAAAGAGGGGGTGGGGGGTGGCTCTCTCATCACAGGGGTTATGAGATGACAGGATGAACTGTAACCGCGTGGTGAGCACCTGTCTGACAAAGAAACCACCACAGAAAAAGCAGAGCTGAGAGGCGGAGAGGGACTCATTCCCAACAATATCTGTGGAGCACCTAGATCCAGCCATGCCTGAAACCCTAGCCATACTTAAAACCAGCACTTCCCTAGACTTTTCAGTTTTGTGAATCAGGTCCCTCTAGCCAATCTGAGTTAGGTTTCTTCCACTTGCAAAATAGTTCATGACTAACCATTCAAATATTTCATTCATTCATTTATTCAGTCATTCCCCTGCATACACTTCCTGAGTGTGCACCAGCTGCCAAGTCCCCTGGTGTTCTAGGGATATAAGCAAAAAAACACCCACAAGGTCTACGTATGATCTGGTCAGCAAAGAGCTACACAACAGATAATTACCACGTGGAATGGTAATTATCCTAATGAAGGGAAATACAAGGTAAGTGAAGACAAGAAGCTCACAATCTTCCAAGACAGAGAAAATGCTAAATATTGCCGGCTGCCTAGGGATGCTATTTTAGGAAGTGCCTTAAGTGGACATGATAAATGCCAGGCTCCATATCCTAGAAAAACAGTCCCGTCAATCCCGCCAAATGGCATCCCCACTCCGGTCTGACCTCCCCAGGCCTCTGGCTTCCATCACACCTACCGGTGGGTAAACACTTCATCATCCTTGAGGCGCAGGAATTCGCCAGTGGAAAGAACATACAAACACCTTCCAAGGAATGGAGGGCCACATATTTTATCCTAATGTAGTCAGAGGTTTCAGTGTCCTGGCCAGGGCCGAGGTCCCGACTGACACAAGACTCATCTGTTTTATGCCCAACAGCCCAACAAACTCCATCTCAGGAAGCCCGTCACCCACCCCGAAACTGACTGGCAAACTCAAGGTCCAGCAAAGCCAGTGCCGCTCTTAAAGCATCTCTCGCCGTGGCTTCCTAATGGAGACCAGGGCAGGAGATAAGTGAAGGACCAGCACATTCAGGTGACAAGCCGGAAACTCGGTTGGATCAGAGGATCGAATGTGCAGAGCAAAGGGTTATGGGAAAGGCTCCCCTATCCTAAGTACAACACAACCCATGGATTAAACCCTGACGCCCGCTCCTTCTGGTTGCAGAGCTTGCTCCCATAAAAATATTTCATTTCAGAACGCCTTGGATTTCTGTATGATTTGCTATCACTTGTGTAGGAGTAAATAAAAGAGATACATGAGTTTAATGACACTGATTACAAACAGTCATTGTTATACTGGTGTATATGTAGGCTCTCTGGAAATACACAAAAGAAGCTGGTATGGGGAGGGAAGCTAGGTGACTGGGGTCTGAGGAGAGAAAAAACTATTCCTTTCACTGCTGACCGGTGGTTCTCGGCTGGGGGGCATTTGGCAATATCTGGAGACACTGTCACACCGGGGGAGATAGAAGAGAGGGAGCGCTTGGCATCTACTTGGCAGAGGCCAGGGGTGTACTAACCACCCTACAAGGCAAAGCAGAGTCCCCACAACAAGGAAACGAAGAATTATCAGGTCCCAAATGTCAACGGTGTTGAGGTCGAGAAACCCTGTTGCAGACCCTTTGGAATAGCGTTAACTGTTTTTACCATGGGAAAGCATTACTATTTTTCAAACAAAATGTATCACATATACAAGAGATTATCTTACACTTATATAAACACATAGACACTATTTAACGGTTTGAAAATAATAAAACGAACATCCTATATAACTATCACTCAGTCTTACATTGTTTTTACTTTTAAAAGCCAAAGAGGTAAAGAAAAAAAATCAAAGAGGGTCCTCAAAGACCTGGGGAAAGTCGGGGAGACTGGAGTGTGAAAAAAATGAGATGGGAGAGCCTTCCCGCTTGGAATGCCGGAGCGTTTGAACTGAAAGGGATCTTAGGGAACACGGAGTCCCAGAACAGCTAAGACACGTCACTTCTTGGGCCAACAGCAGTCACCTGACAGAGGTCACCTGGAGGGTTGATTGAACATAACTTGGTGGGAAAGCACACCATGACAGATTATGGATATCTGATGGGAGGTAGAGAATGGCAGGGCCCCGTATGTGACACCCCTGTGGCCTAAGCCCTTCACGGTTCATAGGTGAAAACCCGGAGGCAGGAAGCTCGCACTGTGAGCTGGCAGCAGACCTCAGCAGGTGTCCTGACTCTGAGAATAACATTCCATTCCTCTAAGCCAGGGCTCAGCAAACTAAGGCCCATACCTGTGTATGTCTGGCCCGTGAACTTAGAATGAAGCTGACGTTTTTAAATGATTTTTAACAATTAAAATAATAATTCTTAATAACACATGAAGATTATATCAAATTCAAATTTCAGTGTCTATAAATAAATGTTTACAGGAGCACAGCCACACCCATTCATTTATGTATAATGGCTAAGTAGTTGGGACAGACCATATGGCTCAGAACGCCACAAAATTTGTTGGTCCTTTACTGAAAAGTTGCCTTACTCCTACTTTTTGCCAGTGTTTCTCAAACCACCTGGGGATAGACTGCTACAATTCAGATTCTGTTTCAGGTGGTGTGGGGTGAGGCCTGAGGGTCTGGATTTCTAACAAGCACCCAGGTGATGATACAGCTGGTCCATAGGCCACACTCTTTGAGTAGCAAGGGTTTACTCCAATGGTTCTCAAAGTGTGTATGTACCCCGAGCCAACACCCATCAGTAGCTCCTGGAAACATGTTAGAAATACAAATATTCAGGTCTCACCCAGACCGACTGGGTCTGAAACTCTGGGTGGGGCCCAGCGGGCTGTGTTTTAACAAGCCCCGCAGGTGATTCTGACACTCACTCAGGTTTAAGCCTCACTGCTTTCCACAACGCTGTCTTGCGTGCAGGTTCAGACTCTGAGAGTCAGTAAGCTGAGCCTAACGAAATCCAGGGTCAGAACAAACACACTTCAACAAACAATGAAAAGGTAGGAGTTTCTTTACACACTCAGCTATACTGAAGCAGAGGGCAGTCTGACAGAAAACTGTCATGTTTATGAAAATGTGTGCTTTTAGCTCCCATAAGGATATCTATTTGCCAACATACCTACGAAGTAATAGTCATTATTAGCACAACATTTTGAAAAGAATGACATAGTTAAGAAGGGAAAAACAAACACAGGCATGATCTGAGGTCATCTTTAACCATCCTTCACTGTCAACTGTGCAGAAAGGGTTCCCGTGCTCCTTCTCTATATGGCCTCTGGGTTTGGGACCACCTTTGTCAAAACAGTAACTTGCACTTATTGTCTTTAAATTTTTCAAAGTTGGCCATCCAAGAACAGACCCATGAAAGTACCCCCAAGACATGCATATCGGAACGAGGACCACCTAAAAAGCCAGGACTGGGAGATGAAATGGGTTAAGTCCACGATGGCACACCCATTGCAATGGATAAGCACACTTCATTAAAATACACAAAGCAGAGCCAAAGGCATGAACTAAAAGGTTAGACATTAAGTCCAAGAAAAGGTCTAAAGAGATTACATATTAAGTCAAAAAAGGTCTATGACTCCATTTCAATATATTATACATATTTTTAAATATCTATTGCAAAAATACTTTTTTTTCCTGAAAAGATACACAAACTGTCACTTTGGAGAAGAGGGAAAGATGGAAGGGAAGACAATATAGTTTTCATTTTATAACTTTCTCCGTGGTTTGATTTTTGGATTAACAATGAATGACAAACACTTGCTGAGCACCTGCTATGCTCTGTCTTTAGCACTGGGGGACGCAGCAGTGAACAGAAATGACAAAGTCTCTGACTTCCTGGGCTGACGTTCTAGTGCAGAGACACACATATATGAAAGAATGAGTGAATTTTCGACTGCTTGGCATTGCCACTCCAAGGGTGGTCCACAGGTCACTGCCAATCCAAGTCTGTGACCAGCCAGCGATAGATAAGAAGACAAGCGGATTACACAGTGCAGCGCAGCTATAGCATCAAGCATGCATTTTAGTTCAGCTGACATCATTTTTCTCAGCAAGACTTTCTCAATGAAGGAAGCAGAGAACGCTGGTAGATATTCTGGGGCAAACTCCTTAACTCATAGGGAACCTGTGACAAACAGTTCCTGAACTGGCTACTTTGAGTACCCTGGGCTGGAAGGCACTAAATGCTATGAATAAAATAGAGGGGGAGGACGTGTGACAAGTTTTAAAGGGAGTGATCAGAGAAGACCTACTTGAAACAGTGACATTTTAAAAACATTAAGATATGAAAACAAAACAAAACCCGAAATGACGGGCCAAGACCCACTTGGCTCCACTCACCAGGAAAGGCGTGCAGACCCAGGTGAAGGTCCCCACGGCTGCCAGGTAGGCAGATTTCTTTAGCACCTTCAGCTCCTCCTGCCTGATGGCCAGCACCTTGTCCTTGAAAGCCAGCTCCCAGGCATAAAGCTTGAGCACTTTGATCCCATTGAGAATCTCATTCATCAGCTTAATCCGATTGTCTTTGCTTTTCATGTGGGCCACCTTCAAAGACAAGAGCATCAATACCACGTCCGGGGGCTGGACCACATCTGGAGACTGGACCACTCAGGGGCTGGATGACTCAGGGGGCTGGACCACATCTGGGGACTGGACCACTCAGGGGCTGGACGACTCAGGGGGCTGGACCACATCTGGGGACTGGACCACTCAGGGGCTGGATGAATCAGGGGGCTGGACCACGTCTGGGGGCTGGATGAATCAGGGGGCTGGACCACTCAGGGGGCTGGACCACTCACTTTCTGTCCAGTATCACACCAGCACTCAACACCCCCATCTATGAAAACTGGGTCTCCTGAGGGTGGGAAAGCTGACCCTGCAATTCCCATGAACCCTACACTTGACCCTGAGACCACTCCAAAGGACTCTCATCAAGGGGGAAATTTTTCTCTGAATCACGTGAAATTAGACACAGAGAAACCTATTAAATTTAGAATTGAGGAAAAGAGACAAGAAAGATCCTTCAGGTAGGTATCCAGGGAAAAGGGGGGACATGGGCCCTCTCCTCTGCTGATCCAAACACAAGAGAGACATTGGGGGTTTTCCTCCATTTTCTTATTTTCTTTACTATTTTCCAGCCAGTGCATGGCTGTTAACAGTGAAATGTTTCTAAACCAGCCAGCATGGCTCCGACCCCCGGGTCGGCTGTATTGAACGCCACACAGCTGTTAAATACAGCGAATAGCATCTGGCACTTTCCATACGCCAGGCCCTTTTCTGGGAATTGTAAATGCATTCAGTCACTTCATGCTCACGAGAACCTATTATTAAGTGCAAAGGTCCTGCCTGGGTCACAGACGAGGACACTTGAAGCAACATGAGGTCGAAGCCAGTGATTGAGGCTGTTTCAGAGGTGGGCCTCTCGGGGACACCTCCATGTCAAGGGGATGAAAGGTGACCTGGTCCCAAGCCCCCTTCCTTGCCTATCTTCACCTCCCAAGGCCCCACCTGATAAGGCTCCGTTCCAACAGGCCCATGTCCTAAAACTCCTCTCCTACAGCACTAGCAGTGCAGCCAGGAGCTCTCATTTGAAACTCCACAGGCACAGCATAAATAACCATCAACAGGGGAGCAGAGAAATAAACTCTGGGCCATCTCCATTATGGTCGTTAGGCACCAGTTCAAGAAAATGAAGTCAGACTGTGGCATGCCACAGAAAAATCCCCGAGACTCAGTGTTCAATGATGAAATCAGGCAGCCAAACAGGCCTATTTGTGTAAAAATCTATGTGGTAACAGTACCACAAAAAACATACATATACACACCAAATCTAACTATATAAACAGATCTCCACATAAACACATAGAAAGTTCTAGAAAGATTTGCTTCAATGTCTTCACCGTGGTTGAGAGGATAGGGAAGGGGACATCCCCTTTTAATCTATATGCTTTTGTATTATTTGAACACTTTTTTTACAATGAGAAGGCACTCACTCTGTTACTTGGATATTTAAAACCTTAAAAAAAAACGTAAAGTATCTCTGAAAATAAAGAGTTTAACACCGTGCCTGCCATAACAGGAGGAAAAAGGAGGGAATACTATTTACTCCACTCTTGAAAGCACTCACACACATACATGAATAAATCCATGGGAAACGGAATTTCTCAGAGGCTCACAGACGTGATTTCCGTCACTGGTCCACTAGGTCTAACAATTTCGGGAGCCCTCAACCTTCACTGCCCATTGTAACCCCCTGGGAAACTTTAAAAAGTCTTGATATCCAGGCCCCACCCATATAAGGTGAATCAAAACCC
Source organism: Rhinolophus ferrumequinum (assembly GCF_004115265.2). Lineage (NCBI taxonomy): Eukaryota > Metazoa > Chordata > Mammalia > Chiroptera > Rhinolophidae > Rhinolophus > Rhinolophus ferrumequinum. The sequence goes on along the minus strand of NW_022680357.1, from coordinate 13,643,916 downwards.
CAGGATGGGGCCCAGGCATCAACATTTGCAAAAGTCTTCAGGGGGTTCCAACCGGTAGGCAAGGCTGAGAACCCCATATCTTGAGCGGAAGGAACTGGCTAAGACCCAAGGGGCAGGGCCTCCGGCCAGGGCCCAGCTTGGAGCCCTGAGGGGACAGACACCCTACCTGGTAGGTCTTGGTCTTCATGGCCATCACGGCATTGAGAGGAACCATGAGAACCATCACAGCAACCCCGGCCAGGACGGAGGCACCCAGGTTCTAAGGAAGGGGAGAGAACAGAGGCCTTCACACCGGGCTTCCCCAGGCTGAGCCTCCCCACGCCCACTCTGTCCGGCCAGACGCGGGCAGTCCCGGTACTTTTACCCAACAAGACGCTAGGAAGCATTTTCAGATTTATTCCCGAGCCATCTCTCAGGGTCCCACAACCCCTTTACGGACCTTTCATCCGAAACCCTTGGGACCAGGTGAGTTTGGAACATTCGAATTTTAGAAAGGTAATAAGGTATTGAGCAGAAAACAGTTCCCACAGCTGGTCTGAGGGTTTATCTTGTTTGAAGGCCTACTTATAAATCAGGCCCTTGGCTGGCGTTTGGGAGCATGGATTTGGGGAGGGTTCCCACCATTCTCAGACTGGGAAAAGTGGCTCCCTAAACAGTGTGTACAAACAATATGGTATGTGCTGAACATCCCTTTCCTTCTGGGAATCTGGAAGTTTGGTACGTGCCAGGCAGAGAGGCTGTCTGTGTGACCAGCCCCCCAAAACCCTGCGTACGGTCTCTCTATACTGAGCTTCCCTGGCTGGGACTGTTCCACACAAGCTGCCACAACTGGTTTCCAGGGATAAAGGGCCTCCTGTGTGACTCCACTGCAAGAGGACTCTTGGGAACTTTTACCTGGTTTCCCCAAAAAACCTACCTCCTGCGTCTCTCCTCTTTGCTAATGCCACTGTAATACATTAGAGCCCTGAGTCCTCCCAGCAAATCAACCTGCCGTGGTCTTGGGGACCCCTGACACAGGTGTACACCCCCTTCTATTGCATCCCACCCACATCGGGACCTGGCACAATACCCCGTAATCAAATGCACTGATTTGTCAGCGGCAAAATAGGTACATTCACACTGACAGGGATACCAAGATTATAAATACTTCACATCAGTCCCTTTGAGAGAGAAGGTGATTTCTACCAATCTAAAGAATTCAGAATGTACTTATTGCCATTTTTTAATTGTTTTTTTGGTTATTTTTTATAGTTCTCCTGTGTTCTTCTTTTCTTGATCTCGTCCCTCGTGTTTTGCTGTTTTCTTTAGTGTTCTGTTTAGGTTCCTTTCTCTTTGTTCTTTGTATAGTTTTGCAGGTTTTTGGTTTGTGCTTACCATGAGGTTTATTTATGTACATTATTCTTTACCTATAGCAGACTATTTGAACCTGATGGACGTTTAAGTCTGTACATATAGTATACGGACTATACTTTTACTCACCTCTCTATGCTTTATGTTATTGATGTCATGTTTCAAATTTTTCCATTTTGTGCATCTCCTAGCTACTTTTTGTGGTTTGAGTTTGATACTTTTTTTTATCTTCATAGTAGCTTTTTAAATGTCTGACTCATTGTTTTTATGAAATATTTGGCTTTACCTACGAGATTTTTTTTTTCCTTTCTCATATTTTCTTATTTCTGGTGAGGGCCTTTCCTTTCTGCTGAAAGACCTTTTAACATTTCTTATACAACTGGTTTAATGGTGATGAATTCATTTAGTTTTTGTTTGTCTGAGAAACTATTTCTCTTTCAATTCTGAATAAGCTTCCTGGGTAAATTATCCTAGGTTGTAGGTTCCTTTCTTTCAGCACTTTAAAGATGTCCTGCTACTCCCCTCTGCCTGCAGTGTTGCTGATGAGAAATCAGCTGATAGCCTTATCAGGTTTCCTTTGTATGTAACTCTTGTTTCCTTCAAGATGGTCTCTTGATCTTTAACTTCTGCCATTTTAACTACAACATGTCCGGTTGTGGGTCTCTTTGGGTTTGTCTTATTTCAAGTTCTGTGCTTCCTGGACCTGGATGTCTGTTTCCTTCCCCAGGTTAGTAAAGTTTTCTGACATTATTTCTTTAAAGTTTATGTTCTTTTCTCTCTTTCTTCTCCTTCTGCAATCCCTAGAATGCAAATGTCCTGAGCATTTGAAATCATCCTAGAGGTCCCTTAGAGTATCCTCATTTTTTTTTTCATCCTTTTTTCTTTTTGCTATTCTGATTGGTTGGTTTCCACTGTCTGTCTTCCTGGTCACCAATCCATTCTGTGTTCAGCATCCTCCTACACCACTGCCCTCTGATGGATTTCTATCCCTTGCAACCAAGAGAATCTTGACCAACATAATTCATGACGAGTGAATACATGAGTTTGGTTAGTGTTTGGGAGGATACAGTGGTAGAGATACGGAGTGTATGTTGTAGGGTTGTTGATTACATATGCTGTCAAGAAAAGACCAATGCAAACGAATATCACGCCCCCAAAGAGAACATAAACCCAACACCTGAAGAATGGAATAAAACACCTAGGAATTAGCTCACAGGCCAGAATAGAAAACGTACCTGATGGCAGGAAATACCAGTGAGCTACAGTTGTTACTATCGACGCCCACACCCTCGTCCCCTCTACCCACACTTGGAGGCCCCTCCCTACGTGCCAGGGGGAATGACGTCAAACACACACCAGCCACAGGAGGTAGAGAGCAAGGATGACCTGCAGAGGGGCTGACCAGACCATATTGATGTATGTGGTCAGGTCCATGAACCTCTGGGCGTCCACAGACATGAGATTGACGATCTCCCCCACAGTGGAGGATTTCCTGGCGGAATTGGTGATCACCAGGGCCTGCGGGACAAAGGAAAGGGAAAGAGGGTGAGTGTGGCAGGCTAAGAGCCCTGGGCTCAGTCTCAGGGCCCACGTGGAAGAAGGAAAAGCTGCTGCTCTTTCCTCCTCCCTGCTGACATGTCTGCCTTCCTAGCTCGTCCGGCTCATCACGAAGCTCTCACTCTGATCGATGGCACTCACTGCCTCCCCGTCAAGCTCTTCAGTTGCCTAAACCCGGGCTTGGCACACTTCAGTGTGCACACACTTCACTTGCGAAGCTTGTTACCATGCAGGCTCTGACTCAGCAGTTCTGGGTGGGACCTGAGACTCTGCATTTCTAACAGGCTCCCGGCTGATGCGGATGCTGCTGATCCCCAGACACACAGAGGGACCAAGGTCTAGGCCACAGTTTCTCAACCTTGGCATCCTGACCTTTGAGGCTGGATGGTTCTCGGGGGCCCGTCTGTGCACTGGGGGGTGTTCAGCAGCATCCCTGGCCTTGCCCCACTACGTTACCCCATCCCCAGGTTTGACAACCAAACATATCTCCAGACATGGCCAAACATCCCCTGAGGGACAAAGCTGCCCAGCTTCCCAAACACGGGTTCCCATGATTACCTGGGGACTTTCAGAAAGACGGATGCCGAGGTCCCGCCCTCAGAGATCCTGACTTAGTGGGTCGGGGTACGGCCTAGGCGTGGGAAGTGTTTGAAGTTCGCCAGGTGAGTGTAACTTGCACACAGGGTTGAGAAAACCGATGATCCAGTCCATCTTTCCCAACTATCTGCTAGACAGTCTCTTCCTAACCCATGGGGCCCAAGCGGTGCCATTGCCCCAGAGGCTAAGGAATGAAGGGAGCCAGACGGTAATCCAGTTCCTTTAATGTCACCACGCAACAGCTTAACCGTTTTGTTTCCTTCTACCTGCCCCCAAAGAAAGGAGAGTCTGCAAGACGGATCCTTTCAGGGACTTTGCTAAACCTTTGTGTTTGCACCTTATCCCTCCCGGTTTGGTCCCAGAAAAATGACTGGACAGTCATGACGAGTAAGATTCCTCATGGAAGGAACAACTAAAGCCAGGTGCAGTCGTGGGGACCAACAGGAGAACCCACGGGGTTTATAGAGGTGGGCACAGCCCCCCACCTTCCTCAGGCTAAGGAAAGCCTCAGCCTCTGTGGCTGCATTCCTTCCCTAAACCTGCAAGGGAAGGGATTCAATGAGGTGCTCTCCATCTATTCATGTGCATATGGTTTTGTCCCTTGGGGAAGTTGAGACTTACAGCCCAGCTGTCTGCAGACAAGGGTGACTGACTTAAATCGGCTTTCTATTATGGTGTATAGGATTCACAGATCTTGAGATTGCAAGCTTTCTCTCCTTTACTTCCCCACCAAACTAATAAAAGCTGATGCGAGGCCCGATCGGGAGTCCAGTCCTTGAGACTGGGGGTCCCTCAGCCTCTGCACTTAAACTCTATTCATGACTACTGTCTTTTCTTAACCCTGCGCCGCCCTCCTCGCTCCCCACAACTCTCGTCTCACGGGACGCGACACTTTAAAGCCATCTGTGCCCAAATGCCCACTACGTACTCTATCCTCCAGGGAAGGGACCATCTACTCAGTTCGACAAATGGAGAGTCAGAACAAGCTCAAACATAGAATATTCATCGCAGAGCAAGGAACTGAACCTGAATCTCCCCAAATCAAGCACCACCTAAGAAATCCATTACCCACAGCTGTCACGGGGCTCACCCACGTCCTACAGGTTCAGCCCTGACCTCAGCGTGGCTGTGGCCTACCGGTCAGTTCTTCATCTGCAGCCGCCGAGGCCACCCTCGTGCTACTGCCCCAGAAGGTGGGCTCCAACGCCCACGGCGGCCCTCGCTGACCCAGCCGCGTCCCGACGGGTCTGCCCACGCGCCCATGATCGGCCTCACCCACCTTCCGGTAGACGGCCCCGACTACGGCGGTCTTGATCCTCATGCCACTGACGAAGCAGATGTGGAAATACTGGTGCAGCACGAGGGTCTGGAGGCAGGCGCTGATGAAGAGCAGTGCTGTGTAGAAGTAGCCCTGCCAGTTCGGAGCCTCCTTGTCGTTCACAAAGTTGATGAGCAGCCTGTGGAGGAGCGAGGACAGAGGCCGGACTGACGGGGCCGTGACACACAGAGGCCGGGACACATCCGCCGGTTCCCGCATTCTGACTTTCTCCCAGGCCAGGCCAGGCCAGGCCAGGCGGGCTTTGGGACTTCAGTTTGAGACACGGAAAACCAAACCCAGGGAGGTGATCTGAGTGTGCGGGTCACCCAAAGTGCCCCTGCAGCCAGGGTGCCTCTGCTTTACGCTTCTCGCACTGAGGGCCCCATCTCATCACCCGGGTCACCCAAAGGTGAGCAAACAGAGAGCAGATGGGACAGAGTAGGGAGGCTTAGAGAATAAACGTGTGCCCCCAAGAGACACACAGAGAGAGAGGAAACAGCGTGAAAAATGGAGGGAGAGAGGAAAAAAGGGAGGGAGGGAAACAGAGACGAGAGAGGTGACTTCCTTTCTGACTTGCTGGTTTCAGGCTGCAGTTTTCATGGGACTTGCAGTTTCATGGCACTCCCCACTTGCCAAGGCAATCCTCTATCATGCCCTTTGGGCTGTAGGGGAGCCTAGTAGGTTTCTGTAACTTGCGATCAAAGTGGCCTTAATAAAGATGCTTTCGTAGCAAAGCAGGCAGATGGAGAGACAGGGCTGTAAGGCCACTGAGCATGTCATAGGACCCTAAGGGAGAGGTTGGAGCATCGCAAGGGACAGGTCAAGGATGCCACGAGTTCCCCGGCTGGGAGAGAAGAGCTCTTACTTCAAGATCTCTGGGCCTGTAAACATCATCAGGTCGTGCAGGGCCTTGAACAGGAAGCTCATGAGGAAGTAGGGCCCAAAGGTCTTGTAAAGCACCTTGAACAGCGATGGATCCCGCTCCTTCTGGGAGGGCTTGACGATCAAAGCCTCGGCCTCCTCGTTCACATCCACTTTGGAGCCGCCTTTAGGCTTCGCGGGATCCTTGGATGAGTACACGATCTTCACCGGCTGCCTGGAACACAAGAGTGTGGGGCCACTGTGGGGTCAGGACTCAGCCCACCAGCTACGGGAGACGGGCAGGGAGCCCCGCTCTCTGGGGAGGCCTAGCCATAGAAAGCCAGTCGCAGCAGAGGCAGCTTAGCATCGTGGTTATAAACACGGACTCAGCATCCTGGCTCGGGCCACTGGCCAGCTGTGTGACTTTAGGCAAGTTCCTTAACCTCTCTATTGGGTTTTCCGAAAATAAGACCTAGCCAGACCATCATCAGTTCTAATGCGTCTTTGGGAGCAAAAATTAATATAAGACCCGGTATTGTATTATATTATATTATGTTATATTATATTAGACCTGGTCTTATATTATAATAAAATGAGACCAGGTTTTATATTAAGTTTTGCTCCCAAAGACGCATTAGAGCTGATTGTCCGGCTAGGTCTTATTTTCAGGGAAACACGGTAGGCCTTAGTTTCCTCATCTGTAAAATGGGGATAAAAATAGGACCTATTTCATAGGGCTGTTTTGAAAATTAAAAGAGTTAATATACATGAAGAGCACAGAAAAGTACCAGCCCCAGACTGATCTATAGTATAGATTCAGTGCAATTGCTAGCAGAATCCCAGCTGGCTTCTTTGTAGAAACCGACTAGCTAATTCTAAAATTTATGTAGAACCTCAAGGGACCCAGAACAGCCAAAATAATCTGGAGAAAGAAAAACAAAGTAGGAGGATTCACACTTCCCAATTTCAAAACTTATTATAAAACAACCAGAATCAAGACAGGCATAAGGATAGACGTATATATAGATCAATGGAACAGAAGTAAGAATCCAGAAATAAACCGGAATGATTTTTGAGAAGGGTGTCAAGACCATTCAATTGGAAAAGACTAGTCTTTTCTACAAATGGTGCTGAGAAATTAGACAGCTACAGGCAAAAGATTATGAAGTTGGACCCTAACCACACCATATACAAAAATTAACTTGAAATGGATCAAAGACATAGAGCTAAAACTATAAAGTTCTTAGACGGCAATACAGACGTAAATCTTTATGACCTTGGATTTGGCAATGGATTCTTAGATATGACACCAAAAGCCGAAGCAAGTAAAAGAACAAAACAAACTGGACTTCACCGAAATAAAAAACTTTCGTGTTTCAAAACACACTATCAAAAAAGTGAAAAGGACAACCCACAGAATGGGAGAAAATATTTGCAAATCTAAAGTCTGATAAGGGACTTGTAACCAGAGCATCTAAAGAACACTTCCAACTGAATAAGAAAAAGACAACCCAATTTAAAAGGGGCAAAGAGGATACGCAAATGACCAGTATGCACATGAAACGTAGCTCAACATCATTCGTCATCAGGGAAATGCAAATCAAAACTACCATGAGCCATTGCTGCACTATGATGGTTACCATCAGAAGTCTGATAACAACAAATATTTGCAAAGATGTGGAGAAACTGGAACCGTCATACATGCTCCTACAGAGGCCCCGCTTGGAACAGGATACTGCAGAAGTAGTGAAGGATCACTTCCAACATTTGGTCGTATATCACACGTACCCTCTCTTGGGTCATTCACTCTGGGCAAAGCCAAGTAACGGCCACGTCATGAGGACATTCAATGAGCCCCCATGGAGAAGGCCCTGTGGTGAGACCTTGACAGTAGCCAGCACTCACTTGCCAACCGTGTGCAACCTGGAAGCAGATCCTAGAGCCCCAGCCGAGCCTTCAGATGACCACAGCCCCGGCCACTATCGTGACTGCAACCTCATGAGACCCTGAGCCAGAACCGCCCAGCTCGGCCACTCGCAGATCCCTGACCCAGAGAAACTGTGTGCGATAATAAATGTTCCCTGTTATTTTAAGCTGCTAGGTTTCGGGGTAATTTGCAGCAACAGATACCCCTCAGCTCCCAGCTACCAAAATACAGTCAAGACAACATTCTCAAATGGCCAAACGTGGGTGCCACCACTGAAAAACATGTCCAAGTGTGACCCCCACCCAACCCTAACATTTACAACGTGCAAAATTCTTCCACGGCATGCGCTCACGGAATAAATAGCATTTGATGTTAGGGGAGTGTCGCTTGTCACCACCTATGCCACATCGGACCATCTGAGCCACATGGAACACCCTCCTGGAGACCATATCCCTCCAACACCCCTTGGCTCTCTCCTCTGTCCCCACTCCAAACTGTGGGCAATGCTCTACGCTCTGTCAAGTCCTTATTTTCCCATTCTGGGCTTCGTGCCCCGGGAAAGGACCAGAAACGTAGGACTCATCCCGGACCCCATCCCCCTTCATGCTCCCCGGGTCTCATCAGTGTGTCCTGTCCATTCCACTTCTGTGATGTGTGCAGTCAACCACCCACTTTGCATCTGCACAGCCTCCAGGCCACAGGAAGCGACCATCACTGGGACCTCCGCACCACTCTGCTTTCTCCCCTTCTCGTTCCCTTACAACCAAGTCCTGTACAGCAGCCGGTGGGATTGTCCTAAAAACACATCATTTTCCTCCTTCAACTCCACTGATGCTTCCCACTTCATCCAAAATAAAATCTAAACTCTAGGTGATGCCAGACAACTTCCTATGGCTGCTGTAACAAATTACCACTAACTCAGTAGCTGAAAACCACACAAATTTATTCTCTCATATTTCCAGAGGTCAGAAATCTTAACTGGGCATTGCGTTCCTTCCAGAGGCTCTCAGGCAGCTGCTGTTCTTCCCTTTTCCAGTTTCTAGAAGTTGCCCAGCATCTTCTCTGACCTCCTGTCTCCCTCTTATAAGGACACTCGTGATTATCTGGCCCACCCAAATAACACACCACTGTCTCCGCATCTCAAAACCCTTCCCTTAGTCACGTCTGCCAAGTCCCTTTGCCGTGTAACAGAGTCATGGGTTCTGGGGGTCAGGACACAGACATCTTGGGGGGAAGGGGCCTTATTCCACCGACCACAGAGGACTGTTTCTGTTTCTCATGCTGTCAATGTGACCACCACCTAAGGTCCTTCCCTTTACTGATTTCCCCGGAAGCTGGGTTTCTGGCGAGTTTTTAGCATGACTTGTTTTTGCGCACACACGCCTTCCTGGCAAGGACAAGAAGGCGGGCAGAGAGGGAGTGGCTGAGCCGTCCCCTGTCCATTATCTGCACCACTTCCCAAGCTGGGCCCTGGCCCTGGGCCTGTGTGGCCTGGCTGACCCAGGGCTGTTTTCAGTGGTCAGAATATGGGCTGCCAAAGAGCCAGGGAGAAGGTCTCGGGCACAGGGAGAGAGGAGGAAGTCCCAGACCTGGGTGGAAGAGGTCAAGAAGAGCAGAAGGAATCAGCTAAGGCCTAGTCAGGAGAAAAATATCCAGTGAACAAGAGCCTACAAGCCAGGAAGGCACACCCGGAGGGGAGAGGAAGCAAGCAAGGCCTCTGAACGGTCCAGCTGGGAAGGGAATGGAAAGTTGGAAGGGGAAGGTCTGAGTCAGGAGAAAACCGTCCAGAACAGGGGAACAGAAAGGGCGAGGAAGCTGGAAACTGGGAAGAGAAAGGGACTTGCTGACTCAACCAGGTTTCGATGTGGGCAGAGGTGCCCATCCCAGTCCACAAAGGAAATGAACACCCGTACAGGGGCCAGGCACTGGCAGAGCCCCACCCTCAGGGAGCCAAGTGAGAGAAATGGACCAGCAAATGCGACTTCACAAGCCTGTGTGAGGGGTGCTATCATGGCAGCTTCCTGGAGGAGGTGAGATCGAAGCCGAGACCTGCAGGATGAGGGCACAGGACCCGCTGGGGAGCGCAAGGATGCTACAGGCAGAGGGAAAAGGATGAGCAAGGCCCAGAGCTAAGGATTTTGAGAGAGGTCAGGCAGCCCTTGCAAGAAGCAGAAAAACCTCAAGATATCCAGAGCAGGGATGGGAGAGCTCCACGTTGCTCTCCACAGAGAGACAGCTTTGTCATTTATTAAATAAGATTCTACATTTTCTGGATATACTCTGGGCATGGTCTTTGACCCATAACACTCAATATAATGAAGAAGGGCATCTTTGATCTACAGTCACAGGGAATGGTTTGACAAACGTAATGCACATTTCCACTCTTCTTGGAACTCACAATACATAGGACAACAGTTTTGGAAACCACAGAAGGGCACGACACCCAGCCCCCATACGTCCCTCCTGGGAAAGTACAGCCCTGTCAGGATTGTATATGTGTTGCATACAACTGTAAACGACTCAAGATGTTCTTCCTGCTTGTTTTGTTTTTTGAGTGCTTTTGCTTCCTTAAAAACAGAGGCTTCACAAGGGGAGTTGTCATGCAAATTCACATATTCTGGTTGTCACAACGTCTAGGGCAAATACCAGACTTTCCATGAGGTACGACGGACCAGTCCCAAAGGAAGCCGGTCACACCACGCATCCATCCACATAGGTGACAGTCCTGCCTAAAATTACCTAAGTCTAGAACCCAACTCCATCTCCCGACATAAATCCATACGTAGTGTCTATTTTCTTTTTGCAAGTCTAAATATGCCTCAACGTTTTTTTTTCAGCGATACAACAATTGTCAATTAAGGAAAGACCATATTTTGTTAGGAACCTTGCCAGGTGTTGGTGACCACTTTGCAAAACCTGGTCTGCGAGAGCAATGATGGTTCTGGTCTCCAGAAGAGCACACACCGGGTCAGTCGGGATTTGCAGCCATCACAGACCAATCTCCTCTTGGGAACCAGCGGCAATGCTTCATTTCATATTCTGGCGTGTGCCTCAGCAATCACACACGGAAACACGTGTTGTTCTATCATAGACCCCTTGCCTTTCCGTTTTCCTTTAAGGTCTCAAGAGAGCATTCTGTTGATTTTGTAAATTAAGATAAATGGTGGGTTGTTTTTATCTATTTCCTTAAAGACGAGGAAGAGAGTGACGAAATAAAATGGAGTCACTCAAGTCAAGCCATTCACTTCCTCCGATCCAGTAGGCTGAGGCCTGAGGAAACGATTCCGCTCTCGTGTGAACCAGCCAGGGAACTTCAAGTGTTGGCCTTTCCAGGTCTGCGTCAATACCTCGATACACTTCAGACCTCCATGGAACCCTCTGATTACCCTCTGAAGGACCAAGGAAGGAATGTTCACGTGTGCTGATGGCCTGACATCCAGTATCCGGACCACCGGTCATCCAGAGGGCGACCCATTCAGAAGCTGAGAACGCAGGACTGATTCCTCTCAGAATGTACCGTTCACCATAAGAACGCTTAGCTTGTCTTCCTTCCCTGGTGCACTCGAAACCGCTCAGAGACCTAGCCTTCCCCCCAGGATAACCAGCAACCCCCAAGGCAGCAGAAGACAGTAGCCAGGACTTGGCTAACGGTCAGAGGTCCGCAAATCTGGCAGACTGCAGACAACATCTTGACTTAAGTAAGTTATGCTTTAGTGCCTGACCCCTAAGGTGGAACAGCCCCCCTGGCTACTTTCCCATGAGATGGACAGAGCGATGCGGGAACAGACCTCAGAACTGTCCTCAAGACGTGAAGAAATGATTTATTACCTTTGCCTCACTTCTGACCAATCAGGGCCCAGCACGAACTGAACCCCTAACCCACGGTGTCTCCTGAGTTTGCCCTATAGAACCTGAGACCCACATGCCACCGGGGAGCCGGGTCTCAGGCTCCCTGTCTCCAGACTGGCCAATTCAATATTACACTATTTTTCTTTCTATGCTGCGAACTCCTGCGCAGACATGTGTTTGGGCCAGTGTGGGGAGGCAGGCGGACTCAATAACTCCTGGGTCCTGAGTATTGCTTTGTTGTGTTGCCAGTTTGCAGCCCCTAAAACCCTTGAATAAATCTTTACAATTTATTTCTAGCCAGAATCTGTGAATTCATTTGACAAAGCCCAGTAAAGGAAGTGTTACAAAATCTTTGTCTTCAAAGAGACCATGAATCTAAAAGGTGAGAACCAATGTTTAATATGTATATTTTGGAGTTTTGTTTTCTTTTGTTTTTTTTGTTTGTCTGTTATTGGATGTTTGCATTCTTTTATGAAATAGAGACAATCAAGTAAAACAGTCACCCTTTCTTCAAACACTGCCTTTTGTAACATATAGCTTCCTTGGGGTATAACTGATACACGATCAACTGCACATAATCAAAGTGTACGATGTGATGAGTTGTGACATATGTACACACCTGTGAACCCACCAGGGAAATCAAGATAATGAACACATCCATCTTTGTTCTGGTTTGCCTCTTTTTTATTCCCCCACCCACCTCTCTACCTCTCCCCTGCCCCAGGAAACTGCTGATATGATCTCTGTTACTGCAGAATCATTTCCATCCTCTAGAATTGTATATAATGGAACCACCTAGAATGCACTCTTATCTGGCTTGATTCACTCAGCCTGTTTCGAGATTTTTCCATGTCGTTGAGCATATCAATAGATAATCCCTTTGTATTGCTTAGACTTATTCCCCTGAATGGCTATTCCATGATTTGTACGTCTATTCACTTGTTTCTGCTTTGGCCGTCACAAATAAGGCTGCTGTGAACATTCCTGTACAAGTCTTTTATGAACACGTGTCTTCAGTTCTCTTGGGCATACATCGAGAAGTAGAAAAGCTGCAGGTATAACAATGGTTTAACTTTTCTAAGCTGCCAAACTCTTTCCCAGAGCCGTGGAACCATTTTATAGTCACGCCAGCAGGAACCTTAACCTATGGGAGACCACAAATCAAAATTTCCACTCCATTTTGTTAACCTCAAAAGCATTTGATACCACCCAAATGAAGAACTTGATTTTAAAATCCAAAGGTGGAGGGAACGCAGCTCAGGGCTAAAGAGAGGGGCTAGAGGGGGTTGGAGGTCGAGACCCGAGGCTAAGAAACCGAGCCAGTCTCACTCCCTGCCCAGGCCGCCGTCACCCAGAAGGCCCGGGACAGCCAGCAGCCCAGAGCCTGCACCAGCTACCTTCGTTCTCCAGCTAACTGAACAGGCCTCACTGCACAGGGACACACCAACTTCCAGCCGAGAAGAGGACTTCCCCTCCACTCCCCTCCCCCACGTCCACAGGGGTACAGAGGCCAGATCTGGCTTCTGCCTCCGGGAACAGAGTGAGGGACTCATCTGCCAAGGTCCCAAGGCAATGAACCCCCAAGCTGAGAACGCCTCAGGCCGAGGTAGTCATGAAGCCAGAACCCGAGGGTGGCCTGTGTGCGAGCTCAACCAACTGTCACCATGTCCTTCCAGGCAAGATGGAAGCAGCCAGTCTGATGCCACGCCCAGATGAATAACCACAACTTGTACCCAGGACTGTGACATGGCTTATCAGAAGGTGACATGACAGGGCTTATCAGATGGTGACAGGACATGGCTTATCAGAAAGTGACATGACAGGGCTTATCAGATGACATTTATCGCACTGAATTCTCACAAAGTCCTCTGGAAACTTAGAAAACTAAGGTGTCAGGCCCCCAACCAGGTCTCCTTGTGTCCACTCCCACCCATGATCCACCTTCCCTAAGGCAGCCCGACTGGTAGTTATAAAACAAACTCAGGACGCGCCACTGCTCTACACAAAACCCACCTCTATTGTCTTACTGCAGCTGGGATCAGACCCTAACTCACGCCACGGCCTGGGAGGCCCCTACAAATACTTCTCCTACTTTATCTCCTCCAGTTCTCCCCCTCACTCACTCCAGTAGGGCCACACTGGGCTCCTTGCTGCGCTGGAAGCATGTCAAACTCACCTCTGCCTCAGGACCTTTGCACTAGCTGCTCCCTCTAACCAAAAAGCCCTTCCCCCATATACGCACATGGCTCACTCTCTCCTTCCATATGAGTCTCAAATGTCACCTTCTCAGACAGGCCACTCCTGACGACCAAATCTACACCGGCTCCCCCAGTCGCTCTCGCCCTAAGTTCCTCATTTTAATCTCATCTTGACACTCTACGCTCTCCGGTTTCTCATCAGTGTGTGCTTGACTCCCAACGTCCTGTCTGTCTCACATCTAGAATGAAAGTGGCACCAACCATGAGGACCGTCTCTTTTGTTCCACTCTCTGAACCCCCAGGGTTTAAACAGCGCTGGACACATCAGCAGAGGTCAACTGGACCCGCTGAATGAAAGGATTCAGGGCTAGGCTGGTGACACGGCTCCTGGTTCCAACTCGGTTGCCTTGTTGCCAGCCTCTCCCTGACCGTCTCCAGCAATCGTTTCGCTGGGTAAGCCCCAGGGACACAAAGGTAGGCATCACCTGGCAGCCACCATGGGTAGATGGCTGAGCCAAGCAGTCTGTGAGGACTGGGCAAACCCAAGGAGTGGGGAAACCCAAGCTAAGAACATGGTTTTCTCGTCAAGGATGCTGCAGGCCCGGCTCACGGAACTGCGGACCCGATCCAGCCTCGAGACGAAGGCAAGACACTTCGCCACCCTGACTCCCGGCCTGAGACGCTCCAGCTGGGCCAGGGCCACTGGACTCAGCCGTGTGTGCACAGAACACCAGCCATCTCCTTGCCATGCTCGGCCACAGACACTCAAGTTCAACCCACCTTCCACAAGACAACTTCTCCGTGTCCGGGGCCACCCGAATGAGCCACCAGCACAGAGACACAAGGTCCTCTGCTGATGACCTGTGGCCAGCGGCACAGATGTCCCAAATTCTCTTCTACTGCCTGTGAACTGGGCGTTCTTGCAACAGGACAAGGAAGCAGGCCCAGTCTGGGGTTTTCCTCCTGGAGGCCGACTGGTCTGGGGGAGCCCCAAACACCAGGCCAGCCCCCGGCTCAATCGGCTCACAAAAGTGAGTAACTGGCCCATCACAACACAGCACCAGAGGTGATAACCACCATTCTTTGCTCTGCCCTCCAGCCACCACCTGCTGCCCCTGAGGCACTCGTGACCTCGTCTGGCTCCTATGAACACAGGAGGCGTCCTAAGTCAGTGACGTGACGCTTAACTGGCGGCCATTATTTTTTCTTATTGGTACCTAAAATAATGATGCATCACACGACTGATGACATCTTAGATTTGATGAAATAAGGTATGTGCTGGGGAGGCCCTGGCCTGTTTCCACAAATAACCTGGTAACAGATCGCACGGTGGCATGTAGCTTACGTGGGTGGGGAGCGTCGTCTGAAATCCAGGACACCAAGAGGGACCTCTGACGGAAGCCGTGGACTCAGGGTGGTTATGAAGTGTCAGCATAGGCTCACTGAGTTTAACAAATGGGCCCCTCTGGTGAGGGGTTAGTGTGAGAGGCTGTGCACGTGTCACGCAGGGGCCAGTGGGAAAGCTCTGTACCTTCTGCTCAGTATTGCTGGGACCCTAAAACTGTCCCCAGAACTGAAGTCTATTTTGAAAACAATCCTTACGGTCAAACGTCCCCTGGATTGGGGCTTCTCTGGCTAATCACCTCATGAGTGGGTGGCTTGGTGCGCTGAACCAAAACACTTAAAATGGCAAGAACATTCAGGAAGCCAGATGTGTGGCCACAGGCGGAGGAACTGACTCAGGGAGGGCAGGGTCCCACGCCCCGGCCACACCTCGCCAAGGGTCGTGGCCAACAGTCAATCACTTCCTCAACGGACATTTTTCTCTCTTCTTTTCTCCCCAAATTGCCTTAGCTGCAGTAAGACCGTGGCTGGGAGGAGTGAAGCAACTTGCCTAGGACCATGAAGCCAGTCAGAAGTGGCACTGCCACCATTCTGGGCCACGGCAGCGGGAGGGAGGTGACCAGGTTATCCCAGAGTGTGTCTGGCTTTCCCCTGTGGCAAGAGGACTTGTACTTACTTTCTGGATTTGGCACATTCCTTCTTCCAGTTCTTTACCAACATGGGCACCACTTGTTCTGACATGTCCTCCTTGTTCAGGGACCAGAGGTCCGTGCTCTCCAGGGGGTGGCGGTAGCCCAGGACCATCAACCTGGGGCCGAAACACAAGGAGGGAGGCGATGAGAGTCGGGAGAAAGAGGATGCTGGCCGTCACCACACACTTCCGCCACTGCCAGACGCCCCCACGCCACGGCAGCCCACCGCAACCGAGCACAGGGTGCAGTTGGGACAATCTGGACACGGATGGACATTTGGGCACATTAAATAATCACTGCTAATTCTGTTACGTCCCCCAGGAAACAACGGCCTCATGCTTTAGAAATACATACAGAATATTTAGGAGGGAACTATCAGGATGGCTCCAATTTACTTTAAAAAGAATTTTTTAAGGCTGCTATGGCAAAGCATTCACAAGTGTAAAATCTGGGTGATGAGCTTATCGCGCTTTAGTAGACTGGTCTTTCTACACGTTGGAACACTTGCATAATAAAAAGCAAAGCTAATATTTTAACCTATTCTTTGGAAATAATTTCAAAATTTCGAATCACATGAATCATACAAAGAATTCCTGTCTCGCCTTCATCTAGTTCACCATTGTTACACTCTGGCCACGTTTGCCAAATATTTCCTCTCTGTCTATATCTATAAACACACACATATGGGAATGTCTATTTGTTTTGGAACCACTTCAGAGTAGATTGTAGGTGCTACACACCTTTACCCCTAAAGACCGGTGTGCATCCCTGCAAGAAAAAAAGACATATTCTTACGTAACCAGAGCACGATGACAAATCAGAAACACGAGCATGGATGGCACGGCCCACGATTCATATTTAAATTATACCAATTGTCCCAGGGAAGTTCTTTAACAGTAATTTGAAAAATAATTAAATATGAAAAATATTTAATTAAAAGTTGATGTTTGCAAAAAGTTTATAAGGACAGGGAACAATGCTTATCGGGCGGGGGAGGATAGGGGATTCAAATATCCCCAGTAAGATGCTCACACTGGGGGGGTGGGGGAAGTGTGCAAAAAAAAAAAAGGGGGGGGGGACGAGAAGAGAAGGGAGCATATCAAACTGTTGACAGCAGCTGTCTCTGGTGTTTTTTTATTGATTTCTGTGTGTTTCTCTTACCTACATTTCCTAGGGTGCATGTGTATTTTTTAATGGGGAGGGGTATGAAACAATGCCAGTAATAGTAATTATGTCTAATGTTAAAAAAATACCCAACTCTGAAGCTAAACCAAGAGCGTGCGGCTTTTCACTGTCCCGGGCCATGCTGTCTGCAGAGGCTCAAGTGGTTTAGTTTACAGTTAATATAACTCAAGATCGTGAACGTGGGGAGCGGGGTCAGTGTCTCTGAGACCTTGTGCCCAGGGCAGGCACACTCAAGACATGACTCTGTCTGTCCGGGGAAGGGTGGGGGGTCTGCTAAACCACACACTCATCACCACCCCTTGCCCGAGGCCTTACCCTGTGATCCACCAGAAGGTGATTCTGGAAAGGAAGGAGGCGCCGGATTCCGGGCATGGATTCTAGTGGAGAGAAAATAGGATGGGGAGGAAAAGGGAAAGGAATGATTCAACTTCTTGGCTACACCAGCGCTCAGCAGGGAGTGGTCAGCAGACGGCTCTTCCTCTCAAAGGACCAGCAGCCACTCTCATGCCACTGATTTGCACCCCGAAAGGATTTCTCTCCTGAGCCCTGGTGGCCTTAAAGGAAACACATGGCAGCTCCTCTAGTTTCACCCAGAAAATATTTCCTGAGTGTCTCCTATGTGCAAAAACAGTACAGTGCATCATATACCTGCCTTATCTCACATCCCCATAGCAACCCAATGGGGGTGATGCTACCACTGTCCCCACTTCACTCATTCATTCATTCAGTCAGTCAGTCAACAAATATTTTCTTAGCATCTACTATGTACCTAGCATCATGTACACAAATCTGAACAGACATGACCCTTCCCTTTAGAAAACCCACGGTATACTGGGCTGGTAGAAGTAGTAGTAATAGTAATAAAAACAACAATACCACCTGCTAACGTTCTCTACGAGCTGAGTAGTGTACACAAAGCATCTCATTTAATCTTCATAACTACCCTATGAAATAGGTAAAAGCAATCATCCTCATTTTGTAGTTAAATCGAAGAGGCCAGGGGTGAAATGACTGGTCCAGAGTCCCACCGCGAGAAGATGTGAGACAGGATGTGAGCTCCCAACAGTCAGGCTCCAGAGAGAGACAGTCATCAAATGATCGTGTGAACAAACACAAAACAGCAACTGCAATGGGGATCACAGCCTGGAGGCGGGTCAGTATTACCAGTGAGCTCAGTGGTGTCTTACTGGGCTCAATGGAAGCGAGTCGACAAGGGATGAGGGCTGACCCAGTTGACAAAAGATCTGGAAAGGCATCCCTGCAGATGATGTTCAAGCTGGAATTTGAAGAGTGAGTAGAGGATAACTAAGAAAAGGGGACAGGCACGGTGGTCCCAGCCGAGAGAACAGTATGTGCAAAGGCCCTGTGGTATACGGGAGCATGGCCTCCTCCAGGGACCAAGATGGGGCCTGGGCAGTCTACACTGGAGGCCATGTAAGGCATTTCGGTCTTCATCCTAAGGCAATGGGAAGTCACGGACGGCTTCTCAGCAAGCTTTAAAGGACCTGTTTCCCAGACGAGGAAAGGGACATCGGCCCCTGGGATCGAACACAAGGGCCGGCTTTCAACGCTGATATGCTCAGGTCTAAATTCCGAAGCAGCAGCTTTAGTGAAGGGGGGTCACCACTTTAGTGAAGAGTCAGTCATGAGCTCTTTGGCAGAGGACGGCGCTCAGCGTCCCAGCATTTTTCAGAGACAAGGCATTTAGAGCTATCCCCGACCCAAGTGGTTTTCCACCTGGGCTGGGAGTGCTTTTAGAAAACACCGTACCTGAGTCCCCCCGCCCCCCCCACCACTGCCTCAGAGTCTGATTAACCTGGTTTGGGGTGGGGCCCAGGGGAGTGTTTGTTTTTAACTCCAGAGTCTCCTTGGCAAAGTATCTGGGCACGAAATGTACACGACAAGCCTAGAACCGCTTGTCACACCTGACACGAAGGAGACTGAAGCTGGGTAGGATTGTTAAAAGGTCTCGGAAGTAACCAGAAGTGGCTCCCACTAGCCCACAAAGGGACAATCTGAGCTGCAATAAGGACAACAAGTAGAATGGACTGAAACACGTCACGCATGTTTAAATACACAAGTTCATACTGATACTGGACGAAAAGAACCACCTCTTGGTGTCGCTGAGGAAAAGATGTGAGCAAACCAAGTCGTTGCACAGGAAATAGAGTAAGGACAGGAAACAAGCATTTTTCCTGCCTTTCCTAAAGGAGCCATAGCATGGCGGGGGCGAGGGGCTGTAAAGAGATGAGGGGAAATGTCGTCTTTGGATAGAAATAGTCCAGCTAATAAATGAAGACGGGATGACACAACGTAAGACAATGTGCCACGTTGCAACCACAATGGAGCACTGAATTATTACTGTTTTTAGGCCACATAATGGTGTCCCCATTTTACTGTTTAAAACCCTTATCTTCCAGACACTGCCACTGGGGCAAGCTGGGTGAAGGATATACAGAAACTCTATCTACCATTTTCACAACTTCTCATGAATCAACTTATTTCAAAATAAAAGTTATTACAAATTGAAAGCTCCTTATCTTTCAGCGATACCTACTGAAACGCGTCCACATGTGATGTAGGGTCGAGTCCATGGCAGTTCATTACATGATGCTTTCGTACACATGTGCGTTTCCAACATGAAAAGCTCTCCCAGTGATTCAAACGTGCAGCGTCCTGGGCTGAGAACCACCAGGCTCCTGGGCTGAGGCCTGCAGAGGTTCCCAGCCCAGGCTGTCCCAGAATCACCCAGGTGCCCAGGGTCCCAACCCAGACCAACCAGATCAGCGCTTCTGGGCACGAGGCCCTGGCATCAGTATATTTTTAATGAGGTGAATCAGATGGCCCACAGATCTACATCCCAGACCACTCTAAAGCAGACTGACTTCAGACTGTGGAGCCAGAGAACGCTGCGTTCAAATTCCAGTTCTGCCGTTTTCTAGCTGAATGACCTTGGACAACTCCCTTCTTCTCGAAGCCTTGGTTTTTGCTGCAAAGTAGGACAAGTGAAGTGAGGTCCCTGGGACTCTGTCATAAGATGGAATTCTTCCAACCTAAGGTGGCAACAGTTTTCGTGGAGGAGGTGGTGGGATTTGCTCTGAAGACTGGTTTTTCTTCCGGAAGTGGGTGGGTTATCAGGGAATCGCAAATGTCCTTCAACTAGGACATTTCCTACCCACGCAATTCCTACCCACGGTGGAAAGCTAAGCAATGCTGGCAGAGAAGTAGGAGGGTGTGGGGAACAGCTGGCAATGACTCATTTATTCTTGAGCAAATATTTAGGGAAGCCCTGCCTATATGCCAGGAGGCAGCTAAGGGCTGGGGACACAGCTAGGATGGAGACAGTGAGGTCCCCACCCCACAGAACTTCTAACTGAGGGAGATGGGCAGGAAGCAAACCAAGATGCAAATAAATGTGTAACTATAAACGGTGAGAGCTGCAACAAAGGAAAGATACAGGGTGCCAGAGAGAGAGGGGGTAGGGAAGCTGACGTGTCAGGCAAAGGCACAGCTGGTAGGTTAGAAGGTTAGAATCCCAGCTCTGCCACTTACCAGCTGTGGAATTTGGGACAAGTTACTTGGTGGTGATGAAATGAAATGAGATAAAATAAGCATGTCAAGTACATAGAATAGTACCTGGCACAGAGTAAAAGCTCAAGAAATGGTATCTTGATTATTACCTATAATGGTAATAATAACATAAACGGGAATAATGAAAACAGCAGCAGCGTCTTCCATCTCTGGCAGGCCTGTGAGCCACCAAGCACCGTACCAGATGCTTTCTTCACGTCGGGGTCAGCAAACAAAGGCCCGTGGATGGGCTGGCCGCTTGGAAATAAAGTTTTATTGGGACACGGGGATGCCCATCCATTTACACAATGTCCGTGCTGCTTCTGGGCTACAAGGGCAGAGGTGAGTAGCCGTGCCAGATGCCACACGGCCTGCAATGCCTGAAACACTTACTGTCTGGCTCTTTGCACAAAACGCTGGCTGAGCCCTGCTCACGTTAGACCTCACAACACCCTAAGACACAATGATTAATAAGGGGGAAACTAGGGCTCAAATGAGGGCCTTCTGCCTCCTAATCTAGTCTTCCCTTCAGTCTTGGCATCAACAGGGAGTAGGATGGTGCAAGTTACACCTTACACAAAGGGGCCCAGCTGAGGGGCAAGTGGGCGCTGAAGGGCACCCCCTGCCCAGCTCAACAAAGCCGCCAGGTCCTATGCGAGGGAGGGGCTGTGTCAGCTTGAAGGAAGCAAGGCCTTTCCCAAACTCATCCACCTAGAGCGGGTGAGTCATCTTTTTCTAATTTGCAGAGGCAGGTGCAGACAGCAGAGGCGTTCGGCATATACCCACAGGCACCTCATAAATCCTGGCCTTCGTTCCAAGGAAAGCAAGTCCAGCTGTGGGTCAAGAATGAAGCGATCTGTGGACTGCACAATTAAAGCTGAATTTGTTCCCTTTGTACCCAACTGTACACAAATGAGACCGTAAGAAATGATGGCCCACAGGGAAAAGATGAATGCTCACTCTGCTAGTGAAAAATCCCAGCCCCTGCAAGAGAATTCACCCTGCACATGCAAGAAGGCCGGACCATCACCATGAACATTCCAGTTTGTAATTTGCACACTCCAAGCGCTTGATCAAATTCATCTCCCCAGTCCTCCTTCCTCTGCTGGATCCAAACACGGATTTTCAGATCATCGGAAGCCATGTCGGGACGACACAGGGTCCCCCTCACCAGCAAAGAGGAGGAAATACTTATGGGTTTGGGAGCTGGTTTCCAGAAGTCCCTATCTGACGTGGAAGGCCTGACTTGACAACAGACAACTGGAGTGCTGAAGCAGCCAAGAACTGATGATTATGAAAGCAAAGGAAAAAAGGCTAATGCATGAGGATCCAGATGGCAGACCATTCAAATGAAACCAAACAGGACACTCTAGCATAAAATGACGTATAAAAGCAGAGCTGCCAGCTCTGGGTTTCCAGCCTCTGAGACTGAAACGGACGAACTCCTGACCGAGGATGAAGGAGGCTTGTGAACTGGTCCCCGACTCCTTTAGAAAGGAGAATAATTCACACGAGCCCTGGCTGAAGGTGAAAGGAGGGAAAGTCGGACCATGCAAACAGAGCTGTGTTCTTTGGCATCTATGTCTGGCTCCAGCTGACTTGGCCAGAAACTACATGGATTGAACCAATTTGGTACAACAGCCCCAGGCACTGGTTCTTTTGAGAACTCATTCATCACCTCCCATACAGGATAGTTTGGGGGCGACCTCCTTTGGGTCTTTCAGCATACTGGCCTTTTTGGCGGAAATTCTCTGGGTCCCCACACACATTTTCTAGTTCTGATTCTGCTTTTAGTTTGGTTGTCTGCTGCTGACTCCCACTCTGCATTTCCTAAATGCCCAGGAGTAAGGGATGGGTGAGGCAGTACAGCTTAGAGCAAGGGTTCTTGAAAGAGGCCTCCAACACCAGTTTCCACAGCACCTGGAAATCTGTTAGAAATGCAAATACTGGGGCCCCACCCAGATCTACTGACTCAGAAGCTCTGGAGGTGGGACCCAGTGATCTGTGTTTCAACAAGCCCTCCAGAGGAGGCCCAGGCCTGCTCAGATGTGCGAACCCAACAGAGGGGCTCCCCGATCCAGCCTCGAGACGAAGGCAAGACACTTCGCCACCCTGACTCTCGGTGTTCGCATCTGTAAAATCGTGCCTCGTGGGGTTGCTTCGAGAAGTAAGCCAATTAATAACTAAATACCGCACCCCGGGCTGTTAGTACCATTCTCATTCGTTGGAACAGATTGAAACGCCCAACAATGAAAGAGATTCGCTGCTACAACGTGAAATGTTGCTGTTTCTTGTTGGTTGTGCCGCGTGGAGCTGTGCAAGCCACCTCCCTGCTGAGGACCAGTTTCTCCCACCGTAGCACACATCACGCACGCACCGCCCTTCCCCCACGCACCGCCCTTCCCCCACGACGTTGTCTATTATTCCCTGGCTTCTGATCCTCTAGTGCACACGGTCACTGTCCAGCTCAGCCTTCCTCTCCATGTGCCTGAGCTCCTGCAACGGCGCCCTAAGTGTCCTCTCCAGCCTTTCCGTGTCCCAGGCGTCCTCTTCCTTCTGGCTGGCAAACACTCCCAAGCTGAATGTGTCACAGTCCTGCTGAAAACTCTTCCCTCAGGTCAAAACTCCAAATCTTTATGGTGACACGCTATTCCACCCTTGGTCTTTCCTGCTCGGCTCCCTGGCCCGTCCTACCCAGCCAAGGAGAATTCTATGAGTCCCAAAGGCCCAGGCGTTCCACCCGATTGCCACACGTTGGCACACGCTGGTTCCTTTCCCAGGAGACATCCTGTCCACCCTCCTGCCTTCAGCCTCATCAGCCCTGGGAGGCCACGCATTCCTTTGCCTCAGGCACGCTGGCCGGCAGCCCCCAGCACTTTCCTGCCTCACTGCCCACTGTCCACCCTGCAGCTGCTGGCTTATGTACCCTTTGCCCCTCCCCCACCTCTCCTCAGGAGCACTGGTCACCGTTGGTTCACTTCTAGGTATTCAGAGCCCAGCTCGGCCACTGGCACGATGCTGAATCACTGAATGACTAAAAGCAGAAAGGAGAAAAGGAATTAAAAATGGACTTGACGATGGTTTCATCAACAGTCTAAGCTCAGCAGCTCGTTGTCTCTGGGGTGTGAGGGGTAGAAACTGACCATCAAGGGGCGGGGGGGGGGAACTTTCCGGGGTCCTGGTAACGTTCTCTATCTCGATAGGGGTTTGAGTTATTCACTTATCAAAAACTCATTGAATGGTAACAAGATTCAAAAATGTCACTGTACATAAATTTCACTTTAAGGAAAACAAAACTATAAACAGATAGTGAGCTCTAGCAATGGTTTGTATGGTAAAGTGTTTGGGTGAAGGCCACTAATGTATTTCAAGGGAAGTTTCAGATACCAAAAAAAATCAGCCGGTTGGCTGGCTGGCTAGTTATGTGATAAAGCAACTTGAGCAAAATGTTAACTGTAGAATCTAGTTGGTGGGTAGATGGGTACTCCCTGTGCAATTCTTTCAACTTCTCCGTAGGTTTGAAATGTTCGTAGGAAAATGCTGGGGAAGAAATGTTTCGTATTTATGGACAGGGCTAAAAATACCTCTTACTCCAAGTGAGCTGAGTGGTTTTTACTGAATGTGCTAAACCAGAGCTTTCCAACTGGGAGGGATCGAATCAAGATGAGACGAGTCAGCAGGGCTAGGAGGCCCGAGACGTTGCATTTCCAGTGAGCATCTGGGGACACCGACGCTGTGGTCTGAAGACCCCACTCTGAGAAGTGAGGGTCGGCTATGCGACCACATTTGGCCTGGACGCCCACAACTGCGAATGGAACCCCCGCCCCAACCCTACACCGTAGCCTCAGGGCCGGCAACATAAAAGGACCAGAGGCTGGGGACAGGCAGGGAGCAGCCCCACAGACAAGCAGGACAGGAATAGATGTCTGAGTCACGCAGCAGGGTGGGTGCAGGGCCAGCTGGGGAGGCCGGCCGGCGGTGTGACTCAGCAAGAGGGAGTATGGAGAAGCAGAGCGCTGCAGCTCCCCCCACCCCCCAGCCCTGCATGACCCTGGCCCACCCCTGGACGCGGCTGACCCATCTCTCTGAGGACAGGCGACATGTGGCTGTCGCTCTGCGAACAGAAGAGAGGCAGAGGCCGCACTCTCCTGATGTGTCAGGCTGCGCTGTAATATTAGCCCTGAGGGTGACAGGCAGACAGGCATAGACGCCACCTACGTGAACCCCTCCTCAGACCTGGGGCAGGAGAGGGGCGAGCGGGCATCAGATGGAACCTCAACCCATTTGCAAGGTGGGGACACTGACAGGAGGGGCGTCTGGCCCAACATCCCCTATGAAACGTCACATGCCCCACCTTCCTGCCTTCCTCTCAGTTGTGGTTCTGCAGTTCTTTGTCGGTTGGCCTGCTTAATGGCTGTCTCACCAGGAGGCCAGAAGCCTCTGAGGGTACACAGCAGACTCTATTTTCCAAAGATGGCCAGACATTATCTGCCACCCCATGTGCTCTTCTCACAATGAGGTCTGGCCACGCCCCCATCTAGAGGGGGGTCTGTGCCCGCCCCCTCACAGTTGCTCCCAGGCAGACTTTTGTGATTGTCACAAGCAAGAGAGTAGGGCAGGGGGGTGGGCGATTAGCTCAGGTGGTAAGAGCGTGGTGCGGATAATACCAAGGTTGCCACTTTGATCCTCGCATGGGCCACTGTGAGCTGCGCCCTCCTTAAAAAAAAGGAGAGTAGGGCAGGAGTGACATTATGTGACTTCTGGGACCAGGTCGTAAAATGTGACACAGCATCCACCTGGCTCTCTCTCAGAACACTTACTCTTACAGAGCAGCTGCCACACTGTGCGGAAGCCCCAGCCGCTTGGGGAGACCACAGGGAGCTGTCAACCCTGGCCCCAGTGGCTGTGTTCACCACTAGACACGTGAGTGAGGAATTCTTCTGGCAAACTCGAGGCCCCGCCACCATTCGACTCCGACTGCAGGAAAGACCCCAAGTGAGACCCACCCAGCTGAGCCCAGTGAACGCCCAGGACTGGGAAACAAGAACAAACCAGGGTGGTTTGTTCTGGAGAAACAGACAACTGGAGCAGGACGAGCAGGGCATGAATCATATCTAATTCACACACTGTTGTGTCTCCACAACTAAGAACTCTATTGCAACAGACGCTGAACCAATGTCTGTCGAAGGGATAAGGAAGGCAGGTGGGATTAAAGCTCAGGGTCTGCCCAACTGCAGATTTAGGGCATAAGTTAGGGTCTCACAGCCCCCTCTCTGAGCTTCAATTTCTAAAACAGTAAAAGGAGTGGGGCGGAGGGTCAGAGCGTCCCAGCCCCCCGCTGCCTCTCCCCCACCCCGCGGCCCAGTCTTGAGCTGCTAGAGCTGAGAGGTCAGGCCACCCCAGGGTGGCAGAGCAGGCCCCAGGCCCAGGCTCCTAGGAATGCAGAACACACGATGGGAAGAGGAAGTCAGCTTTATGAGCCACGTCCCTGCACACATGCCCAGGGAACAGGGGACAGGAACTTTATCCAGATTCCCAGAGGGGACCAGAAATCTGCAATTCCCTCCAGCATAAAGCACCCAGGATGGTTCCCATGGCAAGCCTGAAAGGTCAGGTGATCCCCACACCAGCCCGCCAGCCCCACCAGGGCTCATTTTACCCTCAGAGGAACCCAAGGTCTGCAGCCACCGAGGGGGTGTGGCTTGTTCGGTGTGACCCTTCGCTCCACAGAACAGCATGACATTTAACATGTATTTCCTGATGGGGCCAGTCCACACCACAAAGCCACCCACGCACAGCTACACACTGAGGAACAGCAGACACAACCATGGGACATCCGAGGCCCTCCTCTGTGCCAGGCGTGGGCAGGAGTCCAGTGGATGCCACAGGCATGGCCGCCGCCTTTGTGGATTTCACACACCTACAAACACACATGCACCAGAACACCCTGACGCACACACTCACAGACACACGTCCACAGACATGTGAACATAAAAATATGCACACGCACACACACAAATGCACACTTTGTTAATTTCTCCAACCTAGGTCCTCGTTGAGCAGGGAAATCCAAGAATGGGACCCCTCAGGCCACACGCCAGGACACGGGTGTGTGTCAACCTTCCTTCCCACAAAGGCGGCCTCATCCTTTTGCTGAGGTTCAGACCGAACCCAACAGAACCACCGCAGCTGGAAACTGTGCCTGCTGCGCTTTCACCTGTCAACAGCTGACTAACCACGAACAAAGCTCCTAATCAAATAAGTGCTCCAAATAAATGCTCCAACAGCATCCTGCCCCTCTCAGAATAAAAGCCACACAGCTCATCTGGCCTACAGGCAACTGTCCCCACCACTCGGATGCCATCCCTCAGCGCTCTCCTGCCTCTCGCTGCTCAGGCCAAATGCTGTTCCCTGGACATTCCACAGCAGCTCCTGCCCCAGGGCCTTTGCACTTGCCACCCCTCTGCCTGGAAACGCTCTTACTCAGGGGATTTGCTCGGCTCACTCTAACTCCTTCAGGTCTCAGCTCCAATGCAGTTTCCTGGGAGAGGCCTTCCCTGACCGCACTTATCAAAACCTGCACACAACCCCCAACCATCAGCTCCATTTCCTCTCCCTGCTTTCTTCTTCTCAGCATTTATCACTACTTGACAGATACTTGGGGCCTGGGTTACTGTTTGCACCCTGCCCCCCATGACAACATAAACTTCAAGCAGGCAAGGACTCTGCTTTATTCACTGCTACAGCCCTGTGCCCAGATCGGGGCATGGCACCTAGCAGTTCCTGATTAGCTCGGGATGGCAGGGAACAATAGAATAGGTAGAAGGAGGGAGAGAGAAGAGGAGGGAGAGAAAGGGGGGAGGAAGAGAGGATGGAAGGAGGGAAGAGGGACGGAAGGGAGGTAGGGAGGGAGGAGAGAGGCAAGGGTGACAAATGACTGTGTTCCCTTTTATTCTCCCAGCAGGAAGAGTGGCCACTTCACCCTGACCTCTGCTGTCCTTCTGCACGCACAGGATTTCTCACAAACTGAAACAAGAGGCTGAGAGTCTCACACTCAAATCCCTGAGGGCCAGGCACAACCCTAAGCAAGGCTGCACATGGCCATAGGGACTGGTGGGGACTGCGGCAAACAGGGCAACACTCCCCAGCTCTGGCCAACTCAGCCAGGTGGGATAACGCCCCTAACGCTGCCAGAACGGCTCCGTTTTCTAGAAAACCTGGACAGTTACAATTTATGTGAAACTTGCTGATTTTTAAATGTGTGCTCACATTTTCTAAAATCACAATGCCAACAAATGAGAAATCCTACAGGCGTGCAAGACACAGCAATTTACAACTGCGATCGTAATCAGGTTCCCTCCTGCAGCCCCCGCCCCCACCCCAGCTACAGCTACGGCTCGGTTTTTCCAGCTGTAAAGTGAAGAGGATGCTATCATCTATCTCCAGGTGTTTGGGGAAGATGGAAGGAGATCCCAGAAGGATGATAATGGCTCAGAACAAGTGCCCAATCAACGTCAGCCGTCACTGTACACTATTTCTCTCTCAGACACACTCGTGGTCCCTGTGATCACACTTACGGGGTCATTGATGGTTTCAGAGAACAGGGGCAGGCGGTCTGAGAAACAGGACAGCACGAGCTGAATCAGCACGAGGGAGAAGTAAATGTAGAAGGTGGCATCGCGAAACACATCGACTTCGGCATCCTAAATGTGAGAGGGGGAGGAGGAAAAGCAGATCGATTTCTGGAAGCAGCTTGCAGAGGCCGGGGGAGCAGACTGCAGAAGCGCCACCGGCTCAGAGTACCAGGTTCTCTGCCCCGTCCCAGGCCCCCGCAAGATAACACGAGAGGCGGTGACACCACGGAGTGGTCCACACCGCCTGGGGAGGGCGCCCCCCACACTGGGAGGAGGCCTGGGTCTGGGAGTGAAGCAGACCCACACACAGGGGCCTGCCTCCACTCATACTGGCTGTGGGACTTTGTCAGCTTACATACCTCTCTGTGCCTCAGTTTCCCCATCTATAGATAGACCAGTGGTTCTCAACTGGGAGTGATTTTACCTCCCAGGGAACACTTGCCAGTGTCTGGAGACCATTCTGTTTATCATAAGTTGAGAGGGCGTCACTGGCACCCAGGGAGTGGAGGCCAGGGACGCCCCTAAACATCCTACAAAATGCAGGACAGCCCCTCACAACAAAGACGCCCCTGGCCCAGACGTTGATTAGTTCTGAGGCTCAGAAACCCTGGCAGAGTATTCATGGAAAGAACTTAGTCCCCCTCTGGCACTTTGAAAACAAGAACTCCATACATGTCAGCTGCCATCACTATTAAAGACAAGTCTGTGCTGTATACAGCAGGCGCTCAATAAATGTTCCATTTCTTTTCCTTCCTTTGCCTGACGCCAGTTCCTGGCAGGGCACAATAGGACGGAGTCTGAAAGTACACGCTCTTCAGAATTCCCAAGAGCAGCAGCATATGGCAGCCAACGTGAAGCACTTCACAGCCTGAGTAGTGGCCAATGGCACGAAGGTAACATGGGGACAACCCAGGGCCTCCTGGGGGAGCAGCTGCTCTGCAAACACTGCTCCCCACTCGGCTCCTTTCCAACACCTAGCCTTGCTGTTGACTGCCGACAGGCTCACAGGGTGGTGTGCATCTGCCTGTGGCTCCGGCCCCTGGAGAACCCACATGGGCTCCTCAGAGCTACACAGACAAATGGGGCCCTGAGGAAAGAAGGTTCTAGAACAAAAGCTGAATGAGGTAGGGAAATCCCTGGGGAAGAAGCCAGGCTCATCCCTTCATGCCTATGGCAACACAGAATTTCCACACAAGCCATAAAGGAACACGCATCTCTCCCAAGGGCCACTGCAGGAAGGTACAGCATGAGGCCACCACTTACCTCTTTTAAGGCATTCATGATTTTGGATCTCAAGATGACAAGGGCACACAGTAGGGCTACAAGCCAAAATGTGAGCATTACCCCTGAGGACTGGACTCCCTTCCTTCTCTCGAACTGAATTAAAAAGGTAGCAAGCAGCTGGAAGACAGAAGCACACAATAACGTCATGAGGAGCAGGCAAAGCCCCCCAAGACCCCCAGTGTCCAGGAGCCTGGCAGACATTAGGCTGGGAGCAGAGCTGCCCTCAGCCCAGTCATACAGGAACAGCCTGGGCGCGGACCTGGCTCCAGCCCCAGCTCTGCTCTCACCTTGCTGGGTGACCCTGGGCAAGTTACTGAACCTCTCTGAGCCTCCACTGCCTTGTCTACAACATGGAAGTGATAACAGCACCTAACTAGAGAGTTGTGGGAATTTAATGAGACCGTGTATAGATCTGGGAGAGGACGGAAAAGTCAGGGGAAAGTGTAGAACAGAGATGGACACACTTTCGCTTAAAAGACCAGATAGTAAATGTGTTAGCTTTGTGGACCACAGACTCTGTCACAACTACTCACTGTTGCTACAGTAGCGTGAAAGCAGCCCCAGATGAGGGGCAGAGAGACTGAGGATCTCACAGGCCAGTGCACCTCTCAGCCAGCCCAGCTCAGAGCTATCACACCCGTGGCCCCAGCATCACAGACTAAGGCCTGACTGAAGAATCAAAAGACCAGGAACAGGGAAAGTGAAGGGAGTAGGAGCTACTCCAGGCCAAATGAGTCCACCTTGACCTCCGCTTGCCACAATGTAGAGCCCAAGACCTTCAGGCCAGCACAGCCAAGCCTTTATTTCTCCATGCCTTCAACACATTTCTGGAGTGCTTACTGCATACCAAGCACGGTGCCAGGCTCTCAGGACAGAAAGGAGCGCCAAGCCCAGCAGGAGAGCCAGGTATAAGCAAAGAGCACCATCAACACAGAGGGGCAGACACTGGAGCCACACAGCCTGGGTGTGAAGCCGGCTCTGCCGCTTACTGGCTGTGTGACCGTGGACCAGTTCCTGAACTTTTCTGTGCCTCAACTTGCTTATCGACAAGATGGGGATGATGAGCAAACATTCTTAAACGAGTTGATACACAAAGGGATTAGGACAGTGCCTGGCACAGAGCACACGCTGTTAACATGTGAGCTAAGGATCTGTGGTCCCCCCACAATCTGGTTCCACCTGGCCTTTCTTGACCCATCTTCTGTCGTGTCCACTGCCTGCCCCCTGAAGCCCCACTCCACGGCCCTGCTTCATAGAACGGCTCATCTTCCTTCCCCAGATACTCCCTTTTAGTCTCCAACCCTTCTTTGGACACACTGTTCTCCCTGCTCAAAACATCCTGCCCCAAAATTGCTCCCTAACTCATTCTGCAACACTTCTCAGAGGACTCAAGACACATGGTACCTTGCAGGAATGGCTCTTAATTCAGAGCATGTCACTGTGGAATGCAAGAGCTAAAAGCATGGCCTCTGGGGTGATCACCCCTCCCTTGGCTATGTATTAGCTGTGTGACTTTTAGCAGGGTACACAACCTCTCTGTGCCTTAGTCACCTCACCTTAAAATAGAGACAAAGCAGCCCCTATCTCACAAGCTTGTTCTGAGAATTAGACATAGTAAGTACTCAGAACATGTCAGCTGCAATAAAGTACTTCCCCTGCCTGTATCTCCCACTAAATTAGAAACCCCCGTGGGGCAGGGTAGTTTCTTATTCAGCCTGGCATCCTACCCTTGCACCAGAGCCTGAAAACTTAAGAAGCCATTGGATCTTGAGCAATTAATATAAACGACTGAGCGAGCCAGTGCAAGAACAGAGTACAGCAAGCGCAGTGGAGGATGGTACGTGCCATTCAGCCTCCAGGGCAGGGAGGGCAATAGGGCCCGCTGGGAACTGTGGTAACCTGGCCAGCACATGCCCCATAAAAGGCTGCAGTCATCCCTCAGCTCCAGCTGACTGCTGCCCAAGTCCGGTGTCACCAGCTCTTTGAGTTTTTCAAGAGAAGCCAGATTTCTGGATTTTTACTGGGAGATCCTCTCATTTCTAAATGCCGGCCACTGCTTTTGGTCTTCACAGTACCAGCTGCTACTTACCATGGTGATACCCAAGAGCGTTGGGCTGACCAGAAACACGGGGGCTGGGAACCGGCCCCAACTTCTTTCCCAGAAAGCGTAGAAGAGGTCTGCCCAGCAGACGAGCCACAGCAAAAACCCCAAGGCCTGGAAGAGAAGTATATGCAAGGCTTAAAATGGATGCACTGAAACTCACCCCTGCTCAGCCTCAGGGGGACCAACCAACCCCTAAACTATCAGATGGGTCCCTTGGGCGTAGCACACATCCTCTGGAACACGGCCAAGTGCTACGTAGTGTGAGCCACCATCTGAGCCACCTCACTTGTCTGTAACCCGCATCCTCCCCTCCCCTGTACTCCAGGCGTGACTTATTTGTCTGGTCACTAGTCACCCCAGCACCTGAAAATTCAAGAGCTCAGTCTAGAGCTTGTCTGTATGAGCAACCCCAGCCGCTGGCATAAGACCCTTCTCACAATAAGCATTTATTCAACAACATTCATCCAGCCAAAATGTACTGGGCCACACACTTTGCAAAGTGCCAAGGGTACAAAAGGAAACAAAGCAGACAAAAGTGCCTGCCTTAGACTTATCAGGGGGATCACTTCATAAATTATATAAATCTCTAACCACTACACTGTACACCTGAAACTAATATAAAATATTGAATGTCAACTATAATTTAAAAAAAAAATAGTCACGGGAGTATAAAATACAGCATAGAGAATACAGTCAATGATATTGTAATAACTACCGTGTTTTCCCAAAACTAAGACCTACCCCAAAAATAAGCCCCAATTAAGATCGTCAGCCAGACGGATGCATTTAGTACATTATGACGATGTTCCAGAAGAAGATGACATGACTGTATTTGAATGTAGATTGTTGTGCATGAAAAAATAAGGCATCCCCTGAAAATACACCCTAATGCGTCTTTTGGAGCAAAACTTAAAATATTTTCGGGGAAATACGGTATAAGACCTGGTCTTATTTTGGGGGAAACATGGTACGTACGGTGTCAGATGGGTAACAGACTTATTGGGGTTATCATTTTGTGAGGTATATAAATGTCTAACTACTATGTTGTACACCTGAAACTAATTTAAAAAAAACAAGTGCCTGCCTTCATGGTGCTTAGATTCTGGTGAAAGCAAACAGGCAAGAAGCAAACTGAAAAATATATACTATAATGCCAGAGTAATAAGTGATATGAGAAAAAATGAAAATGGAGAGAGGGTGTCAGGGAAGCCACTCCCATCAGGTAACGTCTGAGTAAAGAGCCAAAAGTGAGTATTTGAGGGAAGGAGCAAGTCAGGCAGAGGGTACAGCAAGTGCAAAGGCCCTGGGGTAGGAGCATGCTGGGTGGATTTAGGGCTGCTGTGGAAAGAGCAATGGGCATGGCAGGAGATGACAGGCCACTGAGGAAGAGGAGCCTGGAGCCACTGACAGGACTTCTAGAGTGTAGTGAGAAATTACTGGAGGGTTTTTGAGCAAGGCAAGAACAAAATCTGATTTATATTTTAAAGGCAGATGTTGTTTCCCAGGGAAAGCTCAAAGTGCTCCCAGGCGTGTAAGGAAGATATTAGGTCTAATTCAAGAAAGGGAAACAGATCGCATTTTGAGATAGGCTGGAACTGTGAGATTATCGGTGAAAGTAAAAGCTGCATTCACGTTTTCCTGTTTACCAAGGGTTTATGGAAACAAGCCTTGGGAAATGTGGCTTTAAAAAATTACTGAGCGAGGCGTAATTATGAGATATAAGTGATCTCTAGAGCGTTGCTGACTACCTGGCGCTACTTAGACAACGGCAAAGCCACACTGAGTTCCAGGGACCAGCCTTTCGGACTTCTATGTAATCTCCCTCACATACTAGCCCTTTGCTCACATCCGGGCCTCAGATATTATTTCTCTCTCTTTTTTTTTTTTTTAGCATGATTAGAAACCTTGGAAAACTCTTAAATTCTCAGCTGGCAGGGATGTTCTCTAGCATCAGCAAGTGTTTAGCAGAACCTGACTCCATATTCAGTGACCTTCAATTCCACACGTGGTGGGTTCAAGCACACTTAATAAGTAGACTATTTTTTAAATGTAAGCATTTGCATGGAGTTCTTGTTTTTGATATATTCATTTGCTACATCAACAATGCTTTCAGAATTTACCTTTTGGACATACTTGGTTTCAGAACCTGTGAAATGAACTGGCACTCGTGTGTCAATTTCAGATGTGTGAGAATAATATGTTTGTAAAGCATGCACGCGCGCACGCGTGTACACACACACACACACAGCAAAAATACAAACAAAAACTCCTGAGATGGATACATGCCAAGTCAAGGGGAGAAAGTGAATAAGGAACGTGGTGTGTACACGCTCTTTAACACAACTTCCCCTCAGAAGGCTTATCTTTAGGGGGAAGAATAGTAACTGTGCCCCAGAGAAGCAGGCGCCATTCTGACCGAATCAACGAGCTGGTTACCGTGTCACCCTGGATGTAACAGCCTGAGGACACAACAGCATCCCCCTTGCCGTTTTCCAGCCAGACATGTGTTTCCTGAATCTACTCACGATGAAACATTACAGGCCCAAGTTGAGGACTCATTCTGAAACAAAAGGCCCACATTTATCAGCTCTGACAATGTCACAAAACACAGAGAACAGTGAAGAGAACTTCCAGATGAAAGAAAACTAACGGGGCAACATGACCCAATGCAATATGTGACCTTGGCCTGGATCCTGAACCGGGGGAGAAAAATGCTCGAAAGGACAGACAGTATTGGGACAACTGACAAAATGGGAACGCAGACAGATTTTGTTAAAAAAAAAACCCCACTGTGTCCATGTTAAGTTTCCTGATTTTAATAATTGTACTGTGGTTACATTATAAGAATAGCTCTGCTTTGAGGAAAGAGGCACTGAAGAGTTAAGGGGTAAAGGAGCATGGTGGCTGCTACCTCTTCTCAAATAATTCAGAACCAAAACAATAGGTGTATATGGAGAGGACAAAAGCGAATGATAAAACCAATATGGCAAAATGTTAAAAATTGGTGACTGAGAGCAAGAGGTATACAGAGTGAGGGAGAGTTCTTGGTATCACTCTTGCAACTTTTCTACAGTGTGAAATTATTTCAAGATAAAACCTCTTTTAAGTAAAAGGATATCCGTGGTCCAGGAGGAAGATCTCCTGATGATGTCCTGACAATCTCTTGAGTTAGATCCTATCAACCCCTTTGTAATTACGCAGAGCTGAGGCTCACGGAGGCTAAAAAGATGTGTTCGAAGCCCTACAACGAGTACGGGGCAGAGCCAACCCCGGAACCCCCGTCTCACTCCAGGGCCCCAGCCTTCATCTACCACATCATTATCCCGTCTTCTAGAAAAAGGAACTCCGGGCCGATGTAGCAGAAGAAACATGTCAGTTTTCACGAACCGCAACTCCCCACCCAGGCCCAACCTCTGCCCCACGAGGACTTACAGTTTTGGCTTTGTTGAGATGTGTCATCTGAATGTAGCCCCGGTCATGGTGGGACAGATAGAGGAAGTAGAAGGGGAAGCAGACCCAGAGGTAAACACAAGGCACCCACACGAGGATGGTGTTCTGAAAGCACTTGGTGAAGTCAGGGTTGCTGGTGTTCCACGTGACGGTCCACTCCTGCAGACACAAACACAGGCGAGGGGTCAACGGGACGCATCAAGGAGGAGCAGGGGCCGGTATGGAGATCAGAACCAGCGGTCACGGGATTCGAGATACAGACACGATCCCCCTCTCTGGCAGAACGCCCAACTGGAACGACCAGGGACCAGAAAGACTAAGAAACAAGGAATGAGGAAGAAAGTTATGCCTCGTGGCACGAACCGGGCAAGTGCCTGGAACCTTTACAAAAGAGGGAGACGGACATTTAAAGGAATCTGGAAGGGTATTCTCCTGTAAACTGAAGAGTCCTTTAGTCCTATGAAGCACTCCTACTTTACTGTCTTGTGAATCGAGGACTTTCTAATCTTCATCACCATCTCCATCATCACCATCATCACCACCACCGTCACCACCGTCATCACCATCACAATCACTTTCACCAGCACCACCACCACTATGGAGGTATCAAATGGGGGGAGAATCACTTCATCAGTTACACAAATGTCTAACCACTAAGTTGTATCCCTGAAACTAATTTAATATTGAGTATCAACTGTAATAGAAAAAAAAAAAAAATCACCATCAACACCATCACCCCCTGCATCGTGGATAATCCTCAAACTGCTCTTCCGGGAGCTAGGCCCTATTCTAAGTGCTTTCTATGTATTATCTCCTTTAATTCCCTACGTCCTTTATCCCTCCTTTTTAGATGGGAAAACTGAGACACGGGGAGGTTCAGTGATTTGTCCCGTGTCCCAGATGCTAAAGAAATGGAGTGGAATTGAAACACAGGCAATGTGCTCTTGGAGTCCCTGCGTTTTACCACTGAACTATCCAGTCTTGGAAACAAATGTGCTTGAATTACTTTTATTTTTTACGAAACCTACATTTTGTTAAAGAGACATGCCAAAAAAATACATATGTATATAGATTAAGTCTGTCTGCCCAAGAATAAACTTCAACCAGCTGTTAGACTTGAGTAATGGAGAATTTAATTCAAGTCCTGATCTGACCACTGACCAGTTATAACTTTGGGAAAAGTTATTACCTTATCTTGGGATCTCAATTTCCTGTCTCTACCTTGATTAGGTCACATAAGTTTAGAGGTCTGAAACAGGTGGCCTTTAGACCAATTTGGCCCACAAATAGTTTGTGATTATTGTTGTTTTAAGCATACTTGAATTTTTTTTTTTTTTTTAGATTAGATGTCAACATTTCAAATCAGGAAATTGCATACAAAAATTTGGATTTCTATCTTCTCTTCAAAATATGAGAAAATATGGCAGCACTGGGCCATTTTCATACCTCAAAACCATCAGCAAGAGCAGGGCAATAGCCAGTCCCTGGATAAGGGGATAAGGTCCCTGTGTCCCGATGGCCAGTCCCCATGCAGCTCACTTCTCTCCTAGCCTTCTCTCTCCACTATTGGACGATACTCTCTCCAGATTTCTGATTCCAAAAGCCATCCCACAATCGGATAAGTGAGACCACCAAGGAACTCCGAGGAAGCTGGAATCAAACAGCTCCATACAAGCTTTAAAGCCACATCAACAAATGTTAAAAGAGAAAGTGATGGGAACATCAACAAATGTTAAAAGAGAAAGTGATGGGAACATCAACAAATGTTAAAAGAGAAAGTGATGGGAACATCAACAAATGTTAAAAGAGAAAGTGATGAGAACCAGCAGATCATTTCACTTAAAGAAAACATCTGACAATCGGATCAAAACATGTATTCCAAGCGTTTTAAAAAAGAGACCTAGTTCTGTACAACAACGTGAATATACTTAACACAACTGAAGTATGCACTTAAAAATGTTAAAGATGATTTAAAAATAAAGAATCTGACTTGAGAGAGAGACAGAGAGAGAGAGAGAGAGATCTAGGTATTAAGCAAATACAGTGTATCTAAACTAGTTTTTCAAAGGTATGGCTGATATATGGTTCTATGATACAAATGGTTATGTTTCCAGAACCAAGAACAAGGAATCAATGAAATGTAAACTTTAAAAGATTAACACTCACAAAGGGGTTTAGCTAGGAAACTTCTAAACACAAAGAAACCCTAAAAAGGAGAAGTTCATCTCTGAACTTGGGCATTTGGAAGATAGCCTTGTAAATAAGAATGTCATCATAGAGACGGGTGATTTATAGCAAAGACTGATTACTTTAACTGGTTTCACACCAGTTGTAATTCTTAAGGTGATGGTGAAAAAAGGGACTTAACTGTTGGAGGTGATTATATTCAGAACAGTTTCTGAGCAGTTGCCAAAAAAGAGTCATTTGAAAGGAATCTGCCCTTCTAATAAGTCAATGATGCTGGGGCTTAATATATGTAGTTATGTATAGAAGAAGCTCGGTGCGTGTGACATACTTCAATAACCTGATCCTTGCTACAGTTTTTCCTTGCCTGGACCATTGCAGTAGCTTCCTAACCATTCCAGCCCCTCCTGGCCCCACTAAGTCCTCCCCGCTACAGCCAGTTATCTATCCATCCATCCATCCACCCACTAGTCTGTCCACCCACCCACCTGCCCATGCACCAACACATCCAGCCAGCCAGCCAACCATCTACCCACCTGCCCACACCCCCATCCATGTCTCTCTCTCTCTGTATTAATAGGTAATACATTTGTGTCCTAAAACTGTTTCAAATTACACAAAATGCTATTCTATGGAAAGTAAGTCTTCTTCTCTGAACTCTCAACCCCCCCCAATCCCACCCTGCAGGCAAAACTACCATTGGCTTACGTATTCTTCTTCTCGATATCTTCCAAGTACAGTGTGTATCTATTTTGTTTCCCCAAACGTACCCTAATACACGCCTGTTCTTTACCTTACTTTTTTTACTTAACTAGCATTAAAAACCGATCTTTATCAGTAACATAGATCTGCTTTCTTCTTGACAGCGTAATTTTTTTTCTTTTAAACAAAGGGTAGGAGTAACCAGCCATCTTTCCATCCTGGCCCTTAACCCCCAAGTTCTTCTCTCTAGAAGCAACTGTTACCAGTTTCTTACGTATCCTTGCAGAAAATACTTTATGCATACATAGCAAAAATCAATATATATTTTCTGTTATCACAAGGAAGGAGGCAACTCCATCTACTGTTCTGTACTTTGTTTTCCCTTAATAATGGGTCTTAAGCCTATTATTAAACATAAACAGCTTCCTCATTTCTGGGCCAGTTGCTTTATATTCCACTGTATGATAGACTTGACTTTATTTAATCAGTATCCTGCCAAATGGGCATTGGGCTACTCTCACAAACAATGCAGCAGGGAATAAATAATTTAAGTACCTGACATCACACACAAACAAGCATATTTTAGCATCATCTTTTAAAAGAGAACCTCTTAGTCAAAGGGTACGCACATTTAAAATTTAGACAGACACTGCCCTCAAAACAGATACTGCCAATGTAAACGCCACCCAACAACGTACAAAGGCAACTACTCCCCAATTAGCAAGTATTACAAGCTTTGACCTCTGCCAATCTGATAGCGGAAAATAATCTCACGGTAGCGGAACTTCCTTTTCTCTATGAAATGAAAGCTCCTTCCATATGTGTTTGAATGCAGCCAGGTTTTCCTGCTCAGAGGAAAATTCAGACTTAAATAGTTGTGTCAATAAATGGGACAGATCTCACTGCCCTCTCCCCTCTGGGTAACAACCTCCAATGCTCCTATCACCTCTGGGAGCCGATCTTTGCTGTGGATGAAGAGGCCTTCCACCTTCAAGCCCCTCCATTATCTCCTGCCCTGTTCCCCAGTAAGTCAACTACGTCATTCCCTCAAATAAACACTTGTCAAGCATGTGTCAGGCACTGGAGATTCAGGAAGGCCATGGTCCCTGACGTCAAGGCACTCCCCAGCTGCTGGCCACATGAATGGTTCTGTGGGATATCTTTTGCTAGATGTTCTCCCTGCAATGTCTTCCCATCATAACAAACTCCTATTCATCCTTCAAAACCCAACTCAGGTACCCCCCCTTTAAGAATCCTTCCTACTCACTCCCCAAGCCATCAGACCCCTCCACCCCACCACATCTGCCACGACTTTCTTACATATCTGTCAATACTTCTGTCCTGCAAGGACCACGCAAGGAGCTCAGTGCCAGGACCACGGTGTATATACCTTTGATTCCTATCCCCCTGCTCAACAGGTCCCTAGACAGCATGAAGTAAACACATGGCCCAAGCCATGCCTTCCCTTCCTAGCATTATTTCCTACTTTACTTTTTAAAAAATAACAATCCAGCCAAGTAGAACCTGTTACTGACCCCTGGCTTGCTGATCAACTGGATGTGGATTAAAATTCAGGCTCTGACCTCATGTGAACCTGGGCAGGTCTCCAAGCCTCGGTCTCCTCACCAGTCCAGAAAACACAAGGGCGGGCCGCCCCAGTGGCTCAGGTGGTTAGAGCTCCATGCTCCTAACTCCGAAGGCTGCCGGTTCGATTCCCACCTGGGCCAGTGGGCTCTCAACCGCAAGGTTGCCAGTTTAATTCCTCAACTCCCGCAAGGGATGGTGGGCTCCGCCCCCTGCAACTAAGATTGAACACGGCACCTTGAGCTGAGCTGCCGCTGAGCTCCCAGATGGCTCTGTTGGTTGGAGCGCATCCTCTCAACCACAAGGTTGCCGGTTCGACTCCCACAAGGGATGATGGGCTGCGCCCCCTGCAACTAGCAACGGCAACTGGACCTGGAGCTGAGCTGCGCCCTCCACAACTAAGACTGAAAGGACAACAACTTGAAGCTGAACGGCACCCTCCACAACTGAGATTGAAAAGACAACAACTTGACTTGGAAAAAGTCCTGGAAGTACACACTGGTTTCCCAATAAAGTCCTGTTCCCCTTCCCCGATAAAAATCTTTAAAAAAAAAAAAAGAAAAGAAAACACAAGGGACTGGAAGGGAGTATGCGTAAGAACTGCTATGCAGGTTCTTGAGACATTAGCCGGGGCTATTAGCAGGAGCAGATATGAATAATTCTTAATAATCGCCACCCCTGCCACCAGTACTGCCCAGCCAGGAAGCGTAAAGGACAAAGAAAAGCTCAAGTTAGGAAGTGAGCAAGAGGAAATTGGGGAACATCTAAGGACACGTGCAGGAAGGAGAGGTCAGGGCAACGCTTAGCAAAGGAAAGCATTTACCCTGCAGAGGGCAGCTTCCTGCTCAAAGTCAGATGGCCAACCCTGATCAAGAGGGCAGAGACGGAGGCAGGCGGAAGGAAGAGGGAGCATGAAATGGGGAAATGTGACTGCGAACATGAACTTTCACTGCTGCACAAGGCAGCCAACACGGCGTCTCGTCCCCCACCCACACACAGCCT
This sequence comes from Rhinolophus ferrumequinum, assembly GCF_004115265.2. Taxonomy (NCBI): domain Eukaryota; kingdom Metazoa; phylum Chordata; class Mammalia; order Chiroptera; family Rhinolophidae; genus Rhinolophus; species Rhinolophus ferrumequinum. Next base: position 13,603,524 of record NW_022680357.1, on the reverse strand, counting down.
CAGTCACTGCTCCCGGCACAGACAACGGGGGCCCTGACCACAACTGTCACAGTCGTGAAGATAAGTGTGTCCCCCACTGGCTGGGAACTGGACGTCTTCTCTGTCCAAAGGCACACCCTCACTACCCGTGGAGACAAGCAGTGTGGCCCTCTATGTGGGGTTTCTGGGGGAAACAGCGAATGCTGAGGGCTATTAGAAGGTTAGGGAAGGACGGCTGCATGAGTCTGCGGTCACTCACTGCCCCTAACCCCAGGGAGGACAGCTACTCCTGCTCTCCTTCCAGGGCTTTGTCTCCTCATCCACGGAGCTTCGGAAATCATGCAGGTCGGAACTCCACTCTGTGATTCTGCTAACAGAGCATCTACGGGTCCAACTGCCAAGAAACAAAATTCTGCCCAGGACACCAGAAAACGGTCACCAGCGCTGGCAGGCTCTGCACTTTGGGGATCCTCACCCAAGGACAGCTCAAGAAAGTACACACCGACTTCCCCAACCGAGGTGTCTCTTCACAGGACATCTCCATGGCTTAGTCACCTTCTGCGTCCCCCACCCTCATCCCCGACATTCAAGGATCTGGGGAACAAGTCCATGTCGGCTTGGCCCGCGAGCTTTGGGGGTCCATGAAATTTCTATTGTGTGGTGTCATCTCACACCCTTCTCTCTCTGGACGGAATAATGACAACCAACACATCTGAGCACTGATCCAGGTCTCCCACGGACAGGACCCCACCCAGTCCTCACAAGAGGCACTGCTGCTATCCCCATTTCACAGATGAGGAAACTGAGGCACCAGGGAATAAGACATCTTCCCAGAGGCCACACTGCAGTGGGCACATGCTGTCCCCACCCCAAGCCCCACACAGTTTCCCTTCTCTGGCAACAGACCCTGGCTCGTGTTCATAAACAAATCCTCCTCCACTCTCAGCCACACATTCCCGCGAAGCTCCAGGAGTGGGTCCTCACTAGCGTCAGCCCATCAGCAGTCCTTTAGCCGTGTGCTGCTGATTAGCTCTAGAATGGGCATTTGACCCAAGATAAGCCAACCACAGCAAGGACACGGACTCTCTGGTCCCCACTGATGCCAGGTGAGGACGTGCGGTTTACAGACATCTCAGCCACTTACAAGGGAAGCACCAGGTTTGGGAGGGAAAAGTAAAGCGTGGCACCACCATGCTGAGTGTGAGAAGGACGTCGACATTGTAAAAGGTGGAGATGAAAGAAACTGGTGTTTGGTGTCATTGTGGGCTGCTGGATCAAGCTTCACCTGCAGCGTGATGTGGCACCGGGCAGGCCCGAGACTCGATCCCCACTGGACTTTCCTAATAAATTTGCTTTATTGTTTACATAACTTTAAAATGAATTTGCTTTCATAATACAAAGTATCCTAGTAAGCCAAGTTCAGATCCACTGTCCCTTGTCCCTTTTCTTACAGATCCAGCTTTCTTCTCTATTCATTCACTGTGTGACCTTAGGCAAGTTACTCAACCTCTCTGAGCCTCATCTATGACTAAGGCTAAGAATACCTATCTTTTAAAGGTATTCTAAAGAGTAAATAAAATTATATACAGCTCCATAGAGTGTATCAATACCCAATAAGAAGCTACTGACGGGGCGGCCAGTTGGCTCAGTGGTTAGAGCGCAGTGTTCATAACACCAACGTCACTGGTTCGATTCCCACATGGGTCAGTGAGCTGCACCCTCCATAACTAGACTGAAAACAACGACTTGACTTGGAGCTGATGGGTCCTGGAAAAACACACTGTTCCCCAATATTCCCCAATAAAAATTAAAAAAAAAAAAAAAAGCTGACAGTAATCTTAATTCTTAAGTCTATAACAAATATAAATGAAGTTTATAGCATTATACGCTTAATATAACTGTATATTATTATTGATAATAATACCACCACCTGGCTTTAACTGAGTTCTATGTGCCAGGCACTGTTTCTCTGCATTTTATACAAATTAACTCATTTATTTATGAGTTCTGTTTTGATCCCCATTTGGTAGAAGAGGAAATTGAGACACAGAGAAGTCACATAACTTGCCTAAGATCACACAGCTTGTAAGTGATGGACCTGGGGTGCAAAGCCAGGAAGCCTGACTGTTGACCACCACTGCACGTGCACACACACACACACACACACACACACACACACACACAGAGATCCCTAGTGATGGGTAACATGTATCCTCAGAGCCTCTGCAGCGCTGTCCTTCACCCGTGGGAAATCTGAGCCAAGAGGAAGATCTGAGTCCTCAAACCAGCATCAAGTTCACAGCCAATTACTTGCATCCATTTCCCGTGGCTGCTGTTACAAATGGCCCTACACTCAGTGGCTTAAAACAACACACTTTGTCATCATACAGTTCTAGAAATCGGACATCTGACATGGGTCTCAAATAAAACCAAGGTGTCGACAGGGCTGCATTCCTTCTGGAGTCTCGAAGGGAGACTCCATTTCCTCGCCTTTTGCAGCTTCCAGAGGCTGCCCACATTCCCAGGCTCATGGCCCCTCTTCCCCCTTCGAAGCCAGCAGCACCGGCCCAGTCCTTCTCATGCCGCCTTCTCTCCAGTGCTCTTTCTCCCGCCTCCCTCTGCTACCTGCGAGGAGCCTCGGTATAAGCTCGGGCCACCCAGATAAGCCAGGGTCATCTCCCACCCCAAGCTCGGCCGATGAGCAACCTGAGTTCCGTGTGCCGTCTTCACTCCCTCTGCCATGTAACGTAACACGTCACAGGTTCCGAGGGGCACGTCGGGAACATCTTTGGAGGGCCCGTTCTTCTGCCTGCCACACCCCCTCAGCTCGATTCCGGTCCACCCTACACATTCTCTCTACCTCGAGGGGCACCATCGCTCCTCCCAGCTGGGTCAGGTTCTGAAGCCACTTCAGTCCTGCGGGCACAGGTAAGAAGTGGCACCGGGCAGGCCCGAGACTTGGCTTCATGCCAAATGACCCCGGTGCTGACCAGCCCTCTCAGCTCAGCCATGCTCGTCACAGAAGCACCATGTACCAGGTGTTTCCTCAGCCAGGACCCCCATGGCACTTCCGCACACCCTGCTGCTCTGGCCTGGCTGACACAGCTTCTGGAAGGACAGGTGGCCTGCAGGGACCAGGGAAAGAGCCCTGCTCAGAACACAGCCAGGACAGGAGGAGGCTTCAGAGAGGAAGTGGGTAACGTGCATAACAGGTGGGTAACGTGATTATGAATCTGAACTGCCACTCAGGGTCACCAGTGTCTAGAAGGAGAGGTGCCCTGACTCTTTTTAGGAACAAGGGACCTACTAAGTACCAGGAGTTCCACTGGGGTCCGAGCATCCATTTTCCAATTTAGTCGTCTCAATAACTTGCCACAGTCGGGTTTCTATCGCTCAGTGGACATTTATTAGGACACTGCTAGGTGCCGATACCTTTTGGAGATAAATTAAGCTTCCACTCTCATAGAGTTTCATTTTGTCATGGAGGCAGCAACTAAACAAACAACTATATGTATTTTTAACGACAAGTATCCTGAAGAATAATAAAGGGCGCAGACAATAATGGCGAGCAGTAGGTGCTATTTTTATATCAGGTGGACAGAAAAGGCCTTGGACCAAGATGACATCTCAGCAAAGACCTGAAAGAAATGAAGAAGCATGTGCCACCTTCCTCCATGTATGGAAAGAAGAAGAATGAGTGAAGTTTCTTCGTAGCATGGGACAGTTAAGAGGTAAGTGCTTTCCATCACATTTAATTATCACAAACAACCCTGGGAGACAGGAGCTATAATTAAACCCATTTTACAGATACAACAACTGAGGCCAAGTCACATAACCTGCAAGCAGCATACACAGCCAGGAAACGGAATCCATATGTAGAATCCGCTATATGCATAGATAATGTACTGTTTGCATTTTTTATCATTTATATGTACTACACAGTTTCCATTTTAAATTAGCATTAGCATATGGTTTAGGCAGGGAAATTTTCTTAGAAGGAGACAAGAAAAACAAAAGCTAACAATGATTATCTCCAGGGGGTAGGGCTGCAGCTGGTGAGAGGAAGCAACTATTAGTTTTTGTTTTATTATCTTTGGTACTGTTTGAATTTTTTACTCTGCATGTATTCCCTCTAAAATAATAATAACGATAACAAAACAAAACCAAAAAAACCACCGAGTTCACACGTTAAATAAATAAATAGCAGCAGCAGGAGTCTAAGGGTAGACATGTCTAAATGCTGAGCTGAGAACTAAGAGAAAGCACACATGTATCGGGCACTTTAATAACAGCAGTATTTGCCATCCAGGCACAGCGCTGTTTTCCAAGCACAAGTCCACGTAAACCTCACAACCGCCCTACAAAGCCAGGACTATGAAAACTCGTCGTTTTCAGGTGAGAACTTTGGAAGTCCAGACAGGTTCAGAACTTGCTCGGGCTGAACAGAACCAGGAAGAGGCAGAGCCGGGACTTGAACCCACAGATAGTCTGACACTGAGCTCGTAACTCCTGGGCTCCACCACCCCTCAACCAGGTGCTTAGAACTTTAAGGGCTTTGCAAGGTCAATGGCCTCACCGTGCAGCCTGAGGCAGCTTGGAAGGCAACATTCTCTGGGGCAAGAAATGTCCTCAGGGCTTAGGGATTCCAAGCTCAGGCCTTAGGGATTCCAAGCTCACCTGTGCACCTTGGAGAAGCAATGTTCAGACTCAGACACAGAAACATTCTACAACGCCCACTACCCACCTACCCAAAGTGAGCAATGCAGCCTGATGCTTTAAGAACATAGTGTTCAAGGTCTGGGTCAGATATGTGTCTCTCAGCCTCGGCACTACTGAAATGGGGGCCATCAAATGCTTTGTTTTGAGGGGCTGTCCTGTGCCTCGTAGGATGTTGAGCAGCATCCCTGACCTTTACCCAACAGACACCAGAACCACACAGCATGCTGATTCTCACAAACAACTCTGAGAGGCAGGCAGTATAATTCAACCCATTTTACAGATATAGAAATTGAGGTCACATAACCTGCAAGCAGCAGGCACAGCCAGTTGTGACGATCAAAACTGTCTTCAGACATTGCCAAATGTCCCCTGGAGAGAAAACTGCCCTCACTACCCTAATGCAATGGGCTTACTAGGCCTCAGTTTCTTCATCTGTGAAATGGGACTGATTTAGGGACCAACCTATTACAGAATTACCAGGAGGGTTAAAGGAGATGACCCAAAAGGTTCTAGTTTGAGTTCCTGGCCAAGAGACTGATCAACAAACACAAGTGCAGGGTTTCATTCGTTCACTCATTCATTCCATCCTACGATAAATATTTACTGAGCACCTACCCAGACGCAGTCCCTGCCCTCTGAAGACTCTCAGTCCACTAAAGATGGGAGGTCACAAATCAACACCTAACTACAAAGGGCAAATACTTGCTAAGGAGGAAAGGGGAAGGGTGTTGGGACGGCAAGTACCGGGTGAAGGTCTGGGAAGGTGACGTCTCAGCAAAGACTGGGATGGTCAGGAGGAACCGGCCTTGCAAAGATCCAGGGGAAGCTTGTACAAGGCCGAGGGATGGCACAGCAAAGGCACGGGGCAGAGACCCGTATGGGTGTCACCTTTTCATCAATGAAGAAGGGAGGGAGGGAGAGAAAGAAAGAAGGGGATAAATAAAACACAACAAACAACAAAGAGGGGACCTGGCGCCGCAGGCCTGGAGGTGCACCCGCTCGCCCTTGCTCACTCACCTCTTGACCTCCAGAAAACGAGCTCATCTCTCCCGCCTTGGTCTCCCTCGTGTGCAGAACAGGACTAATGATGGAACCTACCACGTGCGGCCTGCAGGCTTAGGAGCTTGCCCAGAGCTGCCTGACACGGGCTGGGATGGGCAGGGCGCCCACAGGCTATTGGCTCAGCACCAGCAGCCACTCTGCAGGGTGCAAACCCGCAGGGCGGGATCTCAGGCGCATCACAGGGGTCACAGCGACAGCAAGACGGCAGCCCCTAAGGAGCACGGACTCGTAGGCCGGGATTGTGTCCGGGGGTAACCCGCATCGTTCCTTTTCGTCATCACAGCCACCCGATGAGGTAGTTCCTGGCTTCTTCCCATTTTACAGAGAGGGACACAGGCAAATAGAGGTAGAGGACTTGCTAGACGGCACATGGGCAGGACCTGGCAGAGCCGGGATTCAAACCCAGAGAGGCTGGCTCCGAGCCCCAGCTAGCTCTTCTGCAAAGGAGGGAACCGTGCAGGGCGCAGCCAGGATGAGATGACAGGCCGTTAATAAAGCCATATTCAGAACCAACACAGTTGCGGGGTTGAGGCAAGGGGGAGCTGGGAAACAAAGGGAAGCAAGAAAAGGCACAGAGGGAGGCTCACAGTCAGGTCAGGGGACCCGCTGGGCTTCTGGACATGAATCGTGTTTACAGAGCCAGCATGGGGCCTCCATTTCCCCACCAGTCCTGCAAGAGGTTCCCTGAAAGGTCTAAGGCCCCACACTGCGAGGGGGTGGGGGGAGAAGGGCGGCCAGTGCCACGCCAGCATCAGGCTGGCAGGGATGCCCCTGCCCGCTGCCGAGCAGAACTGCAATCTTCCCTCACCTGCTGACTCACCAGAGCTAAGAATAAAGCCCAGAAATATGGGGTGAGGGGAGGGCTGCATCCAGACCTTACCCCCAGCACCCAGGAAGGCAGGGCGAGAGCCCCAAATCCTCAGCGGACCCTCAGGCCCAAGAATCAAACACCTTGACGAGAAAGGGGCAGGAGTTACATGCAAAACCAAGACTCCCATCGTAACAGGACTTCCAGTGCCAGGAAGAAAACAGCCACGACTCCCCGACACAGGTGCCCACATGCCAGCAGCAGGCAGCTCGCTCAGACCTGCCCTGAGCCCAACGCTCCCAGCAGGCAGTGAGAGGCGTCTCACCAGGGCCCTTCCCTACGAGGGACACACTTGTCCTCACGTTCTTCATCCAGCCCTGACCATCTGCTGAGCTCATCTCCAGCCACTTCCTCTCCTTTTATCAGATTCTGGAACTTCCCCAAATTCTCCATTTGGTCCTGTTCCAGGGGTTTGTGAGGGGTCAGGCATGGGCCATTCACAGGAGTATGTCTTGGCACTCAGCAGTCAACAGGACTGACAGCGTTCATCCACTTACTGAGCACCATTTCTAGGTGCTGAGGACCCAGAAGGGAACAACCGGGCAAAGGGCCTGCCCTCCTGGCCCTGACACCTGACCAGAGACGCTGTGTGTGTGTGTGTGTGTGTGTGTGTTGATAAAAAGAACTCAGAGAAGGGGGGAGCCCTCCCCGAAAAGGTGTATTTGTTGAAGGAAACAAGTAGTGAGCCAAATGGCCATCTCAGAAAGAACCTGGGGGAGAACAGAGGAAACAGCAAGTGCAAAGGCCCTGAGGTGTAAACATGAGTGGCATTTTAGGGCAATGAGAGAGAGGCCGACATGATTCAACAGTCAGGGGAGATAAAGTCAGGGAGGAAGGTGGGGGACAGGCAGGGACAGACTGTAAGACTCACAGGCCACTGTAGGGATTTTGACTTTCACTAAGAGTGACATGGGGACATGGATTTCACGTGTCATCCTCTGATATATGTTATCACATAGCAGTTCTCCACGGGAGGAGACAAGTCCCCAACCCCGCAGGAACATTTGAAGACATTTTTGGTGTCACCACTGGGGTGAGGGTTGTGCTGGCATTTTTCGGGCAGAGGCCACGGGTGCTTCCAAATACCCACAATGCACAGCACAGGTCCCACAACAGAGACTTCCGCAGCCCCAAATGTCAATGGTCCTGAGAAACCCTGTTTTCACGGAATCCCTATCCTTACCACCTTTAGTTCCACACCCCACACACACCGCTCATAGGCAGATGGGTTTCAGCTCCTCACCATGTGACACTGCACAAGCAACTAAGCCTCAGTTTCCACATCTGTAGAGTGGGAACACTGATGAGATACGTAAATACACTCTTAGTTAAACATGAGCCAGAGTACACAGTGGGCAATCAAGAAATGTCACTGCTGTCACTGTGAGTGCTTCCGGCTCCATCTCTCACTATGACCCTTCCACATTTCTAGCCTCACCTAGTGGTTGTTTCTTTCACCCAACAAAGATGTTCGGAGCCCTACTCTGTGCCAGGAACTATGTGACCAGGTATAGTAGGCAGAAGAGCCCCCCCAAAAAATGTCCACATCCCAATCCCTAGAACTATCTCACATGGCAAAAGGGACGCTACAGATGTGAATTCAGTTACACATCTGGAGATGGGAGATTCTCCTGGGTTACCCAGGTGGGACCCCTGGACTCACAAGGGAATTACACGGGAAGAGAGCGAGACGAGAGGGTCCGAGTCAGAGGACGAGATGCGAGGACAGAAGCAGAGGTCAAAGTGAGGCAGGGCCACCAGTCAAGGAATGCAGGCCACCTGCAGAAGCCGGCCACACCAAGGAAACGGGTTCTCCCCAGAACCTCCAGGCGCAATGCCAGCACTGTAGTGTGGACTTCTGACCTCCAAACTTGGCGAGAACAAACCCGTGTTGCTTTAGGCCGTAAGTTTGCGGTGACATGTTATAGAAGCCACAGGACACTCATATAGCAGATACAGCCGGCAGGAAACAAGGGCTGCTTGTGCCCCTGCCAAGCTGACACTTACTGCAGCCTCGATACCCCTGCCTCGCCTTGCCCTGGCCCTGCCTCACCCAAACTCAGCCCTGCAGCAACCGCTCTCCCGCAGGCTTACAACCCAGACACCCCTGCAGGGGAGCTGCTTAGGAAATGCTTCTGAAGGATGGGATCGGGAAACAACAGGAAATACAAAGTGATTGATAAATTTCAGTTGAATAGGCAATACATGACTCACATTTAAATATTTGTGTGTAGTACGTGTATTTGTGAGAGAGAGAGAGAGAGAGAGAGAGAGAGAGAGAGAGAGAGAGAGAGAACCAGAGAACTATGGTGGGGAATAGACTTGGAGCTGGAGAAAGAGAGAGAGAGAATACAGTAAAAAGGAACTTTTCCTCCCTTGCCCTGTGAGCCTAGAGCCTAGGCCCCTCTGTCCGGTCCCGGGCGCCCCACCCCCATACACAAACGCAACCCCATTTGTGAGTTTCTTGTGTGTCCTTCTGGCGTTCATTATGCAAACACAAGCAAATACAACTAAGCATCCCTATTTGTGCCTCTCTTTACACAAGACGTATTTTACCAAACATGGCAACTTGACCTTGATGTTTTCACTGAAAAATGAGATCCTGGAGGCTGGCCTCACCCTTATTTCTTACTTCCTTCTGAAAGCATCCTCACTCCACCCCTGAATGAGTGGAACGTATTGTACTTCCCCAGGTCCCTACTGGCTGCCACCTGGGTCACTGCCAATCTTTTCTATTCCAAACAAGAGCCCAACGAATTCCCTTAGAAATGACTCCTTAAGCTAAAGAAGAAAACACAGGAAGGCCTGACCTAAAGGCCAACAGGGCTTCACTTAAGCCCCACAGGCAGAAAAAAAGGTGGCCCAGGTTAGGCTGACAACCTGGAGAGTCCCAGCGACAACTGACAACCGTAAAGATAACGATAAACGCTGACCCCGTGCTCCCACCCCTAGGGGAATTTAGTCTTGAAACATCACTGAGTGTATCCAAAGGAAATGAAATCACGACCGCGAAGAGATACCGGCACCCCGGGCTCACTGCAGCATTATCCACAGGGGCCCAGACATGGAAACACCCAAGTGTCGCCAGACGACTGGATAACCGTGGAGACAGGCCAGGAGGAGGTGGTGGTGAAGAAGGAACCACGACTCAGTGGTCAAGAGCACGGGCCTCGTCATCGTCATTCTTTAAGTGAAAACAGCAGCACATAAAGCCATGTGCCGGAATGCTGAGCACGCCCCTCTGCCCCCCAGAAGACGTCCATTCTCTTAGGATTAGCCAGGCATTTAGCACAGCCCGTGGGAAAAGACTCCACTCTGGCCCACCCCAGAGCTGTCCTGGCATATCACTCACCTGGGAAGCACCCACAACAGCCTTTTTAAAACAGGCCACCATGGGGGCAACTGGGGACAATCCCATCACAGTGGCAGGATGGTACCCTGTTTGAGAGCCTAGACTCTGGGCCAAACGGCTGGGATTCCATCCCAGCTCTGCTGCATATGAGCTGTATGGCCTTGGGCAAGTCACATAACCTCTCTGGGCCTCAGTTTCCCCAGCTGTAAAATGGATATGGTAATAGCCTATCAATTTCATAGGGCTGTCTTCGGGATTACATGGAAAGTGTCTTTGCACAGTGCCTGGGAGCACATGAGGGGTAGTAATTATTATTAGATCATAGTTGCTATTAAATCAGGCCGTGAGCCCCCTCTCCCCCCCGTCTCTGATGCTCTACATACAAACGCAGCCAGCTTTTCTCACCTCAGGGCCTCCCACCAGGAACGCCCTTGGCCCGGCCAGCCCCTCAGCCTTCCAGTGTCACCTCAAACACCGGCCGGGGGAGAGCGGCCCTAGCTGTCTAAAGTGCCCCCGCCCCGGTTATTCACTAGGACCCAAACCTGTGTTCTGCCTTCAGCACCCATGTTTATTGGGCAGCATGGGGCAGGGCTTCCCAACCAGACTCTGGAGCCAGACAGCCTGGGTTTGAATCTGGCTCTGCCACTTACTAACTGGGTGACGTCACCAGTCCCTGCCTCAGTTTCCCCATTCATAATTCAGGAGTAACGCCATCCCTGCTCCACAGGGTCCTGTCAGGAAGAATTCACGGCACTTGGGAACCGCCCCACACTACCAACGATTTCCCTGTGTGTCCTCCAGTGTCTGTCTCCTCCTCCTACCTGTGACTTTCCCAAAGCAGGACCACATCCCTTAATTCACCTGCATACAGTAGGCGCTCATTAAATACTTTTCTACAAGTGAATAAATCTACCTGAAGAGCAACCCAGAAACACACAAAGAAAAGCCAGAGGAACCCATCCCCTCGCCTCTGACCCAACCATCCCAGGGATAAGCAAAGGTCCAAAGGAAATGAAATAACTCAAACAGCAAGAGAAGGAGCAGCACGCACACGCTGGGCCATTCCCAGTGAACACCCAGAAAGCCCCACGCACACAGGAGCTAAGCAAACCGTAGCAGAGGATCCTGTTGAAAGTGACCCAACTGTCCTGAACCAAAGCCAGAGGCCACCTCCAGTCCTGGAGCGGCCATCAATCAAGAGGGGCGGGCACTGGCCACGCTGGCCTCACGCTCTCTGCAGAGGGTTTTTTAACCTCACGTGAAAACAGACCAAGAACTAGAGTAAAGGACACCGTCTCTGACCAGAACTGCAGAAGACCTGTGATTGAGGGTGAGGGGCAGATTTCAAATCAAGGGAATAGACGGTGCTTAAGGTGGCAGGAGGAGGGTGTCTCTTTTTTTCCTCTGGAGAGGTTTAGATACCATCATAGCAAAGCCTTAAACAGGCCCAGGCACAGATATTAACTTGTCTAATCTCTAAAACAAACCTATGGGGAGACAGGTACTATTATTCTCCATTTTACAGGTGTGGAAACTGAGGTGCAGAATGAAAAGGCTCCCTGCCCCGGGCCGAGGAGACTGTGTTACCCAAAGAACCAGAGGTTAACCATGGCTAACTTGGGGCCATCCTAGAACTATACCACTGTCTAGCACGTTTTCTATCTTGCATTTCGCTTTGGCCAGAGCAGGGACAGCTGCGTGACAATACGCATGACGAGAATTGTAGAAACAATGACGCGGCTAAAGTAATAGCAACAGCACTTAACAGTAACAGGACTAGCACACTGATTGCATATTAACTCAATCAGTTGTACAGCTCTATGAGGCACTACCGTGCTCCCCATTTTGCACATGAGACAACAGAGGCACAGAGAGGTAGAGGCATTGTCCAAGGTCACACAGCCAGCGAGCAGCAGGACCAGGATCTGAACGGAGGCTACACTGGCTCCCTGTGCGCTGTGCTCCTCTAAACATCTTCACAGCCATGGGCTCCACGGGACAGGGAGACCGAGCGTTTCACTCGCCATGTGCGTGTCCCCCAGCACTTAGCACGGAACTACCACAATAAAAGGACTAACGCACAGAAGAGGGAAGAAGGGGTAGAGGGAGGGAGTGGAAGTTAATATCATCTTGCGTCGCTTCTAAGACCCGTGTTTCTTCCCATGTTACTATCCTTGATACCAGCCTGTTTCTCACAATGAACGCATCCTACAATCTCGGCCGGCCTCCTTTCCACAGCAGAACACCGATGAAACTGAGATGCATGTCACAACTGCCGGCCTCTTGGACTCAATGAAATGCGGTATGCCTCCATTCACAGCCTGACCTCTAACTGCGCCATCCACGGGGTGGCAAGAAGCCTTTTCCTAAGCTTCCAGAATCAAGAAGGAAAAAGCAAAATGCCCTTACTTCTCAGCCCAGCTAGCGCTAGGAGGGAGGCAATGACCATCCTGGCTCCGCCTCCTTACGACATAACGACTCAATTAACTTGCAGGGAGGAAGGAGTGTAGCTGCCAAGCTACCTGGCCAGGCCAGCTCACGCAAAACTGCCAGCAGCCTGATGTGCTCATCTCCACCTGCCAGCTGCCTTCTTGTCTCCACAGCTCCTTCCCCAGGCCAGGTTGTTTTTGCCAAACCCAGGTAGAAAGGAGGCCATAAAAATCTCCTACCCGACAAAGGACAGCCCTTTCAGAGCACATGGGCAGTCCCCAAGAGGCTTTGGTTTCTGCCTGACCCCAGAGAGAGGTCCTCTCTGCGACACAGGATTCTTCTGGAAACACACACTCGGACAGGATTTGCCTGGCAAAAAGGTTATTCCTTCAAACGTCAGCTTCAAGGCCCGTGAGCTCCTTTCTCCTAATTTCTATCAAGTGCTCAAGGAGCAACAATATTTTGAATTCACATCCGCATGTTAAAGTACTTCACAGCTTATTGGAGATCTGATAATTACCTGCGGGAATAGGTCTGAAAACCTACAAACCGGCTACGGACGTCAAGTATTACTGAGACACAGTTACCCAGGAGAAAACAGACAGTGTGCCCAACACGTGACAGCCTCTCCCAAAACATGGCGCACGCGAAGGGCATCTAGGTGAGTGTATCTCAACCTCAGCACTAGTGACATTTGGGCCCCAGTAAGTCTTTGTTCTTGGGGGGCTGCCCTGTACATTATATAATGTTAGCAGCAGCCCTGGCCACTAACTGCTAGATGCCAAGAGCACACGCCCTCCACTGTGACAACCAAAAATGTTTCCAGATGTTGAAATATGTTCTCCGGGAGCAAAACCGCCTGGAGTTGAGAACCACGGATCTAGGCAGTTTGCCGACTATCCTATTTTGTCATTTGAGTAGTGACATATTGAATAGCTGTTAGGTAAATACACCGATACGACCAACCTGGGACTTCATCGATATTCTAAAGTGAAATGAAACTTCCTGTGGGATATTTTTATTTAGGTTTCAAAAAAGTGACCTGATGTAAAGGACAGGACTACGTAAATACAGATGTGGCAGACACCACTGGCTGCGTTACTCAACCGCCTTTCCCAACTCCCTTCTCTCTTGCTGCCTCCCACTAAAAAACCACAAAAAAAATGCTCTCTTTCCCTGCCTCCCTTGTAGCTAGAGGGAGTCATGGCCAGTGCAGGGATACTCAGGGGATCCTCAGAGACGGTCGGCTGAATGGGGCCAGGCCATGGGACCAACGGGTGGGCGCTCTGTTGACAAGCACAACTCGAGACCCTCAGAGGTTCCCTGTCCTGTGAGGGGCTCCTGAGAAGCTCCCTCTCCATGCTCCACCCCTCCAGGTCATGTTTCGCATTTTCCCCAGATCTCCCTGTACACAGAGGCTAAAAAACAAGGTGACAACCAACCGCCTCCAGAGGGAACAATTATTAGCAAATTACTTAATTACGTACATGTTAACATATCATCTTCAAGTAAATACCAGTTCATTACAGATGAGCCATATCTAACATGCACTAGTAAATGAAAACAAAAAACAAGTATGCTTTTATAAGCTCCCATTCTCATTTAAAAAAAAACAACACTATAATTTAGGATATGTGGAGAAATCAAAGAAGAGAACAAGTAAGAATTAAGTAATTCAATCACTAACTACCAGGTCACCTTCCCCAGCACCAGGCAGCTCCAACTTTCCCCTGGGCCATTGGTCTCCAGCTTTGAAAGGCTGACTGAAGGGACCCCAGAAGCCACTGTCATTAATACGTATCTATCATCTGCTCTTCATAATAATATAAACAACAACAGTGTGTATCCTTAGGCCTTGCTAGAATGGTGAACTGGGCCAACCCTTTTTTAAAAACAAGACTATAGCTAGAGCGAAACCTTTTCTAATTAATGTTCTGAGATGCTGCACTCCACTCCTGAAAATATGTTCTAAGGAAATAAGTTAACAGGCACTATCCATATGATATTCATTATGATGATTTCTTAAAAAAAAAAAAAAAAAGCATTTCATGTTTTTTAATTAAAAAAAGTTTGAATGTTTCTTCAAAAGAGAAAATAAAAAAAGGGGAAGGACAGCAACCTAAACATCAAACCACAGGTAGTAATTATGTAAATTACAGTCCATGATACCAGGAACAATGGCTTGGACATTTAAAGGTATAATTTTAAAAGTAATGGAGGAACATGGGAAAATTCTCACAACTGTAAATGGAAAATGTAGGATAGAAAATGGCAGGCAAACAACAAATGAGAAACAAAAACTCACAGACACAGACAATAGTGGTTACCAGAGGGTAAGGGGGGTGGGGGGTGGGAGATGAGGGTAAGGGGGATCAAATATATGGTGATGGAAGGAGAACTGACTCTGAGTGGCGAACACACAATGGGATTTATAGATGATGTAATACAGAATTGTACACCTGAAATCTATGTAATTTTACTAACAATTGTCACCCCAATTAAAAAAAAAAATGGCAGGCACACTACAAATGCAACCTCGCAGAATTACGTACAAATCTGGACAAGAATTGGATGGTAACACGCCAATAGACCAACAACGGCCTATGGAAAAGTATTTGCAACACACATGATAGACAAAGGAACAAGACTCCCAGTATGTCAAGAGCTACTGAAAATCAAGAGGAAACAAATAAGCCAGTGTACAGATGTACAAGAAGGACCCAGAGACATGCACAAAAAAGAACATGCACCCCACCGGGGGAAATGTGGCAGGATGTTCAACTTCTAAAGGAAATGTGGATGAAAATAAGATCTTTTCTATCCATCAAGTTAAAATTCAGCCATGCCCAGGGCTGGGAAGGATGCATGCAGAGAAATGCAAATTCTCATTCACTGTCACCAGAAACGGACTTTCTATAACCTTTCTGGAAAATAACCAACCGATACTTATTAAATAGAAAAAATTGACATAATTTTGGCCTATGTAAAAGGATGTTGATTGGAACACTGTTTTCAGGAAGAAAAATAGGAAATGAATGCAAGCAATGGTTATTAATAGGGAAATGGCTGAATTATAGCAAATTTGTAACTTCAAATGTTAAACTACTGTAAAGAGTGAGCTCTGTGTATTGACATGCATCATATGTTAAGTAAAAATAAAATGCAGAGTAATTACAACAGAACCTATTCTAATTTAAACATATTATGTATGCTTATAAATATTTCTAGTATTATAGAGAAAACTAGAAGAATACCTTGATTATAGGATAGGTCCAGACGGTAGCATGTTGAGGATTTAAATATCTTTATGTTGTTTGTTTTGTAATCAGAAAACTGATTAAACTGGAAATTGGTGTAAAAATTAAATCAGAGTTGTGTTAGAAGGTGGGATTATGAGTCAAACTTTTACGTGTTGTTAAATTGTTGACGTAAAAGCACTTTTTAAACAGAGAAGACAATGATGTGTAAAATGTAAACACATCTTTTTAAAATTGGGGAAAAAAAACAACAACAAGCATTCTCCGGACCGAACCTCCTGGAAAGTAAGGTTGAATTCAACTGGGCAAAACCCTCTCGCTACACAGGGACAAAGCCTGGTCAATTCCCAGCTTGCTCCATGCTCTCAAGTGGCAAGGACACAACAGGTGCATAATAAATGCTGGTGGGTCCACTAGTGGGAGTGAAAACGACGGCAGCCACCTGACAATTAGCGTTATCAAATTTCAGTATGCATCTATCTCTGAACCCAGGCAGTTTCTCATGGAGGAATGTATTCTGCTGAGTCGTTTACATCTATTTGCATATATGTGCAAAGGTGAGTCCCCAGGGATGTTTAAAGCAGCACTGTTCATCATGCCAAAAATCTGGAACCCACCCGGACAGCGACCAAAAGGGGACCAGGGGATTAGATGGTACAGTTATACGACAGAAGAAGGTGTGGCTGGTTAAGAAGTGCTATTTCCTTTTTCTTTCGATTGGCATGGACTTAACATGGAAAGAAAATCAACCCGGGTTTTTCAGTGGAAGAAGCAAGATACAGAACATTGTTTAGAATATGAGCCCATTTGGGGAGGGAAACGAGATATTCCATTCTCGCTCTCTCTCTCACCCCTTCATACATACTTGCATATGCTTGAAATTTTTCTAGAAGGACACCCAAGAAATTACCATCTGTAGCTGCTGGGAACAGAGCGCAGGGAGGGGAAGTACCAAAACTTTTACTTCCCCTTCATCGTCTTCTAGAATATTCACCTTAAAAGTAACAGCACAATCAAAAAAGTTACCGTGCAAGATCTTCCTCATGCAATCAGCCAGATCAATTCAGCATCTAGTTTTAAAAGAGGAGTTTTCTAGCAACCTACATATAGAAAGTCATTTTAATCGCCGAAGAAAGCACCTCATCATCTTAATAGGTCATGAAAAGTCTTTGGAGGGAAATTCCAACTTGGTCTGACTCTGAAGAGCTTCAGCTAAGGTTCTGAAACCAATTAGACTCATAAAAAATATAAACTTCATTTTAAAATCCTGAGATTCATACAAACATAAATGGATCAGAAACCCAGGCCTTTGTCCAGGCACAAATATTGCTCCATTTCCTTGCCAAGCTGGGGTAAGTTTCCTACCCAGAATTTCCAGACCCTTATTATTACCACAAGCCATTTGATTAGTGCTTTATTCATTTTTGCAGAGTGCTCCAGGCCAGATTTTTATGAGATGGGCTCTGCAATTCCTTTGAGTTAAGCTCTGATACTCTGACCTCACCAAGCACCCCAGGGCCTTTGCACTTGCTATTCCCTTTATCTGGGAATCCCTTCCCCCCATCCTTGCACAACCAGCTTCACCATCCAGCTCACAGGTCAAATGTCACCTCCTCTGAAACGTCTTCTCTGGACATCCCTCTATCATAGCTTGCACCCCACCCCAGTTCTTCCTGGTTATGTCACTGCAACACTTAACCACTACCCAAAATTGGTTTAATAATCCCCAGTGTGAGCTCCATGAGCACCTAAGTCTCGTCTGTCCCATTCATAGATATATTCCCAGTGTCTAGAACAGTGCCAGCACATAGTAGGCCCACAGTTAATAATACAAGATTGAACACATGAATGAGGGCAAAACAGCTGTGGGAAGAACAAGAGAGCAACTCTAGTATTTTCAAAGACCACACTTACGTTCTCCGTTCTCCCCAAACAGGTAGTTACTGAGAGGCCAATAAAAGGTAAACTGAGGTTCTCAGAGAGAAAACTCAGAGAGGGAAGGGAAAAGCCTCATAAACAAAAAAAAAAAAAAAAAAAAAAAAAAAAACCCTCAATTACTAACTACCTAAGGGTACGCAATGCCTGCCTAGGGCTGTCCTCCGTGGTCATCGAGACCCATTTTCCAGAACTTGGCAACATCCGTCAGAATATGAACCCTACAATTAAACCAAAGGGACAGTCAGTTGAATCTCGACTTTGTAATTGTCCACCTCTCCTGGGGCAGTTTAAAACAAAGGAGCAGAGCTTCAAACCTGACCTCTAAAGACAGGCGCTTTCTCCCCACAGCAGAACCTCCACACCCCCCATCCAGACTGGATTAGGGGTGAGGGACATGGCCCTAGGGGAAGAGGGGCAAACAGCATGAAAATGGTCGCTTGCTAATTGGAGTTTAACCTCCTTACGTCTCATTAAGCTTCTCCAAGGCAACCGCAATAAGCCAATTACAAAGAAGTCCAACAGCCTAGAAACTCTAAGGGAAATAAAAGCACGGGGGCCAAAGTCTTGCCCAAAATGTCTTCTCTAGATTCCTCCACACCAATGGCTGTGTGACTTTGCCACCCAGGGGACACGTGACAATGTCTGGGACATTTCTGTCATCCAGACAAGGAGAGGTATACTGGCACCCAGTGGGTGGGGGCCAGGGAAGCAGCTAAACATAGGACAGTGCCCAGAACGGCCCCCCAGCTGTCAGGAATGGCGAGGCTGAGAAACCGTGTCCTACACCTCCCACCCAGCCCCCACACTGGTTCCCCAAAGGCCTCTTTCAACCCTCCGCGTTCAAGAGGTAAGTACAGGTCCCCACCTGCATCCGAAGGGACACGTCCCGGGTTCCCAGCCAGGCTGGGGGAAGCGCTCGCCTCTGGACATCCAGAACCCTGTCACTACCCACACCCACTACATTAGCACTGTAATTCTTTTTTGCACAATGTTCGGGCAAGTTTTTATGGGCATGGGTTTTACTGACCATGAAGATCGGACAATAAAAGCTAGACCTTATCCCAGCATGAAAATCTGGAGCTACCCTAGAAATGAGACGCCTGCTTCAAATGCCTCTGGCATCAATGATCAGTTTATCCATCCCCTTCCTGCCAACACGACTAGGCTGGAGCCAGGATCTGTGTGTCATCAAGCTAGTGATTCCGTTAGGCCCCAGTCACTTCACCCAAAGGCTGGGCTTCGAAGCAGGGGATGCCAACTCAAACACCTACAGGGGCCAGGTGATGGACGCAGACCAGGTGAGACAGCACAGTGAAAAAAGGCACTGGACACTGCCCTGAGAATTGAAGCTGCAGGAAGGAGTAAGGATGGAGGCAAACTGCAACCACTCGGCTGACTGCTACCACGTACAAAGGCAGGCCCCGTGCTGTTGGAGCTTCTGATTTCTCAAGGGAAGCCAGAAATCCAGATTTTTCTGTGAAGTCATACAAATCAGTAAATATTAGCAATGACAGTGATTCATAATTAAAGCAAAGCCAAACCAGCACATGGGTAGGCTAGATCTAATGCCCACTTTAGAACTGGTATCTAAGACACTCACATTCAAATGTTAATTGAGCCGACTGGGCGTGAGGCAATGGGTCCTGGGAAAAGAGACGGGTGAGACTCAGGTTGACCCGGGCAAGATAAAATATAAGCAAAGGTGGAAGTTGGAGGGCTCTGTCTACCTGAGTATCCATTTGAGACAGGTGAGTGACTTCCATCCTTAGGGATCTCTGGAGACAGGCTTCAAGGCAGCTCAAAAGCCATTCTACCGCTTCATGTCATTCTTCGCTCAACAAATGGTTACTGAGCACCTACTATGTTCCAGGCACTGTTCTAGGTGCTGGGATTCTGGCCATAAACAAATACAGGCAAAAATCCTTGCCCTCGTGAAGTTGCCCTTTTGGTGGTAATTTACGGAGAGGAAAAATTAATTCATTCATGAGTTAATTAATTAATATTTGGTGTATCAGATGGTAGTAAGTGCTACGGGGAAGAGCAGGGCCTATTGGCGTAGGGGGTGAGCGCCCCGAGGCGACACGTGAACAAGGATTTATAGCAGAAGGAGCATCCCAGGCAGGGGAAACAGCCAATGCAAAGGCGCTGCAGCAGGTTGATTGTGCAGCTGGAGCGGAGTGAGAAAGAAAGAAGCAACAATAGGATCAGCCGTGATGGGGCCAGGCCTCGTAAGCTCTCTGAGCCCTTGGCTTTTATCCTGAGGGAAGTGGGGATCCACTGCAGGGTTTTAAGCAGAAGAGGGACAGGATCCCTGTGGCTCTGGGGTTGGGACTCGACTGTAGGGTCCAGGAGGGAAGCAGGGAGAGCAGAGAGGAAGGAATGTTCAAATCTGGGAGTGAGCCAATAGCTGCAGACCAGAGCAGAGCAGTAGCAGGGAGGCTGTGAGAAGCAGGCAGGTTTGGAAACATTTTGAAGGAAGAGGCAACAGGATCTGCTGACAGATCAGACATGGAATGGGAGGGAAAGAAGTCAAGGATGACGGGGGCTTTCGCCTGAGCCTCTGAAGACCAGGCTGCCATTAACTGAGGTGCAGAGGGCTGGGGGAGGGAGGGGCCCAAGTTCTCTCTGGGACCCGGGAAGTTGGAGATACCCAGGTGGAGATAGCAGTTCCTAGAAGTTGAGTGCACAGTGGTGAGATTTTCATGCACCAGCACGGTCCAAAGGCACCGCCCCCCCCCAAAGACTATCACAAACAGCTGGTCCAGGCCCCTCATCAGTCTCTGCCTAACAGCCAGCTGTAGCTTCCTTCTGCAAGGCCCAAGGGCACCCCGGGAACCCTGCCCTGTCTGCTCCGAGGTTCCCCTTTTCTCCTCCCAAAGCCATTTACCTTGTTACCTTGGGCCATTCTCAGATTCAAGCTGGGGAAAGTGGGATGAGTGAAAGGGAGGCCCCATGAGTTTCAGGGTCCCTGTCAGCTCTAACAATCCCCAAGGAAGGGAGAGATGGGGAACTGGAAGGGGGGAGCGTGGAAAAGGGGGGAAGGGGAGAGGAAGGCAACGCGATGAGTCTGAAAACCAGCAGAGTATTTGGAGGATGGAGAAAATTTTGGCTTTTCATCCATTGTTGTGACGCCAAGGAATCAGACTGACTCCAAAGCCAGACCTTACCCTCAAGAGGAATTTCTAATACAGACCCCTTCTCGCGCCCTTTGCTGGCTAATTCAAATACTCAGCGGCTTCTGGAGTGGGGGGATGGCTCGGAGCATCTGTGTGGCAAACTGCACCAGGACCACATCATAACTTGGGAGCTCTCGTGGGTGTCACTGCTTACACTTCCTGAGTGCTGACTACGTGCAAAGCAGCCACCTTCTCAGCTGCTGTCGAGGACTGACTTGTTTACGCCGCGCTTTAGCCCTATGCTATTCGCTTGGTTCTGTTATCACCCCCATTTTCAACCAGGGGAAACTGAGGTGGGGGGAAGTACTCCCCTAAGCTGCAGGGCCAGGAGTTGAACCCACGAAATGGGGGCATTTGCTCTGAGCCACAGCACCACACTGCTCACTGATTTCTTTCCTCTACTTTTCGACATTTCCCAAGTTTCCCACACTGGACATGCAACCTATTAATGATTTAAAAAATCAGCTTGCAAGGAGAGGCCCAGACTCATGATTCCAGCCATCATTTCAAACGTCAGCCATAGAACAGCCCCTCCTACCAGCCCCATACCCGACTCCAGGGATCCCCAACTGTCAAACTCCAGCAGCGTGCAGTGAACGCAGCCCATTTTCCATTTAGATAACTAACTTCCTCTTTTTTCACCCCAGACATTTGCCTGAGTGAAGGCAGTTAAGTCAATAGAACTCTCACCATGGACCATTTCCACACTGGTTTTTCTGGAAATTCCTTGGGTCTCAGAGGCAGGTACAGGCCCAGGAACAAAGCTCTGATAAGCATGTCACCTACACTATTCACTTTGATTTCTCAACACGGTCTTGATCAGGGGCACGAGTGGGTGGCCCGATCCCATCCATCTCCACCAGCTGAATAAAAAGTGGGTCCATAAGTGGGAGGGATGAGTGACTCAAAACACACAACTTCATCTTTAGAAAAAATAATAACCATTGTTTAACTCTAAGCAGGACACCAGTTGTGCCACACACAAGATGAAGTCATTTACTCTTTACAACGACCCTAGGAGGCCAGGACATTTTGGGCTCCTGCCGGCATTTAACATATGAGGAAACTAAGGCCTGGAGAAGCAAAGTGGCTTGTCCAAGGTCACAGTTATCTGTATGGGGGGGGGGGCAGTTTCCCCTGGCCTTGAGCGTGCAGACCTAGAAAACACAGAAGCTATCTGTTTTCTGTTACATTGGGTTTCTTCTCAGGCCCCAGCTGCACACACTCAAACTCTGGTTCCAGGGCACCTCCAGAAACTGGGGCATCCAGCACGTCCAGGTATCCAGAGGAAGGAGGGATCCAGAGGGAGGGAAGTCTGGACGGCCAAAGGCTGAGGGAACATGGGGGGCCTGACAGAGGTGAAGGTCAATCACCTGGCAATTTCTGCAGCGCAACGTCCTTGCAAGGAGAAAAAAACCCAACTGGTCTTCCCAGATGAGTTTCTTAAGCTAAACAAACAGAGGACACTCCCCAAACACACTCGATTTTGGAAAACCTCATTAGTCATCAATCAAGTACATCCTGATACAGAATCTAATGTATGGTCATACATATTATATAAATATATATGACCATACATATAAATATATACATATAAATATATATGACCATACATTAGATTCTATATGAGGATGTATTTGATTCCCCTCTATAATTTAGGAGAAGAAAAGAACAATACCCCAGAATTCATAGCAACACTATACCATCTGGATCCTTGCAGAAAAACTCTTATTGCTGTTATACCTGGCACAGAGAGCAAGGACTCCACAGGTTTTCCTCTCTGCTAAATAGTCCTACTTTGCAAATGGCCTGCTCTCCAATCACTCCCAGACCCTGAATACACAGCTGTTTCCAGCCTTTGAGTAAATCTCTGATCCCACTGGCCTGACAATGGGAGGGATACCAGGTGAGATTGGTTGTTCTACCAAAAGGTATGCCCCCAAAATAAAGCCTTCCCACGGGGCCCTGAAGAATGACTTTTTCAACACTCCAAGTGCAGCCTGAAAGGAAAGGACCACAAAACAGGACAAGAAGTTATTTTTGAATACTAATCACCAAGGGTGTTTCTTTCTCCTGAAGCCTACACAAAAGTGGAAAAACTATCATGTCCAGATCTGCCTATGGTGTTTATGAATAACCACCATGGCCTAACACAAGTGCCCTCCTGGAACAAAGGAGGAATTCCCCCATTAGAGGGAAGCTAAAGCCAGAGACGCCGGGATTAAACCACAGGAAGCCGACTCTGGAGACCCAACCAGGCTCAACACTGAACATTCAGAAGAAAACTTGCAGAGGTAAAAACTGGCGGAGGTCCTCACAGAGAGGAGCCTCATATTACAGGGGTGGGGTGGCATGCCCCCACTGGTACCAGGGGCCTGGGCATCCTCAGCTGCACCCCAAACCTAACCCGAGAGTCAGGTGAGACATGCCTGGGGTGAGCAGCCCTACCTTCTTTCCTGGCTGTTCCTCAAACTTCCCTAATTCTTCCCATGTTCCTCCAAACTCCCCACAGAGTAATTAAGCCGAAAGAAAGTAAAAGACGATAAAAAGATGTAACCACGGAAGAGTAACATGGATGCAAAACAACTGGGGAAAGGGTAAACCTCAACCAATCACTGGGAAGCCCCTTTCCACAGCCAGAGCCCCTCCCCAGCTCAGCCCTTGGATTATGGGGCGTTCTTTGTGAATGGGGGGACCCCAGCCCACAAAGGAGATGGGAAAACTTCACCAGAGAGACAACCGCCTTTACCGCCCTCCATCTCTGGCGCCCTCCATCTCTGCCCTCCCCTTCCCTGGAAGGTTAGTAACTGGAGAGGGAACCCCAAAGCAGGAAGGACCACTCCTTTCAGCCCCTCCCCCAGGCTCTGGCCCTTCACCTTTTCCCCCAAACCCCAAAGCTGGGCACATGCAAATCGCTCCCCCTTCCCCCGGAACTGAATTACCCAAGTTTTCCTTCATCCGCGGCACTCCCGAAGGAGCCGCCGCGGGCGGGTGGGAGCGGGACCCCCAGGCCGGCTGCAGAGCGGGGAACGCGGCGCTCTGGTCGGCAGCGGGTGCCCGGGGTCTGCGGGCCCGCCCGCCCGCCCAGCCCGGTGCTTCCCCCGCAAGCCGGCGTCCCAGCCTGCCGGGCGCCCTCCCTCCCGCCGCCCCACGCGGTCCGGGCGGCCGCCGAGCACTTACCCAGAAGGGGTCGGAGCCGTCCGCGCTGCAGAAGCCCTGGAGCTCCATGCGGCCGGCGCGGGCACCGGCGGGCACCGGCAGGCGTGAAGCAGCGGCGCGGCGGGCAGACAGGCCCGGCGGCTGGCAGCGGCGACGACTGGAGGCAGCGGGGAGGGAAAGCGGCCGCAACGCCGCCTGATTGGCCGGCGGGTCGTGATGCGGCGGCCCCGCCCCGCCCAGCCCCGCCCCGGCGCCCGGCTCCGCTCGCAGCCCCACGGCGTGCAGGACGCACTGGTCTGCAGCCTGGCCGGATCCCCTGGGCCCAATCCCACCCCCATGGGAGGCCCCGGGAGCTGCGGGGATCTTTGTGTCCATAGCTGGCGACCAGTTTTCAAATCCTACTGTAACAACAACGAGGACGACTCATAATAATAACAACCGGGAGAAAATAACACGTCCTGAGTCCTCCATGCGCCCGGACTGTGCCAAACACGAGCTGTGTTTGGATCCTGTGTATTATGACTTCCCTTTCATGAAGGAAGAAAACAAGGAGCGGTCAGGTCAAGTGGCTTTTCCAGAATCACCAGGCTAACCCAGGCAGCTGACTTCAGAGCAGATAAGAAACATAGGAGGTGGATACACTTACTAAACTTGTTGGAGAAACTGAGGCTCAGAGAGGTAAAGTGATTTGCCCCAGGTCACACAGCTGCCAAGTAGTGGAAGTGGGATTCGAACCACAATCAGTGTGACTCCAGAGCACTCATAGCCGGAGGGCTCCAATCGCCATCCCAAACAGCTGTGGGCCCCCCATGTGTGCGAAGCACCGTGGTTTTTTTTTCTCAACCCTCTTTGAGGGGCATTCAGGAAATGATCCGATTATTGATCCTCCTCTTAGAGATAAATAAACTGAGGCCTACACTCATAGTAATAATTAACAGGCATTCACAGTTATGGGGCTTCCTAAGGCTTTGTTCTTGACAATGAACATAAATTAACTTGGGCAATGCTCACAGCGACCCCAGAAGGGAACTGCTATTATTATCCCTATTTTGCAGTTGAGACTGAGGCTCAGCGAGGCAGAGTATTTTGTCAGGGCTTATGTAGACAGTAAGTGGCTAAACCAGACTTGGAACCCAGGCAAGCTGGTTGGGAAGGGAGGCATCTATAATGCTAACCATTTTGCTATATTGTCTCAGAATTGTTTAATTCACAGGCAGCCAGTGACAGAGGAGCTGGGGCTGGGCCATGGGAGTCTAGGCTTTCACTGTGACACCTGCAATACCTTTCCTCTCCTCCCTTAATCACTTGCCTCATGTGTAGTTTCCATTACACACACACACACACACACACACACACACACCAGCTGCACCAACTAAAACAGAAACCATGGTTGAATTTGAGACCCCCAAAAGTTCAGATGAGGGAGGGAGACAGGATTGTTTCCTATGATTTTTCTTACTGGCCCAGGTTCCCCTCAGGGTGAGTGACTGTTTAAGGGACAATTTAATCAGTTTCAGGTGATAATGCTCCTTGTGTTATTGCTTTGACATTTATATATTCAACAAATACTTATTTAGCATCTACTATATACTGGGTCTCGCTAAGAACAAGACAAAGTTGCTACTCCTATGGAGCTTAAACTGTTGGGGTTTCTTGTGGGTTTTTTAAAGCATTTTTTCAAGGTAGAGGAACAGGTTAATCAAATATCACATACAGAAAAGGGCATTTACAGCTGTGATAAAAGCTAAGAAGAAAAAGGGGGAGTAAGAAGGCCTAAAAGTGTCCCAGAGTGGAAGTCAGGGAGGGCTTCCTGGAGGAAGAAGCCTTTGAGATGAGATACAAGTGATGAGTCCGGTTTTATGAGGCCTGGGTTGTGTCCTGGGCTGAAGAAAACAGCTTATGGAAAAGCCATGAAGCAGGACAGAGCAGATCCTTGAAAGATCCTGAAGACAACATGGGTGACAGGAACCCAGAGAGAGAAGCAGGAGAGATCAGAAGGGGCCAGAGCATGAAGGACCTTGTTGACCAACGAAGGGATTTCAGCTTGGCCCTAAGAGCAATGAGGAGGCCACTGGTAAGTTCTAAGCAGAGCATGAGACAGGGTCAGATTTCTTTCCATTCTTATCCAAACTCATTATTCATTCATTCTTTCAACAAATATTTACTGGGCAAACACACGAAAAGATGCTCAGCATCATTAGTCATTCTGGGAATGCGAATAAAACCCCAGCAACATACCATTACATACCCACAAGAAAGACAGAAATGAAATGCCAAGTTTGAGCCAAAATGAGAAACAAATGAAACTCACACTCTGTTAGTGGAAGTATAAATTGGCTCAACGGCTTTGGAAACCGGTCTGGCAATTTCTACTAAAGCTAAACATACAACTGCACAATGACACAGCAATTCTACTCCTTTCCGAGAGAAAGGCATACTTCTGTCCATCAAAAGACATCTACCAAAAATTCAGGACAGTTTTATTCAAAATAGCCAAAAACTAGAAACAACCTAAAAAAAAAGATGGGTGCGTTGTGGCACACGATGGCATACTACACAGCACTTTTTTTAAAGAATCAAATTGTTGACACGTGCAACAATGCAGACGTATCCCACAAAATATCATAAGGAACAAAAGAAGCCAGACACAAGAGTACATGTTTCATGATCCCATTTAAATGAAATTCAAGAACAGGCAATATTAATAGATGCTGAGCGAAGTCAAAATAATGGTCACATTTGGGGGGTTATTTATGATTGGAAGGGGTACGAGAGAGCCTGCAGTGGAGTTGGAAGTGTTCTGTAACTTGATCTGGTGGTAGTTACATGGTTTTTATACACGAACACACACACATTTTAAAAATTCATTGAGCCTTTTCAGCATACATGATTTTGTACTATATTTTCATATTGGGCCTATTGATTTGATATACTTGTATTCCTTTCGTAAGTATTTTAGGTTTATTTTTTTATACGTAGTTCCATGTGCGGTAATCATAAATAAATGCATAAATGTGAAAACACACACACAAAAATAAAAAAATAAAGTTCACTGAGCTGGATGCTTTAGGTTGCAGTCCTTTACAAAAATTATGCCTTCTATGAAAAATTTAAATAGATAATCAATAAAATATTTACTGGGGCCGACCATCTGCTAGGCACTCAATTAGGGGCTGCAGACACAGCAATGGACAAAGCAAAGATCACTGTCCCTCTTGAAGGAAGCAGAGGTTAGACCAAACAAACGAATACACCCTTTTCCAGAAGCAAAAACTGAGGGTTCGAGGGATGAGGTAAATCGCCCAAGATCCTACAGCTGGCAGAGACAAGCCGCAGCCCTGCTTTTAACCACCAAGCCCTCCCTGAGCTCCCCTTTCAGCCACAGACTCAAAGGTCCTCTCCTCCCTTTCTCTCCAAGCCCCTTCCTCTAAGCCCATCTGTGGCTCTAGTACAAAAAGGAACACCCTCCAACCCAGCGGCTCTGGGCCCGGAGCCAAACCCACACAAACAACAAACACAATGATTGTTGATAAAAATGCAGGATGTGGATTTCAAGCATCAGCTGCATTGATAAAGTCTACCTATGATTGGGTAAATCATGTAGACAAGAGTGCCAGAGAGATCTTTTTTATTTGTCCCTATTATCACAGCACCCTGTTCCGGTGCGTTTATTTTTGCGGTACTTATTACTCTTTCTAATCATTTAATTATTTATTTGCTCCATATAGGCCTCCCCAGCCAGACTGGAAGCTTCCAGCTACTGCTGTCTCTCATCTTTACTGCTACCCCAGCGTCCTCCCTGGTCTTCCCATTTCTGTCCCTCCCCGCTGCAATCAGACAGAGCTCTACAGAGCAGCCAGAGGTGTCCCATTAAAGCGAGAAAGCTACTACACCCCTGCAGAATGGCTCCCATGGCCTCCCATGGTGTTTAGTACAAGATCCTACACACCCACAAGAAGTGAAAGCAGGGACTCGAACAGATACTTGCGCACTCATCTTTGTAGCAGCGTCATTCACAATAGCCAAGAAGTGGAAGCGACCCAAGTGTCCACGGACAGACGAATAGGTAAACAAAATGTGGTGTATGCACACAATGGAATATCATTCAGCCTATAAAGGGAAAGAAAGTTTGACACGTGCCACAACAAGAGTGAACCTCGAAGATATTATGCTCAGTGAAATAAGTCACGAAGGACACATATTGCATGAGTTCATTCATATGAGGTTCCTAGAGTAGACAAATTCATAAAGACTGAAGTAGAATGGTGGTTGCCACGGGCTACAGGGAGGGGAGAAATGGGGTGTTACTGTTTAATGAGGACCGAGTTTCAGTTTGGGAAGATGAAAATGTTTTGGATGGAAAGTTCTAGGGGAGTCACAGGGAAGAGCCACTGTACAGTTTCAGAAGAGCATCACAATAAGCCACCAATGATTTTGCAGAATAGATTGACGAAGTACAATGGAATCACGGTGGTCACGCTGCTAAATTCCTAAAACTAAGATTGTTGAGGCCTGAGGAAACGATTCCGCTCTTGTGTGAACCAGCCAGGGAACTTCAAGTGTTGACCTTTCCAGGTCTGCGTCAATACCTGGATACACATCAGACCTCCAGGTCACCCTCTGATTACCCTCTGAAGGACCAAGGAAGGAATGTTCACGTGTGCCTGACAGCCAGTATCCAGACCACCGGTCGTCCAGAGGGTGACACATTCAGAAGCTGAGAACGCAGGACTGATTCCTCTCAAGAATGTACTGTTCACCATAAGAACTCTTAGCTTGTCTTTCTTCTTTCAGTTGTGTTTCCAGTTTGCAGACCCTAAGACCCTTGAATAAATCTTTATCATTTATTTCTAGCCAAAGCCTCCAGACTCTTTTTGAGGTCATCCAACACTTTCCAGTTCTCTCTTTCAACCACGCCAACAGAAGTAACAGTGAGTGCTTACTGAGTATGTACGCTGTGCCAGGTGCTGTGACTGTGCTCTCACTCCATGGCCAACACAACGCTGTGAGTTTAGGGACTACAGTTAGACACACAGAGGTCAAGGACTCGTTCAAGGTCACACAGCTGATGGGTAGCAACATGGATGTTGAACCCGGGAGCCACTACCCTTTTCTGCTGCCAGTTCCCTCTGCTGAGTCTATAACAACATTAAAGAAGCCTTTGGCAAAGGAGAAATCGAGATCAGGGCTGCACTGCTAGGACCAGCTTCCTAAGGAGGAGAAGGGCGGCCACCGTGAGGGCCAGCGGCCTTCCAACGGTGCTACTGGCACGAAGACTCTCCAATGGTCATGTGCAAGGACAGGGTTTTTGTTTTTATTTTTGTTCAACTTTTCATTGTAAGTACTTTCCAACAAAAAGAAAAATAGAAAGACCTGTACATTAAATACACATGTGCTCACTGCCCAGCATAAAAATTACCAGTTTGCCGTCCTCTTCATCTTTACCTACACGTGTAAAATGTATTAATTGACTTTGTTGTAGCCATTTCAAAGTAATTAGACTTCATGACAGGTAACCCCCAAATAGTTCAGTAAGTACCTCTAAAAGATAATGCCATTCACTTGTGTAATGCAATACCAGCGTCACACCTAACAAAATTCCCTGATATTGTCTAATACCCAATTCATATTCAAATTTCCTCAATTTCACCAAAATGTCATCGTTTAAAAGCTGATGTTTTCAAGGGACCTGATCAGAAGAAAAGGCCATCGGGAACAATCCTATAATCGACAACCCTGGTTTCTTCACTCATTACGAAGAGGGAGAGCAAATGCCGGAGCAATTATGGGATGCCTTACCAAATGAAGGAAAACATGAGGTTATGATAGATAGGATTTAGGGAAGGGTCAAATTTAGGTGAAATGTAAAAGAAGCTGGGTTTTGATAGGCTCAAAGCAAAACAGGGCTGTGAGTGAAGGGGTTCATATCTGCTGAGACTGCAAAGTGGACTCAGGGTCCTGTTTGCCTGAAACTACAAAGTGAAGTAAATGTGGACCTTTGCATTCAGAAAGTCTTTGTCAGAAGCTCTGTATTTGGGTTGGAAATCAAGGCACCTTCTCAGTCTCCAGGTGACTTAGATCTTGCAGGTGAGAAAAAGATATTTGCACTGGCATAATTTCAAACTGCCTATTTTCTCACCAGCTATGATTTTTGAGAACAAAGTTTCCCAGTGAGTAAGAAAGCAGTGGTTGCCCCGAAAAGGAGGTCACTATGACACTTTATAGCTGCAGAGTGTCCTCGGGAAAAATATTGTTTCCTGGTACCTCTGCAGCCAGCTTCATCTGTGTCTGTTACCCTAGCCTGAAGAATGGCCATGCTGAGTTTTACTCTCTCAGTCTGATCCCATTTTCACTTTCTCACAATGCAGGATCATTCACTGCATTTAGTTGTTTTGTCTTTAAGGGTCTTAATCTAGAACAGTCCACCATAAATTTGTGTGTGTGTGTGTGTGTGTGTGTGTGTGTGTGTGTGACACTGTCTTGTTAAAGAGACTGAGCCAGTTATACAGTGGAACGGTCCCACATTCTGGATTTCTCCTTCTGTTTCTTCATTGGCAGGGTTCAATTTGTTCTTCTGTCCCCTGTATTTTCTGTAAACTTTAGATCTACAGGCCTGATGGATTACATTCTTCCCGGAACAAGGACAGTTTGAAGAGGCTCTGTTTCCACATAGACTTAGTCTAACTCACTCTTAGATATTTAACCAAGATAAATGAAAGCGGACACTCACGCAAAAACTTGCCCTTGGAAGAACACAGCAGCAGGACTCATAATAGCCCCCAAACTGGAAGGACCCAAATCTCCAGCAATAGGTGAATGAGAAACAAATCGGAGTATCTCCATACAATGACTACTACTCAGCAATAGAAAGAAACTACACCTCACGTACATCTCAGAATCATTATGCTGAGTGAAAGGAACCCCGAGCAAAGGGCCACATACAGTATATAGTGACAGCAAGCAGACCCCCTGGAACTGGGAGTAGACGGGGACTGACTGCAAACGGTCCTGAAGGAATTATCTGGAATGATAGGAACTTTCATTCTACGTCTTGAATGTGGTGATTACACAGGCATGTACCTTTGTCAAAACTCAACAAAGCGGATACTTTAAAGGTGTGCGTTTTATTGTATTAAAATCATATCTCAAAAGAAGAGAAAGGGAGAGAATCTGTTTAGATCTCAGCTGCTGTGTGTTCTCTCTCCTCAAATGGACGTGCCCGAGAAAGTGCTTGAGATCCAAGGCGTTTCTTCCTTCACAATTGTCCCTCCTCCATATCACAAAGGTAAGGTAATACTTTACATGCATTTCAAAACCTGCTAAGGTGTTGTTTGTGAAACTCTGGATGCCAAAGGCACAGTGTGAAGTAATAGTGTATGGCTGGGAAAGAGAATGACCCTGACGACTGCGTAACAAATCCTTTTGCATTTCAGATGGTTTCCAATTTGCTTTCAACCAACTTGAAGGAGGCCCTGCATGGCTTGTCAGGTGATGGATCTGTACAAATAATTTCTGATAATGGATCAGAATGTCATGTGTGGCAAATTACATGGGAGTTCAAACACAACACGGGAGTTCAAACATGTCTGACCTTGAGTTACTTCGCTGTAACCAAATTTCCATTCCAGTCTCCTGTTTATATGAAAAACATTTCTCAGTGTTTACTTCTGTGAAAACAAGAAACTGGAAGAGCGCGTATTCTCTAAACTCTGTCCCATTCCAGCAATAAATAATATTCATCCACAGATAAATAAACCTGAAAAAAATACACAAAACAATAACCAGCCCCATTCATCTCATTAAAAAAATTCATTTAGAATAAGATACACTTTTTAGTGTATGACAATTATTGATCACAATGTAGTATATTTATGTTGTTCTGATCAATTGTGTTCAAATAATAATTGTAATGATGATTCAAAAAAAATTTTAACACTTGGAGCTTTATGATCACAGGATGGTCTTCAAAATTAGAGCCTTGGGGAATCAGGGCTTATTTTAAAAAACTATACATGTATGTGTGTATATACACATATATATATTTATCTTCATATAAGCATTTTGGTTACAGATAAGTATGACCAGGTGATTAATTTTATAACGATTTCAAATATATTACATTAGGATAGAAGTCGTGGGGGAACTAGAATGGAAATACAAGGTCAAGGGGAAAAAAAAGAGTGAGATAAAACTTTCAACACTTAAGAGTCTATTCTTGTATATTCTTCCCACAAAATTTTCCACTTATTTTTATATTGTTGTGTGACTATGCTCATGGGTTGTTGTTTTTTTAAATGAATGATGGTAGGTATATTTAATAGTGTGAAGTAAAAGTTATATTCTAAAATGTCAATATTTATAATAAGAAATTAGACTCTGCAACTATTTAAACTTATGATAAACACATTTTAGATGTCAACTTAAAAATGTACAAGAAAAGGGCACAGAGTTCTTAGAAATTCTTTTAGGAGAAACACAAGCAAAATATTTGAAGATCAGTAAACAAGACCTTTTGTCCATCTACTGAGCAGTGATGGTTTGTCAAGCAAAACACTCAACATCAAGACTGACAGGGTCCTGGGGGCAGCCAGTGAGCTCAGTTGGTTACAGTGTGTTACTGTTAACAACAAGGTTGCCGGTTTGATCCCCACATGGGCCACTCTGAACTGCGCTGTGCCCTCCACAACTAGATTGAAACAACCTCTTGACTTGGAGGTAATGGGGCCTGGAAAAACACACTTAAAATAAAGTTAAAAAAAAAAAAAAGACTGATGGGGTCCCTCCTCTCATGGAGATAACACTAGTTAGTAACAAATAAATATAAACAAAGGAGGAAAAAAGCCAATTTCAGGATTTGATGATACTTCAAAGAACACAATACATGTAATAGAAAGTTTTTTGGGGTGAGGGTGTGGGTGAGTGTGGGGGTGAAAGGCAAATGGGTTGGTCGAGGTAAGTCTCACAGAGGAAGTGACATTTGAACTGAGACCTGAATGATGAGTGTGTCAGCAACCAGAAAATCTGGGAGAGTGTCAGGCGGAGGAAACCATAAGTGCAAAGGCCCTGTGGTAGGAACAAGCTTGTTGTGATCTAGGAATAGAAAGAAGATGCTGGTGGCTGGCGTGTGGTGAGTCGGGGAAGTGTAGAAAAGATAGGCTGGGGCAGGCCATTCTGTGGCGTCTGAATTTTATTCTAAAGAAAATAGGAATCCTTTAGCAGAGTTCCTCAACCTCCGCCCTATTGACCTTTGGCCCAGATAATTCTTTGTGGCGGGGGCTGCCTCGAGCATTGTAGGATGTTTGGCAGCATCCCTGTCCTCTACTCACTAGATGCCAGTAGGATCCCACCTCACTCCTCGTGACAACCAAAAACAGACATTGCCAGATGTCCTCTGAGGGGATCCACTCCAATAATGGGATACTACACAGCCCCCAGCAATGGTGCTGCTGGTCTAAATCCCAGGAAAACACCCAGGACCCCCGTGAGCCATGGCAGATCGAATGCACTTTATTTCTGCTCCCTCCCACAACCTCCCTGAAATGCCCATCCAGGAATAAGAAAGGTCAAAATTAATGAGGAAACAACCTCAGATGAAGGGGGCCAACAAAGTTTTAGAAGACGGAAAGCAGGTGGTAAGTGAACTAGCAGAAAGCAGAGCTGGAAGCCACCAAGAACCAAGCTACTCCCCTCCACAGAAGCCAGAGTTGTTCTGAGAAACTGAAAATGCCTCTTGCCTATGGAGGCTGTGTGAGCTGTGTGGGGGTCAGTGTGAGGAAAGGTTAGACTCCTCCCACCCCACCAAGCAGGTGACTGACTATATTTCTCTCAGCCACAGCATAAGGCAGGAAGTTTTAGAGAAATTACATTTAGGAAGGGGTACAGTAGGGGTGGAGTGAGTCCTGGAACCGAAAACAGGAGAATTAAGTGAGAGCATACCCAGGAATGGTGAAATTCCCAAGCTTTGGAACTGTGTGGATTTTTTTTTTTTTCTTTAACCATAGGCATATATTTTTCAAAATAAAAATCATGAAGGTTTTGAAAATCAGTATTATATCAGCATTGTTCAAACATCAAAACTGTAAGAAATACAATGGGAAGTCTCTCTCCAACTCCTGTGTCCATTCCTATATGCCTAACTCCTGCCAATGGTAGGTAACTACTGTTACGAGTCTGTTGTCTATCCTTCCAGAATTCTTCATACACATGCCCGTAACGTAGATTTCCTCCCTGTATGATCGATCTGAGGGTCGGTGTCCCCCCTCCACCCAATTCATGTGTTGAAATACTGAAGCCCAACGTGATGTTGGGTGTTACGAGGTGGGAACTTTGGGAGGTGATTAGGTCAGGAGGACGAATGAATGAGACTAATACCCTTATAAGAGCCCCCGGAAGCTCCCGTGCCCCTTCCACCCTATGAGGACACAGGGACAAGGCACTGGCTATGAACCAGAAAGAAGGTCCTCACCAGACCGCCACCATGCTGGTGCCTTGACCGTGGATTTCCAGCCTCCAGAACTGAGAAACACATTTCTGTTGTTTCTAAGCCAGCTAGTCTGAAGTCTCCCAGGACTCTTGCAGGCAACGTGAGAAAACATGGGCCCTAGTGGCTGTGTTCCTTTCGTGCAGAAGAAGCCCAGGCTGCTAATCCCACAAGTGCTGATTAAGGGAGATTTCTGGGGAAATGTTCTCCAGCGTTACACTCTGTTCTCTCTGGAGCCCTTTTGTTGTTTGATCATCATGTATCAGTTCACAAAGAGTCAGGCCCTGTGCTATGCTAAGCACTTGACTGTACTTGGCCTATTTTGTCTTTTCACAACAGAACCCATGTAGCAATCAGTTACGCATCAGTTTTAGGGCCCCACCAAAATGTTTCCATTCTTTTAAAATCAGAAGAAAAAATAAATATAACCCTGCCTTTAGTATATTCAATTTTTAGCAATGGAATCATAAAATGTAGTTTTAGATTTGTTTTGTTTTGTTTTTAAATGGAGAAATGGGCCTGGCCAGCAACCCTACGGGGTGGGCACTATTGTTATACAATTTATCCAAGGGAGGAAACTAAAGTCTGAGAAGTGACTTGCCCAAGGTCAGAGAGATGGAAAGTGTGGGAACAGGGACTGGAAGCCATGCCTGGGGAACCCTGGAGCACATGCTGGGCCACTAAGCAAAAGGCCCAGCAAAAGGCCACTAAGCAAAAGGCCTCCAGGTCAACACTTTTACTTCCAGGAGATGTGTCTGGCTGGAGCTGGGGAGGTTTACCCTGGAAGAAGACTTAGAGATTTGATATAGCCTTCAAATATTTTAGGGGCTGTCACGTGGAAAAAGTATTAGCCCTGTTTTGTATTGCTCCTGAAAGCAAGAATATGGGGAGTCAGATTGCAGGAAAGCAGAGTTTTGACCCAGTGATATAGTGAACTTCCTGGAAGTAACAAGATCACTGTCAATGGTGATTTACCCTAAAAACCAAAGATGGGGTGTTTGACCCCAGCCCCTGCCAAGGAAAGAATTGGAGGATTGCTGCCTAGGGAGGGGAGTTGGACAGAATGAGATGGATTTTTATGTGCCTGTAACATTAAGATTCTACGGTTGCAAATATTAGCAGTTCGGCAGTTTAGAGGAGTCTGGATCCTCCCTACCCCACCCCAATTTTACCAATCCTAACTGAGACCTCTCGCACACAATTGGTGGGAGTATAAATGGAGAGAGTCTTTTTGGAAGAGCTGTTGGCAGTATCTATTAATATTTAGACTGTTCATACCATTTGACTTGGCAATTCTGTATGGAAGAACCTATCGTGTAAGTGTACGAATATGCAAAGATATTTTACCCGCGGATGCTTACTCACAGTGTGTTTATAACAGCCAATGTTTGCCAACACCCTGTGTCGGTCAGGAGGCCAGGTAAATGAATGATGACATGTGACAGCTATAGCATTGTATTAATGGTCCAGGCTCTGCTGTGGACCCTAGGGCTCCAAAAATGAGCATACGTGACAAAGACCCCCCCCCCACCCTGTGGATGTCCTCCTTGTGGGGGGGGCTGTCAGACAAGAAACAAACACACTTAATAAGTAAATCACACAGCGTGTTAGAAGGGGGTAAGGGCTGTGTTGAGAACTTGAGAATATGGGGTAGAAGTGATGGCACATTGCAATTTGAAGTAGGGGTAGGGTCTCTCTGAGAAGGTGACTTTGAGAAAGACGTGAAGCCGGGTGAGACACCTACCATTTCTTGTGGTTCTAAGGTGGAAGTTTATAGGGAGAACAGCTTGGAGGGGCCTGGCATCCAGCTGGCCCTGGAAGGACAATAGCTATTGTTCATTCAGTCCTGAAATTAACAAGAGCTCACAAAACACTTAATGTGGAAGATGCCTAAAAGCATTTTAGTTTGCAAATGAAGAGTGGGAGGACCTAGGCTCTGACTGTTCTATCTGCCTCCTCAAAAAGGAGTCCACACATCTCCGGCCATGGGCAAGGTGCCCGCCTGCGCGTCCCGTGTGCCTGGCCGCCTTTGTAGCAAACTGCCCATGTGTTCCCATCAGTTTAACCGAGTAGGGGAGGCTCCTCAGTTCCCTTTGTCCTTGATAAAGCCCCACAGGGCCTCCCCCACTAGGCAATGATGAAGCCATTGGTGTGGTGAAGTCCCTCCCTGAACAAGAGATTACTAACCAGCAACTCCTTAAACCGGTGAAGTTGGTCCCTATCGACGCATTGATTCTGAGTCTTGGCAGCAGACTGATGGGAGGTACCAAAGGCATCAGGTACTTGCTTTCCCCGACTCCACGCAAATCTTATCTACTTCCTTCTAAAAAATGACTCTATGTGGCGGCCGATGGCTCAGTTGGTTAAAGCGCTCTTAACAGCAAGGTTGCGGGTTGGATTCCTGCAGGGGATGGTGGGCTGCGCCCCCTGCAACTAAGATTGAAAAACAACGACTTCACTTGGAGCTGATGGGTCCTGGAAAAAAACACACTGTTCCCCAATAAAATTTTAAAAAAATAAATAAATACATAAAAATAAAAAATGACTCTGGACTCATTAGTGTAACGGGTATCTAATGGGGTCTCCTCTGGTTTCGATGTCACCCGAATTAGAGAAAGGGTCTCCTTCAAGGGGAGAAGAGACAAACAGATTCCTACACAAAGCCAAAGATAAATACTCCAAGAGAGATCAATAAAGTCCCAAAGGGGGAGTGAGGAAAAGCTTCACTGCCACCACACCAAGGACACTGCTGATGGGACAGGAGGAGACACAATTGGGGTTTTGACCCAGGGAAATGGGGGGTGGTGTCATGGGCAGAGGGTCACCGCACTGAAAAACACAAGAAAGCTAACAATGGAGCATATTCAAGCTGTTCTAATCAGTTCATTTTGTCTGAAGCATAGCGATAAAGACAAGAATAAATAATAGTAATAACTAAGATTCATTGTACACTTACTAGGTACCTGACAGCATTCTAAACACTTTCTACCTCATCTAATCTTCACAAAAATCCTGTAAGAATAAGAAAATCCCAACTCTATAGATGAGGAAACAGAGGCAAAGAGAGGTTGATAATTTGCCCGTTTGTGGCTGAGGGGTTTGTAAAACACCACCACTCCCACCAATAATAACAATCACAACAGTTAACTGCCGTTGATTGATCACCAAACACTTCACTGAGTGTTGGACATTCCTCTTCCTCTGATTTGATCCTCACTGTCCAGGTGACGAAACTGAGGCTTCGGTGGAAGTAACATTTTCGCATACTATTGAAGCTAAGTTGGTGCTAATTCTAACTAGATGTTGTACATTAAGATGTTAATTGTAATTCCCAAAGCAACTACTAGGAAAATAACTGCAAAAAATATAAAGTAAAAGAGATAAGAAGAGAATCAAAACGGCACACTAGAAAATATCTATCTCACACAAAAGAAGGCAGTAATGGAGGAATTGAGGAAGAAAGAAGATATGATGTATAGAAAACAAATAGCAAAATAGCAAAAGTCCTTACTTATGACTAATCACATTAAATGTAAATGGATTAAACTCTCCAGTTAAAGGTCAGAGGGACAGAATGGATAAAATGACACGAACCAACTTCATGTTCGCTTTAGATCCAGAGACACAAATAGACTGAAAGTCTATAGGTGAAAGTAAAAGGATGGAAAAAGATATTCCATGCAAGCAGTAGCCAAAATACAGTTGGAATGGTTATACACATGGCCAAAGAAGGACATTATATAATGAAAAAAGGTAGATCCATTAATAAGAAATAACAATTATAAACATATATGCACCTTAAACAGAACCCCGAAATACACGAAGCAAAAACTGAAAGAACTGGAGAAATACACAGTTCAACAATAAGAGTTGGAGACTTCAACACTTTCAATAACGGAGAGAACTACTAGACCAAAGATAAACAAGAAGTCTTAAACAACACTATAAGGCAACTAGACCCAAGAGACATATTTAGGGCACTCCACTCAAAAGCAGCAGAATACACATTCTTCTCCAGTGTACATGGAACAGTCTCCAGGATAGACCATATGTTAGGCCACAAAACAATTCTCAATAAATTTTTAAAAGACTGAAACCATACAAAATATCTTTTCCAATCAAAATAAAATGAAACAGAAAGAAAACTGGAAAATTCACAAATATGTGCAAATTAAACAACATACTTTTAAACAACCAATGGGTGAAAAAAGGCATCACTAGGGAAATTAGGTGATACTTCGAGATGAATGAAAATGAAAATACAATATACGAAAACATATGGTGTATAGCAAAAGAAGTGCTCAGAGGAAAATTTGTAGTTATAAACACATGAAAAAAATGAAAGATCTCAAATCAATAACCTAATATCCCACCTTAAGGAATTAGAAAAAGAAGCTCAAACTACACCCAAGCAAACAGAAGGAAGAAAATAATAAAGATTAGAGTGAAGATGAACAAAATAGAGAATATAAAGGCAACAGAGAGCATCAACAAACCCAAAAGTTGGTTCATTCTTTGAAAAGATCAACAAGATTGATAAACTTTTAGCTAAGACTAACCAAAAAAAAAGAGAGAAGACTCAAATCGCTAATGTCAGGAAGCAAAGTGTGGAAATTACTACCAACCTTACCAAAATAAAAAATACTCTAAACCATTGTATGCCAGCAAATTAGATAGCCTAGATGACATGGACAAATTCCTAGAAACACACAAACTGCCAAACTAAGTCAAGAATAGAAAATGCAAATAGACCTCTACTAGTAAAAAAATTGAATTAGTAATAATGATTTTAAAAATTCCAATAAAGAAAAGCCCAGGACCAGATGGCTTCATTGGTGAATTCCACCAAGCATTTAAAGAATTAATACCAATCCTTCTTAAACTGTTCCAAACGTAGAAGAGACCAGCATTACCCTGATACCACAGCCAGACAAAGACATCACAAAAGAAAACAATAGACCAACGTCCCTTATGGATATAGATGCAAAAATTCTCAACAAAATACTACCATATTGAATCCAGCACATATACACAGATCAAATAAGTTTTATCCCAGAATACAAAGGTGCTTCATTATTTTAAAAGTCAATCCATGTCATATACTGCATTAATAGAATAAAGGGGGAAAAAGACTGCGTGAATATCTCAATGCAGGGGAAAAAAATCATCTGATGAAATCTAACACCCTTTCATGATAAAAATACTCAACAAATTGGACTAAGAGGGAACTTTTTCAACATAAGGGGCATATATTAAAAACCCACATGATACGCAATGGTGAAAGATTTAAAGCTTTCCCCCTAAGATCAAGAACAAGACAAAGACACCTGCTTTTGTTACCTCTATTCGACGTTGTACTTGAATGGTTTAAAATACAGGTTTTATTATTCTTCAGGTATGGTGTGGCCAACAGATCAAGAGAAGACTGCCATTGAAAAGATAGTTTATTATACCTGCAGACCCCAAGAGAAGAGAGCATGCAACACCATGGGGGGAGGTTCACACAGGAAGCACTGGGGGAGGTAAAGAGGCAGAGGGATAAGGGGGGGGGGCTGTGGGTGAGAGCCTTTATTGGCGTTCCAAACGGAAGGAATGGAAGAGGTAGGAGAAGCAGGCTCATGATTGACTGGATTGAATAATTTCAGCAGGCCCTGGGGCACCGTAGCTGTCCCTAGCTGTCTGATACCTGGCCCTGAAAATGACAAGACATTGTTGAAAGAAATTTAAAAAAATCTAAATAAATAGAGAGACATCATGTGTCTATAGATTGGCAGAGTTAATATTGTTCAGATGGCAATACTACACAAAGCAATCTATAGACTTAATGCCGTCTCTATCAAAATCCCAACGTCCTTTTACACAGACATGGAAAAGCCAAAACTGAAATTTATATGGTACTACAAGGGACCCTGAAAAGCCAAAACGATCTCGGAAAAGAACAAAGTTGGAAGACTCACACTTCGTGATGTAAAACTTACTGCAAAGCTACTATAACCAAACATTGTGTTACTGGCATAAGAATAAACACCCACATCAATGCACTAGGGTTGCAATTCTATAAAAAACCCATACATCAATGTTCAATCGATTTTTGACAGGAGTGCCAATACTATCCATCGGGGGAAAGAATAGTCTCTTCAACAAATGGTCCTGGGACAACTGGATATTTACATGCAAAAGAAGGAGGTTGGATATTGAACACACATCATAGACAAAAATTAACTCAAAATGGATCAATAACCTAAATATAAAAGTTAAGACTATAAAATACTTAGAAGAAAACCTAGAGGCAAATCTTCATGATCTTGGATTTGCAATGGTTTCTTAAAATTTGACACCAAAAGCCCAAGCAACAACCACCAAAATAGATGAGCTGGACTTCATCGAAATTAAAAACATTTCTGCATCAAAGAACACAATCCTGAAAATGAGAAGACTGCCCACAGAATGGAAGAAAATATTTGCAAATCATCTATTTGATACGATTCTAGTATCCAGTGTTGACTGAAAAACGATGTCAACTCAGTGTTTCATCACCAAAAACGATTTATTCGGAGGGGAATTTATTGCAGCCCAGCGCATGCAGACATGGCAAGCCACATGGATACTCTGCCTGCATGCCAAGACGGAGGGGTATTTATAGAAGGGAAAAGGAAGTTAGAACCGGAGAGCGTTATTATAAACACAGAGTTCTTCCTGTAGTGTTCTCCAGATTACGTGCAACGTGAGTTTCCATAAGCCCTAGCTCCTTCCATAGATACTCCCCACTGATCATATTTGCTTAAAGTTCCAGTTACTCTTTATCACCAGAATACATAAAGAACTTTTACAAGTCAACCAAAAACAAATACACACACAAAAACAAAACAAAGAACTCAATTCAAACATGGGCTAAGGACTTGAATACACATTCCTCAAGAAGCATACGAAAAGAGGCTCGACATCATAAGTCACTAGGAAAATGCAAATAAAGACATATCCTGGTGATCACGCTGTACGGTACATAAATGTAGAATCACTATGTTGTACACCGGAAACTAATATAGATTGTATGTCAACTATACATGAACAAAACACACGCATACACACACACAAGATGAGATGTCACTTCA
This sequence comes from Rhinolophus ferrumequinum, assembly GCF_004115265.2. NCBI lineage: Eukaryota > Metazoa > Chordata > Mammalia > Chiroptera > Rhinolophidae > Rhinolophus > Rhinolophus ferrumequinum. The sequence goes on along the minus strand of NW_022680357.1, from coordinate 13,561,992 downwards.
CACATACTAGGATGACTATAATAAAAAAAAAGAAGGAAAAATAACAAGCATTGACAAGGACGTGCAGAAATTGGGACCTTTATACATCACTGATAATGATGTAAAATAGTACAGCTCCTCAAAAAGGTAAACAGAGAATCCCCATATGACCCAGCAATTCCACGCCTAGTTATATTACATGTGAGAATTGAAACAGCTGTTCAAACATTTGTATACAAATATTCACAGCCATATTATTCAGAATAGTCCAAAAGATGAAATAACTCAAATGTCCATCAACTGATGACTGGCTAAAAATTTAGTTTATACTATTCCATTGTAAATGGAATTTATTTATTTATTCACTCATGGCATGCTACATGCTACAACTTGCATGAGCCTTGAAAACATGCGAAGTGAAAGAACCCAGACCTAAAAGGCCTCATATTGTATGAATCCATTTACACGAAATGTCCAGAAGAAGCTAATCCACAGAGACAGTGAGTAGTTCAGTAATTGTCAGGATCCTGGTGGATGGAGGAAGGAGGAAATGGGGAGTGGCTGCTTACTGGGTACAATTTCTTTTTGGGGAGATGGAAATGTTCTGGAATTAGACAGTGCTGATGGCTGCACAACCTTGTGAATGTGCTAAAGCCTCTGAATTGTACACTTTAAGATGGTTATTTTTATGTTATGTGAATTTTACCTCAATAAAGTAAAAAAGAAAAAAGGAAAAATGAAAAGAAGTATGACCCAATTCAGCAGAATGAAACACGAAGAGAGCTTTGCTAAGCGTCTCGGGGAATTCTTCCTGGCTGTCTGGGAGAGTTTCTGGGAATTATTCTATTCTTCCTCTGACCATTATCGTGTTTGAATGTGATACTGGGAACAGCTTCAGTCGTCTCACCAACCCTTAAAAAAATAGTGTCCATCTATGGAGGAGGGTAGAAGAGAGACACTTGCATGCAATTTTGTCCTGTGTTCTGAATGAAATGTTCCCTACTGAGCAGGTAGTTGAATTTTAGCCCGAGTCCTTCTCGGTATGTGGTCGAGTTTTCCCAAGGAAGATGTTTTCTTGAAGTTGTCTGCCCAAGGGAACCCTTTCTCTAATTTGCTTACGGTTAGTATATACTAGTGACAGCCCTGGGGCAACCCATGAGAATATAAAGGAAAGGAGCCAGGACACAGGCATAAGCCAGCCTTTCAACTGGCCTCGCATCTGGATTTCCAGTTACAGTTAATATTACATTTTCTTACCAATAAGACAGTTTGATTTGCATCCCCCAAACGTCTAATCCATAAGGAGGGTTTTTTTTTGTTTGTTTGTTTGTTTTATTTTAGTGGAAGGAGAAAGGAATGGAGTGAAAGAAACTCAGAGAGATAGTTGCCAATCTGGGTACTCCTCCAGCTTTCTTGAAAAAACTGCCCAAGATCCATTTGTCTCCTGTAGCCCATGTGTAGGAAAACAAATACTTAGTATCCCCTCTTTCTTTAAGCCATTAGTGAGATACTACACAATGTCTACTGGGCTGTGCTTTTTAAAATTTCTATCTATGCATCTTGCTGATAATTACATCTATGTCTGTATTTATATGAGGTGTGACAACTAAGTTCGCAAACTTGTTGCAACGATCTTGCTAACATTTTTTGAGATCAGAGGGATTATTCGTTATGAACTTGTACCAACTGGACAGACAGTTAACCAAGTTTACTATTTGGAAGTGCTGAAAAGGCTGCGTGAAAAAGTTAGACGACCTGAACTTTTCGCCAGCAACTCATGGCTCTTGCATCACGACAATGCACCAGCTCACACGGCACTGTCTGTGAGGGAGTTTTCAGCCAGTAAACAAATACCTGTATTGGAACACCCTCCCTACTCACCTGATCTGGCCCCCAATGACTTCTTTCTTTACCCGAAGATAAAGGAAATATCGAAAGGAAGACATTTTGATGACATTCAGGACATCAAGGGTAATACGACGACAGCTCTGATGGCCATTCCAGAAAAAGAGTTCCAACATTGCTTTGAAGGGTGGACTAGGTGCTGACGTCAATGCATAGCTTCCCAAGGGGAGTACTTCGAAGGTGACCGTAGTGATATTCAGCAGTGAGGGATGTAGCACTTTTTCTAGGATGAGTTCACAAACTTAATTGTCCAACTTCGTATGTTTAGAGCACCCTCTTCTTTGGAATGACTGCATACTATTTCATTTATGGCTGTACTTTAATTTACTTAACCAGTCCCCCTACTGATATATTGGTATTTCCAGTAATTTTTTAAAAGTCAAGTTGATTGAAGTATACATGCAGAAAAGTTCACCCCTCCAAGTGTACAGCTCTACGAATTGGGGCAAACATATACAATCGTGTATATACAATCGTGTATTCAGAGCCTCGATGCAGAACCATTCCACCACTCCACAGATCTCCCTTGGTGAATTTCCGAGTCAGCCCTCTTCATTCATCCTCTGGCAACAGCTGATTTGCTTTCTGTCCTTGTACTTTGCCTTTTCCAAAATGTCATCAATGGAATCGTACAGGAGAAAGCCTTTGAGTCTTGTTCCTTTCAATGCATTTGCAATTCATCCTTATTTTTGCATGCATCAGTGGTTGGTTCCTTTATATTTCTGAGTGATATTCCATGATACAGATATACCACAGCTAGTTTACATCCGTTTACCAGTCGGAAGACAATGGGTCATTTCCATTTGGGGCAATTATGAATAAATATGCTATTATTGCACACAGCCTTTTTATATGGACATAAGTTTTTACTTGTTTTGGGTAAACACTTAGGAGTGGAACTGTATGGTAAGTGTATGTTTGACTTAACAAGCAGTTGCCAAACTGATTTCCAAAGTGACTGTAGTACTTTGTGTTCTCATCAGCAATATACACGCACTTGCCAGCATTTGGTATTCTCATTGTCAGTGGTTTTTCAGCCATTCTAGCAGGTAGATAGATTTTTGTCTACTCTAAACAGCGCTACAATGAATATTCTCATACACATAGCCTTCATAATTAGGTGTGACTATATCTGTAAGATACATTCTTAAAACTAGAATTGATGGACCAAAGGGTGTGAAAGGTTGATTACATATTACCAAACAGCCTTCTGAGAAGGTGGGGCCAATTACCCCCCTACCCCTAGGTATGGCAATGGCCGTGTGCTCACACCCTCACCAACACAGGGCATTACCTAATTTCAGTACATGTGTTGAAATATTTTACTTCAGAAGATTGCTGTGTAAGTGTCTACCTCATAGGGTGGTTGCGAGGATGTAAAGCAAAGCTTTTGCAACAGTGTCTGCCACGCATCGTGGCAATAGCTGTTAGTTATAGTATGATTACCAGTACTAATCAATCAATTACATTTTTTATTTGCCTCTCTCTGAGTTCCTCTTCAGTACCTTCAAGAGTGTTTTTCTCTGAAGAGCTCCAACATTCCACCTATGGAATTTAGTTAATCCTTGTAAATCTTTTCAGATGCTTGCCAGGAATTCAGACACTGTGGGCTTTACAGAATAGGGAAGTGTGACAGGATAGGACCTTTCTAAGGTTACAGATCTGTGTACCACGAGATCAAAATTAATCTAGTTTGGAATGTGAATGGTCACCGTGGCTTTCAAACTTTCTGATTGCTCCCCACTTGAAGAAATACACCAGGAACCACGACACATCATTATACCCGAAACAGAAGTTTCAAAAAAAAATACTTGTTTTCTACTTGTTCCATTCCATTTCATTGAAAATATGTTCATTGGGATCCCCCAAGAAATAAATTTCAAAAGCTTCTATTGGGTCAAGTGTAAAGGGCATTATTACAGGACCTGGATCACAGATGCTGGCCTTGTTGGCCAACTGGCATCATAAAACCTCACACTCAGTTTTGGGTACATTTGTCCCATGGTCCTTTTTCTTCATTTCCTCGGTATGCTAGAGCTTATCCATTCATCAATTATTTTCACAAATAGCTCTTGGGCTCCTTCTGTGAGCTGCCCAGTAGTTTTAAGTGTCAGAGGAAGAGAATAGGATAGACTTTGAAGAGCAAGAGGCCGGGATTCAAATCTGCTCTCCACCATTTGCTGGTGCTCTTGGTTAAGTCTCTTCTTCTTCAGGCATCCGTCTCAATTTTCCCCTCTGTAAAATGGGAGCAATAATAGAGACACCAAGGAGCTAGCGTGTGTAAAGCATTCAGCAGTGTCAGGCTCCCAGTAAGTGGTTCTCACGGGGTGATGCCTGGACCAGCGGCATCAGTGTCACCTGGGAACTTGTCAGAAACGGCCATTCGCAGACCTCACCCCAGATGTACTGAATCGGAAACTTCAGCGGTGGGGCCCAGTAAACTGTTTTCCTAAGTCTTCCAGATGCTTCGGATGCATGCTCAAGTTTGAGAACCACAGGCTTTATACGTGGGAATTATTAACAATTAGTACTGGAAAGTGCAGGGGTGAGCAGTGCATAGACCAGGAAAGGATTCGTGGGCTAAAGTGCCAGCAGCGCCCACAGGTAAGGGCTCAGACCTGCCTCAGTCCCCACTCCCCCTCCCTCCTCCCTGAGCAGGGCCAGCCTGGAGCGCTGCTCGCTGATTGGGTTGGTCGGTGGTGGCTTCTCGGGACAGTCACCACCCAGCCAACCTCGGAGGGTGTAAACCGCAGGGGTGAGGGAGGGGGGACAGGGAGGGGAGAGGGGGAGGGGGAGGGGAGAAGGGGGAGGGGGAGAAAGAGAAGGGGGAGGGGCGGGGAAGGGGGAGCGGTGCGCCTATTGGCTGCAGACCACGCCGCGGAGCAGGACGGGGCTGCGCGTGCGCACAGCCGTGGCGCGCCCCTGGCGGCCGTTGAAAATGGCGACTGTCACCGAGCTGAAGGCTGGTGAGTGAGAGTGGGAGGCTTGCCGGTTCATCTGCGTCTGGCCTGCAGCCCGTGAAAAGGTTGGGACGAAAGGAGAGCACGTGGAATACGAGTCAGCCTTTCGGGGGGGGTCGCTCTGCAGCGTCAGGGCCTGCGGAGCTTCCGGGTGGCGTGGCTGCCACTGAGCCAAGGCCCTGAAGGAAGGGGTGGCACAGGGGCAGTTTTTAAACCGACTCTGAGCTGGAGGAGTCACAGGAGCGGCGGGTACCTGAGAGGTCTTCAGTCCTGCACCGCGGGTCTCGGGAGCATTTCTCGGGACCCCACCTGGAGCCGAGGCCTTGGGCTGGACCTTTCACTCGGGGCCGCTGTTTCCACCACCCACAATCACCGTTGGTGTCGGGCGCGATCCTAAACCATTTGCGTGGTTGTCTCACTGCATCCTTACAACCTGACAAGTAGGTCCCGAGTTCCCATCGGGAAAAACCGGAGGTAGAGAGTTGCCTGGCCTGGCCATTCTCCTGTCTTTTTCAGAGAAGTTTCACAAACGTGTGAGTCCTGAAGCTGAGAACTTTGTGCACCGCTGGTTTTGACGTAGATGTCCAGACAGATAGTAATAATAGTTAGTTATCCGTGATTGAGCCTCGTGTGTCCGCACTGCCCAGCCCCCGCTGGTATCCACTTGATTCTATGTAACAACCCTATGCCCATTTCATTGATTAGGAAATTGAAGGGCTGAGACGTGAAATCGCTCGCCCAAAGTAACTGAGTCAGAAAGAGGCAGAGTGTGAGAACTAGATGTGCTGCACCAGAACTCCAGGTCTTAATCACTGAGTGATACCTGCTGCCCGGTTACTGACCTGGGGCCTAAGTCAGTAATTCTTAGAGATTTGGCAGGGAGGGGTGGAATCCCTTTGAGATGACTCAGTCACCATTGGTATGAGTGTGTATTTGTGGCACTGGGCTGGTGAAGAATCATAAAGAAGGCATGCCTTTATCCCTAAGAACAGACTTCACATCAATCGTTGACTGTTCTTCCCAGGAAGCCCATGTCAAACATAGTATTACATACAACTTCAGAGGGCTTAGCTACTTAGGCATATAAGCCAGGTTAAGAACCTCTTTCTGAACAAGTTGTCATGACACAGTGTTTTAAGCATGATCATAAAGGGAAGGGCGGAATGATCTGGAACCCTAGAAGAACTGGGTTCTTCTAGAATTAGGGGTGTCCTACACAGATGTAGGGAGCCCTTTGTGTTTTTTTCTGCATTTAACAGTTATGAGTGTGCTTTGTGTTCGAGAAACCCAATCAAAATGTGTTTGCCAGCCAATGTTTTATGAGCTTTGACCTTTTTTAAAGCTCTTTCACATTTTTCCACCCACTTGGTTCTGCCTCTGGGAGGTAAGAACTCATATTGGAGAAGGCAACTGAGGCATGAGTAGCGGACCCACCACTGAGGTGGTGATGAAATAAGCAAGGTTTCCCAACCCCAGCTTCATTAATTCTCATTTCTCTGCTGAGTTTGAGTCTGTGCTGTGTACAAACAGAGTAATTGGGACAGGAGCCTTGCCAGTGGGAAAAAACTCTCTCCGTCTAATTTCCAAAGATCGAATTAGAAAACGGGTTTGGTTATAATCCCAAGAATACGATAAGGCTGTGCCTTCCTTTTGTGGGCCTGATTGGGTGAGAGCTATACGTGCTTCCATACCTGCAAAAAGTTTGAGGGCATGATTTAAAAGTAAGGGGCAAGAAAGTTTAAAGTCTAGTCTAGATTTTATCTCTTTAATCATAAGACCCAGGTTTTTATTGTTTATAAAGCTTAAACAATATTTATGTTCCTGGGCTCCCTTTATGAATTTTCATTATTGTGGTGTACTTATTTGGTGCCTTTGACAGGGCTCAGTACAGTATTAAACTGTATTTATTACATCTAATAGTATACAACACTGTATTATAATGCTCTTAGGTGGCGTTTATTGAGCTCTTCCTGTGTTCTAGGCACTGTGGGTGAGATGTGTTGATTCTCTGGCGTTGTTATTTAGCCATTAGGGACAATTTGAAAAAAGAAGGTTCCAGACCACTGCAAGGGATGGTGCCAATTCAGCCCTACGCCGTTACTATCCATACTAGTATTTATTGCTAAATCTCATTATCACAACTATTGATACTGGTAATAAAGACCCTTGCTCATCAAGAAGAAGTTAGGTCAGGAGGGAGATCCAAGATGGCTGAGTAGATAAACACTGTGCCTACTTCCTTCCGTGAACAAATTAAAATTACAACAAAATTATAGAACAATCAGCCAGAGGAACCATCTGAAATCGGGCTGAGCAGAAGTTGTATAACTAAGTATATAAAGAAGAAGCCGAATCGAGTGAGGTAGGAGGGTCAGAGACGTGGAACTGGCTAACCCCAAACCTCTGCCTGGCGGTTGAGAACTGGGAAGGATATCTCGGCCCTGGAGGTTCCCCCCATAGGAGCGAGGGACCCTAGCCCCAGACCAGCCTCCCCAGCCCAGAGTACTGGTGTCAGGAAGAGGACCCTCCACAACATCTGGCTTTGAAAAACTGGGGATTCCAACCATCTGGGTGGGACAGGAGGCAGCGGGAAACCCAGGCGTCCTCTTAAACGGCTCGTGCACAGACTCTCTCGCTCCCAGGCACTCACCTTGGTCTCCAGCGGAGGAACAGTAATTAGTGGGGTGTCAGAGACATACGTGGGGCAGACTGAGTTGTGTGGCTTCGGTATGAGGGCCGGAGGACAGTCGACATTTTCTCTGTGAGGAGATCTTCCTCCAGTGCAGCCGCTGGCCTTCTGGCGCCATCTTCCCTGTGTTGAGCCCGCCCCCTACGCTTACGGCCTAAACTGAATCTGATTGGTCAGGTGAGCTCCGCTGCCCCGCCCTGTTGGCTCAGCTGGGACCCCACCCCACCCAACTCCCCCAGTGCCGGGAGGCCCTTTCTCATGAGCAGCCAGCCCTGCTAGCATTGCTCTGTCTCGGAAAACTATCAGACTCCGATAAACCCCAGGTGGGGGACTGGCTTCAGACTGGCATCCGTGTGCTCTGCACGGAGACTTTTGCTGAGCAGTTCCAGGCTCAGCAATGGCACCAAACCAGAATTTACATTAACCTGGTGACCATAACTCTTCCTACTGTAGTGACTCCCTGAGACCATGCCTCATCCAATTTGCATACCACAGGAGGCCTTATCAGGGGCTGAACCTTATGGGAGCTGGCAGGTGGCAGCAGGCCTTGGGGTGTCCTGGCATTTGTGGAAGTACAAATTGGTTGTTATACCGTTGTCATGGGGATGTAGGGTAGAGCATAAGGAATATAGTAATATTGTAATAACTACGTATGGTGACAAATGGGTACTAGATTTGTTGGGGTGATAGATGGGAGGGGTTGGGGGTCAGGGTATAAAAGGCGAAGGGAGTAAGAAGTACAAACCGATAGTTACAGAATAGTCATGGGGATGTAAAGCACAGGGAATATAGTCAATAATACGGTAGTAAGTATGTATAGTGCCAGGTGGGTATTAGACTAGTCAGGGGGATCATTTCTTAAATTATGCAAATGTCTAACCACTGTACACCTGAAATTAATATAAAATAATTTTGAATGCCGACTGTAATTGAAAAATTTTAAAAGGGGGGAAAAGGCGAAGGGGAATAAGAGGTTCAAATTTCCAGGTATAAAACAAGTAAGTCGTGGGGATGTAACGTACAGCATGGGGAATATATGCTGACTGTAGTTCTATCCCCCTTTTTTCCTCACTGAGGAATGTGTATCAGACTGTAACCTCTGACAGTGACAGTGATGTTGAAGGATAAACTTGAATTTGCTTAAATATATTAAAATAGTAAATCACTGCAACTTGGGAACTTTATTTTTGTTACAAGCATGGCTTGTGGTAGCTAATGTGATCATTGTGTAGATTGAAAGCTGCTGTTAGGCCATGTACCTTTTCAACATTTTACTTTAAACTATGCCTGAAAACGACAAAACGTATTCTGTAATTGAAGCCTTAATGTTTTATATTTAACAGTTTTAAAGGACACCTTGGAAAAAAGGGGAGTATTAGGGCATTTAAAAGCAAGGATTCGAGCTGAAGTTTTCAAAGCCCTAGATGATGAAAGTGAACCACGACCACCATTGTCTCATGAAAACCTTCTCATTAATGAATTAATTCGGGAGTATTTAGAGTTCAACAAATATAAGTATACAGCGTCTGTCCTCATATCAGGTAAGAGGTTATTGTTTGTCACCCGAGACAAAATCTGCTTCCCTTCCGTCAATTCTAAGAAAGTCTTTAGCCTAGAAATCTAATTTCATTATGAAACTGTCATCTCAGTGGCTGGAACATAATAATCTCATGGGCTCTTTCCATAGCTTGAACAAGTTCTCATGAGGCTTATAATATTGTAGGGGTGTGCTGGTTTCTTTCTCTCCTGAACAGCACTCCATTGTAGGGCTGTGTCGATTTATCTATTATCAGTTGATGGACATTTGAGTTGTTTCTGGTGTTTTGCATTTACGAATCAAGCTGCCAAAAGCATTCACGTAAAGTTTTTGTGCGAACATAAGTTTTAATTCCTCTTGGTAAAGAGCTAAGAGTGGGATTGCTGGGTTGTGTGTGGCAAGTGCATACTTGACAGGAAACTGCTCAACTGTTTTTCTAAGTGGCTGTACCATTTTGCTGTCCCACCAGCAAAGTATAAGCGTTCCATTTGCCCTCCATCCTTGCCAACATTTCAACATTTTACTTTTAGAATTACTGCCACCAAATGGATCTTGGTATTGTCATGTGTCTAATTCACGGGCTCCTCAGAAACAGACTCCTGCAGTCTAGTATTGTAGTTTAAATCCAGAAACAGATTTGCCCACCCAAAAATTAGATTTTAAAAAAGTGACTTTATGTTAAACTGTATTGTTAAACATTTAACAAATAAGTATTTGGAAAGTCATAAAATTATAAGTTGGATCTGCTATCATCATTCTTCCAAAATCTGAAAAATGAGCATACCTGATAAGAGTGGTTCTTATCAAAATCGTATTTGCTTTTTAGATTAATAAAATCATAAATGTGTTTTCATGATTTTTTTTTCCCCCCTCAGAATCTGGTCAACCTGTAGTTCCATTGGACAGACAATTTCTCATCCGTGAACTAAATGCATTTGAAGAATCGAAGGATAATACAATGTAAGAAGTTATTTTTAAATTAACCTTTTAGATACTGTTGTATTAGAATCACAGTCTCATAGTGGTGGTTTTATTTCATTTTAATGCAGCAGGTATTTATTTGGGTCTAGTGTATGTATAGCACGCCACCAGATCCCAGGTGTATAGCAATGAACGAGTCAGACGAGGCCTCTGCTCTCTGGGGCTAGAATTCCCCTGGTTTCGGAGAACCGAGCATCCACTTCTTTCTAAGGGAGAAAGAGGCTCAGCCTCAGAGGCTTCTTGATTCATCCTTTTTTTCTTCTGACGCATTTGTTCTATCAACTGTTTTCTTCCTCACATTTAACTTCTTCCTTCACCTCAACATGAGACCCGGTCTTTTACTATAAGAATAATATTATATGGAATAATATATAAAATCCGATCTTATATTAATTTTTAAGACCGGGTCTTATATTAATTTTTGCTCCAAAAGACGTATTAGAGCTGACTGTACAGCTAGGTCTTATTTTCGGGGAAACATGGTACAGAAGTTCGTACCCAACTTCTATATAGCTAACATTTATGTACCATTTAATATATATTAGGTACAGTTCTAAACACTGGACTTTTATGAGCTCCTTTAGTCCGTTACCCTATGAGGTGTGGACTACATTTACCCTCATTTATAGGAAGAAACATTTATGAGGCTGGGGCATTAAGAATCTTGCTCAGGTCAAGTGGCAAAGCCAGGGTTTGAACCCAGGCAGTGTGGCTCTTGGGACATAAGACCTTCCCTGGGCGAGGATTTATTAATCCGATAGTGTTTATTGCATACCTGTTGTATCTCAGTGTTAGGTGTCGTGGTGTGGAATTAACCCCTGGTCATTCACAAAAGGTGGAAGCATTCACACAAGACTGTAAAGTAGGAGAATGAAGAAAGGGTTTATTAAAGGTAGGAAGAGAGAAAATGCCCGTGGCAATGTCCAATAATGATGGCTGCCTCAGGTAGTAAGGAGAGAAACACTGGCGGGGGCGGGAGTGATGTCCCTGGGACAGAGTCCAGCATCTGAGAGTGGACAGCTGCTGAGACAGAGAGGTAAGAGAAAGAAACACTGGCAGACTCCTTTGCCAGGACACTCTGATAGACAGCTGAACTAACTTCAGCTTAGCTTTTTCTTATATAGGAAAGGGGGAGTCAGTCAGGTAGGTTTGGGGGCTGACATCCTTCCTGGGGTCTGGTCTGTTTGAAGATGATGTTATGTCCAGACTCCAGACTCGGCCTCGGCCCGCCAGGCCTGGGACTTGAATGCATCACCAGTAAAAACTGCCAGAAGTTGTAAATTGGATTCCAGTGTCCGGGCACTTGAGGATTAAGAAGAAATTGCTCTTTCCCAGGTTAGGATGTTGTTAATTAACGAGGTATGGGTTTACTTGAGAAAGGGAACAGTTCTTCAGTTATCAGTGAGGGAGAAACAAAGAGAAAACAGCTGAATATCACGATGGCGCTAACTGCAAACAAACGAATTCTAATTCCAGGTGGCTAGCTAGCGAGCAATGTGGTGAGTCACAACTGCAAACTAGTAAGTTTAGCTGCGTTATTGGTTCCCTGAATTTCACCCTTACGTTAGGTGCTGGGAAATTTTATACTTGACTTAGGAGTTTAAAAGCTGAATTCATGTGCATTGATTGAAATTGTATTTCAGTTTAGATGAGGTTTAAGTTGTTAACATGTTTTCTCTGGATTTTAAAATTGTCTTTAGAATTAAATGGTGCTCTTAAATTTAAAAAAGCATGAACCGTTTGCAATTTGGATAAAACCATGCAACATTTGTTTTTTTTAAGTCTAGGGAATTACTTGGCTATTTTGGGGTCAGAGGCTACCTTGTAAAAAGTGGATGTTTTAAGCTTTTCCTGTTTATGCAAATTTAATTGATTTTGGTTTTCTTTTGCCATAGACCTCTTTTATATGGGATTTTAGCTCATTTCTTGCATGGAACTAACGATGGCATCCAAAATACATTTCTGAAAGGATCTTCACTTCAGCCTCCAAAGTCAAATCTGGGTGGACAACCTAGTGGAAGAAAGCAAACGGGTATGAGTTTGCTGAGATTTATCAGTTAGCTGTCAGCAAGTATATTTTCTTCCTATATATTTTTATCTGTCGAGTCGTTTTTCCTGAGCTTTTGAGTCATACTATAAGTCCACTTTATGTCTAA